>NW_026871238.1:356327-712655 GCF_028564815.1 Eubalaena glacialis
ATCTTCCTACATCAAAACATGCATGGGAAACCCAGAAGATGGTATGCCATGAGATCGGGAAAGGTTTCTAAAATGCACCTCATTTCTCCTCTCCTTGTGCTCGGGTTCACCATTCCAGCTGCTTGACTAACCACCTCCCTCCTTGGAGAATCAGCACCTTTAACCTCCTGATTGTACAGGTTGCAATTTGTCCTGAGGATGAACGTGAAGACGGGGAACCATCGAGAGACGAGCCCTAGGTGTTGGGACAGGCATAGGTCACTCCATTTTCCCATCAGGAAGAAGAATGAACCACAGGCTCAGCCTGCCCCCCAGAACCAAAATAGGGCCTGAAGCAATCCTGCGCTTTTGCGGCCAGCTCCCAAAAAAGCGAGGAGACAAATGGAGCTCAGGGGCACTGCAATTCACAAACGTGCAGAGTTATAAATGAGAACTCTCGTCCACAAATATATTGAGGGAAGGCAACGAAGAGGATTTGAAAGCAAGGCAGATTTGCAGGAAACAGATTTCAGGAGGTAGATTCGACTCGCCTTTAAAGCATATGAAAAGCGGCAAAACGTTGACAATGATGCCCTTGGCCAAAAAGGGCGTATGCGTTTTTTCCTGAATATATTCAGGAAAAAACGCATACGCCCTTTTTGGCCAACCAAGCAAGCCGGAAGTGCAAATCAACGCTACAAAGAAGTCTCGCTTGCCCTCGGTCAAAAGGGCCATGCTGAACAAAGTGTAAAAACCAGAAAAGCAGGACAGGCCATGGAGACATGGGAGCCTTACTACGCTGATGGGCGGGATGTAAATTGCCAACAGGCACTCTGGAGAAGAGTACGGTGTGTCCTGAAACAAGTAATAAACACAGCGTAGAGAGCATAGAGCACTTCCACTCATGGGTGTATAAATTGGGAAAACTAAAAATCAACAAGACACAGGCACCCTAAAGTTTACGGCTGCTCTGTTTCCAAGAACCTCCGCTTCGGTACACCTTCAATATCCCAGGAAAGAGAAAAATGGATAAAGAAATGGTGGTACTTGGCACAATGGAATATCACTCAGCCATGAAATCAATGTCATAAGGCTAGTTAGCAGCATGATGAGTGGATTTAGGTACGATGATTCTAAGTGAAATAAGTCACACAGAAAAAGACACTTATCCTAAGATATCGCTTAGAGAGGGAATGTCAAAATCGCTACACTTGAACTGAATTACAAAACAGAACAGAGTCACACCTTTAGAAGACACACTATGGCTGCTTAACGGGAAAGGTGAGGTGGGGTGATGCATAAAACAAGGGTTTCAAATTAGCTCAGAGACCGCTCCATAAGCCAAATATATAATAGACAAGGCCTACTCCCTGCTCAGTGAACTGGACTCAACACACCCTAGTCACCACACAAGAATATATCTGACTAGTAAGAATCTGAAAACCTATGTATCGATATCTCTCTGCAAGTGAATCAAGAGGGTGTAAAGCGGCATCAACACAGCAGGGAAAAGCAGCCAAGCCCGATTCTAAACATAAATTACTTTAAAAAACCCACAAAACAAAGACAGTGAAAGAGAGAGAAATTCTTACAAAATCCGTTCAGGGTCTATGATGCAACCTGGATTGACCATATCTAGACCCACAGCTGGATGAGACAGAAGGCTGGACACTCTTGGGGCTGAGAGGATTGGTGAGGTTGGGTGAGCAAACGCAGATACTTTAAAGTAACACTGCGGGGAACACACCCCATGGGTCTCAAATCTCCAGGTACAAGGGCATCTTCCTACATCAAAACATGCATGGGAAACCCAGAAGATGGTATGCCATGAGATCGGGAAAGGTTTCTAAAATGCACCTCATTTCTCCTCTCCTTGTGCTCGGGTTCACCATTCCAGCTGCTTGACTAACCATCTCCCTACTTGGAGAATCAGCACCTTTAACCTCCTGATTGTACAGGTTGCAATTTGTCCTGAGGATGAACGTGAAGACGGGGAACCAACGAGAGACGAGCCCTAGGTGTTGGGACAGGCATAGGTCACTCCATTTTCCCATCAGGAAGAAGAATGAACCACAGGCTCAGCCTGCCCCCCAGAACCAAAATAGGGCCTGAAGCAATCCTGCGCTTTTGCGGCCAGCTCCCAAAAAAGCGAGGAGACAAATGGAGCTCAGGGGCACTGCAATTCACAAACATGCAGAGTTATAAATGAGAACTCTCGTCAACAAATATATTGAAGGAAGGCAACGAAGAGGATTTGAAAGCAAGGCAGATTTGCAGGAAACAGATTTCAGGAGGTAGATTCGACTCGCCTTTAAAGCACATGAAAAGCGGCAAAACGTTGACAATGATGCCCTTGGCCAAAAAGGGCGTATGCGTTTTTTCCTGAATATATTCAGGAAAAAACGCATACGCCCTTTTTGGCCAACCAAGCAAGACGGAAGGGCAAATCAGCGCTACAAAGAAGTCTCGCTTGCCCTCGGTCAAAAGGGCCATGCTGAACAAAGTGTAAAAACCAGAAAAGCAGGACAGGCCATGGAGACATGGGAGCCTTGCTACGCTGATGGGCGGGATGTAAATTGCCAACAGGCACTCTGGAGATGAGTACGGTGTGTCCTGAAACAAGTAATAAACACAGCGTTGAGAGCATAGGGCACTTCCACTCATGGGCGTATAAATTGGGAAAACTAAAAATCAACAAGACACAGGCACCCCAAACTTTACGGCTGCTCTGTTTCCAAAAACCTCCGCTTCGGTACACCTTCAATATCCCAGGAAAGAGAAAAATGGATAAAGAAATGGTGGTACTTGGCACAATGCAATATCACTCAGCCGTGAAATCAATGTCATAAGGCTAGTTAGCAGCATGATGAGTGGATTTAGGTACGATGATTCTAAGTGAAATAAGTCACACAGAAAAAGACACTTATCCTAAGATATCGCTTATAGAGGGAATGTCAAAATCGCTACACTTGAACTGAATTACAAAACAGAAAAGAGGCACACCTTTAGAAGACACACTATGGCTGCTTAACGGGAAAGGTGAGGTGGGGTGATGCATAAAACAAGGGTTTCAAATTAGCTCAGAGACCGCTCCATAAGCCAATTATTTAATAGACAAGGCCTACTCCCTGCTCAGTGAACTGGACTCAACACACCCTAGTCACCACACAAGAATATATCTGACTAGTAAGAATCTGAAAACCTATGTATCGATATCTCTCTGCAAGTGAATCAAGAGGGTGTAAAGCGGCATCAACACAGCAGGGAAAAGCAGCCAAGCCCGATTCTAAACATAAATTACTTAAAAAAACCCACAAAACAAAGACAGTGAAAGAGAGAGAAATTCTTACAAAATCCGTTCAGGGTCTATGATGCAACCTGGATTGACCATATCTAGACCCACAGCTGGATGAGACATAAGGCTGGACACTCTTGGGGCTGAGAGGATTGGTGAGGTTGGGTGAGAAAACGCAGATACTTTAAAGTAACACTGCGGGGAACACACCCCATGGGTCTCAAATCTCCAGGTACAAGGGCATCTTCCTACATCAAAACATGCATGGGAAACCCAGAAGATGGTATGCCATGAGATCGGGAAAGGTTTCTAAAATGCACCTCATTTCTCCTCTCCTTGTGCTCGGGTTCACCATTCCAGCTGCTTGACTAACCATCTCCCTACTTGGAGAATCAGCACCTTTAACCTCCTGATTGTACAGGTTGCAATTTGTCCTGAGGATGAACGTGAAGACGGGGAACCAACGAGAGACGAGCCCTAGGTGTTGGGACAGGCATAGGTCACTCCATTTTCCCATCAGGAAGAAGAATGAACCACAGGCTCAGCCTGCCCCCCAGAACCAAAATAGGGCCTGAAGCAATCCTGCGCTTTTGCGGCCAGCTCCCAAAAAAGCGAGGAGACAAATGGAGCTCAGGGGCACTGCAATTCACAAACATGCAGAGTTATAAATGAGAACTCTCGTCCACAAATATATTGAAGGAAGGCAACGAAGAGGATTTGAAAGCAAGGCAGATTTGCAGGAAACAGATTTCAGGAGGTAGATTCGACTCGCCTTTAAAGCACATGAAAAGCGGCAAAACGTTGACAATGATGCCCTTGGCCAAAAAGGGCGTATGCGATTTTTCCTGAATATATTCAGGAAAAAACGCATACGCCCTTTTTGGCCAACCAAGCAAGCCGGAAGGGCAAATCAGCGCTACAAAGAAGTCTCGCTTGCCCTCGGTCAAAAGTGCCATGCTGAACAAAGTGTAAAAACCAGAAAAGCAGGACAGGCCATGGAGACATGGGAGCCTTGCTACGCTGATGGGCGGGATGTAAATTGCCAACAGGCACTCTGGAGATGAGTACGGTGTGTCCTGAAACAAGTAAAAAACACAGCGTTGAGAGCATAGGGCACTTCCACTCATGGGCGTATAAATTGGGAAAACTAAAAATCAACAAGACACAGGCACCCCAAACTTTACGGCTGCTCTGTTTCCAAGAACCTCCACATCGGTACACCTTCAATATCCCAGGAAAGAGAAAAATGGATAAACAAATGGTGGTACTTGACACAATGGAATATCACTCAGCCATGAAATCAATGTCATAAGGCTAGTTAGCAGCATGATGAGTGGATTTAGGTACGATGATTCTAAGTGAAATAAGTCACACAGAAAAAGACACTTATCCTAAGATATCACTTATAGAGGGAATGTCAAAATCGCTACACTTGAACTGAATTACAAAACAGAACGGAGGCACACCTTTAGAAGACACACTATGGCTGCTTAACCGGAAAGGTGAGGTGGGGTGATGCATAAAACAAGGGTTTGAAATTAGCTCAGACACCGCTCCATAAGCCAAATATGTAATAGACAAGGCCTACTCCCTGCTCAGTGAACTGGACTCAACACCCCCTAGTCACCGCACAAGAATATATCTGACTAGTATGAATCTGAAACTCTGCAAGTGAATCTCAAATCTCCAGGTACAAGGGAATCTTCCTACATCAAAACATGCATGGGAAACCCAGAAGATGGTATGCCGTGAGATCGGGAAATGTTTCTAAAACGCACCTCATTTCTCCTCTCCTTGTGCTCGGGTTCGCCATTCCAGCCACTTGACTAACCATCTCCCTACTTGGAGAATCAGCACCTTTAACCTCCTGTTTCGTCCAGGTTGCAATTTGTCCTGAGGATGAACGGGAAGACGGGGAACCAACGAGAGACTAGCCCTAGGTGTTGGGACAGGCACAGGTCACTCCATTTTCCCATCAGGAAGAAGAATGAACCACAGGCTCAGCCTGCCCCCCAGAACCAAAATAGGGCCTGAAGCAATCCTGCGCTTTTGCGGCCAGCTCCCAAAAAAGCGAGGAGACAAATGGAGCTCAGGGGCACTGCAATTCACAAACGTGCAGAGTTATAAATGAGAACACTCGTCCACAAATATATTGAGGGAAGGCAACGAAGAGGATTTGAAAGCAAGGCAGATTTGCAGGAAACAGATTTCAGGAGGTAGATTCGACTCGCCTTTAAAGCACATGAAAAGCGGCAAAACGTTGACAATGATGCCCTTGGCCAAAAAGGGCGTATGCGTTTTTTCCTGAATATATTCAGGAAAAAACGCATACGCCCTTTTTGGCCAACCAAGCAAGCCGGAAGGGCAAATCAGCGCTACAAAGAAGTCTCGCTTGCCCTCGGTTAAAAGGGCCATGCTGAACAAAGTGTAAAAACCAGAAAAGCAGGACAGGCCATGGAGACATGGCAGCCTTACTACGCTGATGGGCGGGATGTAAATTGCCAACAGGCACTCTGGAGAAGGGTACGGTGTGTCCTGAAACAAGTAATAAACACAGCGTAGAGAGCATAGGGCACTTCCACTCATGGGTGTATAAATTGGGAAAACTAAAAATCAACAAGACACAGGCACCCCAAACTTTACGGCTGCTCTGTTGCCAAGAACCTCCGCTTCGGTACACCTTCAATATCCCAGGAAAGAGAAAAATGGATAAAGAAATGGTGGTACTTGGCACAATGGAATATCACTCAGCCATGAAATCAATGTCATAAGGCTAGTTAGCAGCATGATGAGTGGATTTAGGTACGATGATTCTAAGTGAAATAAGTCACACAGAAAAAGACACTTATCCTAAGATATCGCTTAGAGAGGGAATGTCAAAATCGCTACACTTGAACTGAATTACAAAACAGAACAGAGTCACACCTTTAGAAGACACACTATGGCTGCTTAACCGGAAAGGTGAGGTGGGGTGATGCATAAAACAAGGGTTTCAAATTAGCTCAGAGACCGCTCCATAAGCCAAATATGTAATAGACAAGGCCTACTCCCTGCTCAGTGAACTGGACTCAACACACCCTAGTCACCACACAAGAATATATCTGACTAGTAAGAATCTGAAAACCTATGTATCGATATCTCTCTGCAAGTGAATCAAGAGGGTGTAAAGCGGCATCAACACAGCAGGGAAAAGCAGCCAAGCCCGATTCTAAACATAAATTACTTTAAAAAACCCACAAAACAAAGACAGTGAAAGAGAGAGAAATTCTTACAAAATCCGTTCAGGGTCTATGATGCAACCTGGATTGACCATATCTAGACCCACAGCTGGATGAGACATAAGGCTGGACACTCTTGGGGCTGAGAGGATTGGTGAGGTTGGGTGAGCAAACGCAGATACTTTAAAGTAACACTGCGGGAAACACACCCCATGGGTATCAAATCTCCAGGTACAAGGGCATCTTCCTACATCAAAACATGCATGGGAAACCCAGAAGATGGTATGCCATGAGATCGGGAAAGGTTTCTAAAATGCACCTCATTTCTCCTCTCCTTGTGCTCGGGTTCACCATTCCAGCTGCTTGACTAACCATCTCCCTACTTGGAGAATCAGCACCTTTAACCTCCTGATTGTACAGGTTGCAATTTGTCCTGAGCATGAACGTGAAGACGGGGAACCAACGAGAGACGAGCCCTAGGTGTTGGGACAGGCATAGGTCACTCCATTTTCCCATCAGGAAGAAGAATGAACCACAGGCTCAGCCTGCCCCCCAGAACCAAAATAGGGCCTGAAGCAATCCTGCGCTTTTGCGGCCAGCTCCCAAAAAAGCGAGGAGACAAATGGAACTCAGGGGCACTGCAATTCACAAACGTGCAGAGTTATAAATGAGAACTCTCGTCCACAAATATATTGAAGGAAGGCAACGAAGAGGATTTGAAAGCAAGGCAGATTTGCAGGAAACAGATTTCAGGAGGTAGATTCGACTCGCCTTTAAAGCACATGAAAAGCGGCAAAACGTTGACAATGATGCCCTTGGCCAAAAAGGGCGTATGCGTTTTTTCCTGAATATATTCAGGAAAAAACGCATACGCCCTTTTTGGCCAACCAAGCAAGCCGGAAGGGCAAATCAGCGCTACAAAGAAGTCTCGCTTGCCCTCGGTCAAAAGGGCCATGCTGAACAAAGTGTAAAAACCAGAAAAGCAGGACAGGCCATGGAGACATGGGAGCCTTGCTACGCTGATGGGCGGGATGTAAATTGCCAACAGGCACTCTGGAGATGAGTACGGTGTGTCCTGAAACAAGTAATAAACACAGCGTAGAGAGCATAGGGCACTTCCACTCATGGGCGTATAAATCGGGAAAACTAAAAATCAACAAGACACAGGCACCCCAAACTTTACGGCTGCTCTGTTTACAAGAACCTCCGCTTCGGTACACCTTCAATATCCCAGGCAATAGAAAAATGGATAAAGAAATGGTGGTACTTGGCACAATGCAATATCACTCAGCCATGAAATCAATGTCATAAGGCTAGTTAGCAGCATGATGAGTGGATTTAGGTACGATGATTCTAAGTGAAATAAGTCACACAGAAAAAGACACTTATCCTAAGATATCACTTATAGAGGGAATGTCAAAATCGCTACACTTGAACTGAATTACAAAACAGAACGGAGGCACACCTTTAGAAGACACACTATGGCTGCTTAACCGGAAAGGTGAGGTGGGGTGATGCATAAAACAAGGGTTTGAAATTAGCTCAGACACCGCTCCATAAGCCAAATATGTAATAGACAAGGCCTACTCCCTGCTCAGTGAACTGGACTCAACACCCCCTAGTCACCGCACAAGAATATATCTGACTAGTATGAATCTGAAAACCTATGTATTGATATCTCTCTGCAAGTGAATCAAGAGGGTGTAAAGCGGCATAAACACAGCAGGGAAAAGCAGCCAAACCCCATTCTAAACATACATTACTTTAAAAAACCCACAAAGCAAAGACAGTAAAAGAGAGAGAAATTCTTACAAAATCCGTTCAGAGTCTCTGATGCAACCTGGATTGACCATATCTAGACCCACAGCTGGATGAGACATAAGGCTGGACACTCTTGGGGCTGAGAGGATTGGTGAGGTTGGGTGAGCAAATGCAGATACTTTAAAGTAATACCGCGGGGTACCCACCCCATGGGTCTCAAATCTCCAGGTACAAGGGCATCTTCCTACATCAAAACATGCATGGGAAACCCAGAATATGGTATTCCGTGAGATCGGGAAAGGTTTCTAAAACGCACCTCATTTCTCCTCTCCTTGTGCTCGGGTTCGCCATTCCAGTCGCTTGACTAACCATCTCCCTACTTGGAGAATCAGCACCTTTAACCTACTGTTTCGTCCAGGTTGCAATTTGTCCTGAGGATGAACGGGAAGACGGGGAACCAACGAGAGACTAGCCCTAGGTGTTGGGACAGGCACAGGTCACTCCATTTTCCCATCAGGAAGAAGAATGAACCACAGGCTCAGCCTGCCCCCCAGAACCAAAATAGGGCCTGAAGCAATCCTGCGCTTTTGCGGCCAGCTCCCAAAAAAGCGAGGAGACAAATGGAGCTCAGGGGCACTGCCATTCACAAACGTGCAGAGTTATAAATGAGAACTCTCGTCCACAAATATATTGAGGGAAGGCAACGAAGAGGATTTGAAAGCAAGGCAGATTTGCAGGAAACAGATTTCAGGAGGTAGATTCGACTCGCCTTTAAAGCACATGAAAAGCGGCAAAACGTTGACAATGATGCCCTTGGCCAAAAAGGGCGTATGCGTTTTTTCCTGAATATATTCAGGAAAATCGCATACGCCCTTTTTGGCCAACCAAGCAAGCCGGAAGTGCAAATCAACGCTACAAAGAAGTCTCGCTTGCCCTCGGTCAAAAGGGCCATGCTGAACAAAGTGTAAAAACCAGAAAAGCAGGACAGGCCATGGAGACATGGCAGCCTTACTACGCTGATGGGCGGGATGTAAATTGCCAACAGGCACTCTGGAGAAGAGTACGGTGTGTCCTGAAACAAGTAATAAACACAGCGTAGAGAGCATAGGGCACTTCCACTCATGGGCGTATAAATTGGGAAAACTAAAAATCAACAAGACACAGGCACCCTAAAGTTTACGGCTGCTCTGTTTCCAAGAACCTCCGCTTCGGTACACCTTCAATATCCCAGGAAAGAGAAAAATGGATAAAGAAATGGTGGTACTTGGCACAATGGAATATCACTCAGCCATGAAATCAATGTCATAAGGCTAGTTAGCAGCATGATGAGTGGATTTAGGTACGATGATTCTAAGTGAAATAAGTCACACAGAAAAAGACACTTATCCTAAGATATCGCTTATAGAGGGAATGTCAAAATCGCTACACTTGAACTGAATTACAAAACAGAACAGAGTCACACCTTTAGAAGACACACTATGGCTGCTTAACGGGAAAGGTGAGGTGGGGTGATGCATAAAACAAGGGTTTGAAATTAGCTCAGAGACCGCTCCATAAGCCAAATATGTAATAGACAAGGCCTACTCCCTGCTCAGTGAACTGGACTCAACACACCCTAGTCACCGCACAAGAATATATCTGACTAGTATGAATCTGAAAACCTATGTATCGATATCTCTCTGCAAGTGAATCAAGAGGTTGTAAAGCGGCATCAACACAGCAGGGAAAAGCAGCCAAGCCCGATTCTAAACATAAATTACTTTAAAAAACCCACAAAACAAAGACAGTGAAAGAGAGAGAAATACTTACAAAATCCGTTCAGGGTCTATGATGCAACCTGGATTGACCATATCTAGACCCACAGCTGGATGAGACATAAGGCTGGACACTCTTGGGGCTGGGAGGATTGGTGAGGTTGGGTGAGCAAACGCAGGTACTTTAAAGTAACACGGCGGGGAACACACCCCATGGGTATCAAATCTCCAGGTACAAGGGCATCTTCCTACATCAAAACATGCATGGGAAACCCAGAAGGCGGTATGCCATGAGATCGGGAAAGGTTTGTAAAACGCACCTCATTTCTCCTCTCCTTGTGCTCGGGTTCACCATTCCAGCTGCTTGACTAACCATCTCCCTACTTGGAGAATCAGCACCTTTAACCTCCTGATTGTACAGGTTGCACTTTGTCCTGAGGATGAACGTGAAGACGGGGAACCAACGAGAGACGAGCCCTAGGTGTTGGGACAGGCATAGGTCACTCCATTTTCCCATCAGGAAGAAGAATGAACCACAGGCTCAGCCTGCCCCCCAGAACCAAAATAGGGCCTGAAGCAATCCTGCGCTTTTGCGGCCAGCTCCCAAAAAAGCGAGGAGACAAATGGAGCTCAGGGGCACTGCAATTCACAAACATGCAGAGTTATAAATGAGAACTCTCGTCCACAAATATATTGAAGGAAGGCAACGAAGAGGATTTGAAAGCAAGGCAGATTTGCAGGAAACAGATTTCAGGAGGTAGATTCGACTCACCTTTAAAGCACATGAAAAGCGGCAAAACGTTGACAATGATGCCCTTGGCCAAAAAGGGCGTATGCGTTTTTTCCTGAATATATTCAGGAAAAAACGCATACGCCCTTTTTGGCCAACCAAGCAAGCCGGAAGGGCAAATCAGCGCTACAAAGAAGTCTCGCTTGCCCTCGGTCAAAAGGGCCATGCTGAACAAAGTGTAAAAACCAGAAAAGCAGGACAGGCCATGGAGACATGGGAGCCTTGCTACGCTGATGGGCGGGATGTAAATTGCCAACAGGCACTCTGGAGATGAGTACGGTGTGTCCTGAAACAAGTAATAAACACAGCGTTGAGAGCATAGGGCACTTCCACTCATGGGCGTATAAATTGGGAAAACTAAAAATCAACAAGACACAGGCACCCCAAACTTTACGGCTGCTCTGTTTCCAAGAACCTCCACATCGGTACACCTTCAATATCCCAGGAAAGAGAAAAATGGATAAAGAAATGGTGGTACTTGGCACAATGGAATATCACTCAGCCATGAAATCAATGTCATAAGGCTAGTTAGCAGCATGATGAGAGGATTTAGGTACGATGATTCTAAGTGAAATAAGTCACACAGAAAAAGACACTTATCCTAAGATATCGCTTATAGAGGGAATGTCAAAATCGCTACACTTGAACTGAATTACAAAACAGAACAGAGGCACACCTTTAGAAGACACACTATGGCTGCGTAACGGGAAAGGTGAGGTGGGGTGATGCATAAAACAAGGGTTTCAAATTAGCTCAGAGACCGCTCCATAAGCCAAATATGTAATAGACAAGGCCTACTCCCTGCTCAGTGAACTGGACTCAACACACCCTAGTCACCACACAAGAATATATCTGACTAGTAAGAATCTGAAAACCTATGTATCGATATCTCTCTGCAAGTGAATCAAGAGGGTGTAAAGCGGCATCAACACAGCAGGGAAAAGCAGCCAAACCCCATTCTAAACATACATTACTTTAAAAAACCCACAAAGCAAAGACAGTGAAAGAGAGAGAAATTCTTACAAAATCCGTTCAGGGTCTCTGATGCAACCTGGATTGACCATATCTAGACCCACAGCTGGATGAGACATAAGGCTGGACACTCTTGGGGCTGAGAGGATTGGTGAGGTTGGGTGAGCAAATGCAGATACTTTAAAGTAATACCGCGGGGTACCCACCCCATGGGTCTCAAATCTCCAGGTACAAGGGAATCTTCCTACATCAAAACATGCATGGGAAACCCAGAAGATGGTATGCCATGATATCGGGAATGGTTTCTAAAACGCACCTCATTTCTCCTCTCCTTGTGCTCGGGTTCGCCATTCCAGCCGCTTGACTAACCATCTCCCTACTTGGAGAATCAGCACCTTTAACCTCCTGTTTCGTCCAGGTTGCAATTTGTCCTGAGGATGAACGGGAAGACGGGGAACCAAAGAGAGACTAGCCCTAGGTTTTGGGACAGGCATAGGTCACTCCATTTTCCCATCAGGAAGAAGAATGAACCACAGGCTCAGCCTGCCCCCCAGAACCAAAATAGGGCCTGAAGCAATCCTGCGCTTTTGCGGCCAGCTCCCAAAAAAGCGAGGAGACAAATGGAGCTTAGGGGCACTGCAATTCACAAACGTGCAGAGTTATAAATGAGAACTCTCGTCCACAAATATATTGAGGGAAGGCAACGAAGAGGATTTGAAAGCAAGGCAGATTTGCAGGAAACAGATTTCAGGAGGTAGATTCGACTCGCCTTTAAAGCACATGAAAAGCGGCAAAACGTTGACAATGATGCCCTTGGCCAAAAAGGGCGTATGCGTTTTTTCCTGAATATATTCAGGAAAAAACGCATACGCCCTTTTTGGCCAACCAAGCAAGCCGAAAGTGAAAATCAACGCTACAAAGAAGTCTCGCTTGCCCTCGGTCAAAAGGGCCATGCTGAACAAAGTGTAAAAACCAGAAAAGCAGGACAGGCCATGGAGACATGGCAGCCTTACTACGCTGATGGGCGGGATGTAAATTGACAACAGGCACTCTGGAGAAGAGTACGGTGTGTCCTGAAACAAGTAATAAACACAGCGTAGAGAGCATAGGGCACTTCCACTCATGGGTGTATAAATGGGGAAAACTAAAAATCAACAAGACACAGGCACCCTAAAGTTTACGGCTGCTCTGTTTCCAAGAACCTCCGCTTCGGTACACCTTCAATATCCCAGGAAAGAGAAAAATGGATAAAGAAATGGTGGTACTTGGCACAATGGAATATCACTCAGCCATGAAATCAATGTCATAAGGCTAGTTAGCAGCATGATGAGTGGATTTAGGTACGATGATTCTAAGTGAAATAAGTCACACAGAAAAAGACACTTATCCTAAGATATCGCTTATAGAGGGAATGTCAAAATCGCTACACTTGAACTGAATTACAAAACAGAACAGAGTCACACCTTTAGAAGACACACTATGGCTGCTTAACGGGAAAGGTGAGGTGGGGTGATGCATAAAACAAGGGTTTCAAATTAGCTCAGAGACCGCTCCATAAGCCAAATATGTAATAGACAAGGCCTACTCCCTGCTCAGTGAACTGGACTCAACACACCCTAGTCACCACACAAGAATATATCTGACTAGTAAGAATCTGAAAACCTATGTATCGATATCTCTCTGCAAGTGAATCAAGAGGGTGTAAAGCGGCATCAACACAGCAGGGAAAAGCAGCCAAGCCCGATTCTAAACATAAATTACTTTAAAAAACCCACAAAACAAAGACAGTGAAAGAGAGAGAAATTCTTACAAAATCCGTTCAGGGTCTATGATGCAACCTGGATTGACCATATCTAGACCCACAGCTGGATGAGACATAAGGCTGGACACTCTTGGGGCTGAGAGGATTGGTGAGGTTGGGTGAGCAAACGCAGATACTTTAAAGTAACACTGCGGGGAACACACCCCATGGGTATCAAATCTCCAGGTACAAGGGCATCTTCCTACATCAAAACATGCATGGGAAACCCAGAAGATGGTATGCCATGAGATCGGGAAAGGTTTCTAAAATGCACCTCATTTCTCCTCTCCTTGTGCTCGGGTTCACCATTCCAGCTGCTTGACTAACCATCTCCCTACTTGGAGAATCAGCACCTTTAACCTCCTGATTGTACAGGTTGCAATTTGTCCTGAGGATGAACGTGAAGACGGGGAACCAACGAGAGACGAGCCCTAGGTGTTGGGACAGGCATAGGTAACTCCATTTTCCCATCAGGAAGAAGAATGAACCACAGGCTCAGCCTGCACCCCAGAACCAAAATAGGGCCTGAAGCAATCCTGCGCTTTTGCGGCTAGCTCCCAAAAAAGCGAGGAGACAAATGGAGCTCAGGGGCACTGCAATTCACAAACGTGCAGAGTTATAAATGAGAAGTCTCGTCCACAAATATATTGAAGGAAGGCAACGAAGAGGATTTGAAAGCAAGGCAGATTTGCAGGAAACAGATTTCAGGAGGTAGATTCGACTCGCCTTTAAAACACATGAAAAGCGGCAAAAGGTTGACAATGATGCCCTTGGCCAAAAAGGGCGTATGCGTTTTTTCCTGAATATATTCAGGAAAAAACGCATACGCCCTTTTTGGCCAACCAAGCAAGCCGGAAGGGCAAATCAGCGCTACAAAGAAGTCTCGCTTGCCCTCGGTCAAAAGGGCCATGCTGAACAAAGTGTAAAAACCAGAAAAGCAGGACAGGCCATGGAGACATGGCAGCCTTGCTACGCTGATGGGAGGGATGTAAATTGCCAACAGGCACTCTGGAGATGAGTACGGTGTGTCCTGAAACAAGTAATAAACACAGCGTTGAGAGCATAGGGCACTTCCACTCATGGGCGTATAAATTGGGAAAATTAAAAATCAACAAGACACAGGCACCCCAAACTTTACGGCTGCTCTGTTTACAAGAACCTCCGCTTCGGTACACCTTCAATATCCCAGGAAAGAGAAAAATGGATAAAGAAATGGTGGTACTTGGCACAATGCAATATCACTCAGCCATGAAATCAATGTCATAAGGCTAGTTAGCAGCATGATGAGTGGATTTAGGTACGATGATTCTAAGTGAAATAAGTCACACAGAAAAAGGCACTTGTCCTAAGATATCGCTTATAGAGGGAATGTCAAAATCGCTACACTTGAACTGAATTACAAAACAGAACAGAGGCACACCTTTAGAAGACACACTATGGCTGCTTAACCGGAAAGGTGAGGTGGGGTGATGCATAAAACAAGGGTTTGAAATTAGCTCAGACACCGCTCCATAAGCCAAATATGTAATAGACAAGGCCTACTCCATGCTCAGTGAACTGGACTCAACACCCCCTAGTCACCGCACAAGAATATATCTGACTAGTATGAATCTGAAAACCTATGTATTGATATCTCTCTGCAAGTGAATCAAGAGGGTGTAAAGCGGCATAAACACAGCAGGGAAAAGCAGCCAAACGCCATTCTAAACATACATTACTTTAAAAAACCCACAAAGCAAAGACAGTGAAAGAGAGAGAAATTCTTACAAAATCCGTTCAGGGTCTCTGATGCAACCTGGATTGACCATATCTAGACCCACAGCTGGATGAGACATAAGGCTGGACACTCTTGGGGCTGAGAGGATTGGTGAGGTTGGGTGAGCAAATGCAGATACTTTAAAGTAATACCGCGGGGTACCCACCCCATGGGTCTGAAATCTCCAGGTACAAGGGAATCTTCCTACATCAAAACATGCATGGGAAACCCAGAAGATGGTATGCCATGATATCGGGAATGGTTTCTAAAACGCACCTCATTTCTCCTCTCCTTGTGCTCGGGTTCGCCATTCCAGCCGCTTGACTAACCATCTCCCTACTTGGAGAATCAGCACCTTTAACCTCCTGTTTCGTCCAGGTTGCAATTTGTCCTGAGGATGAACGGGAAGACGGGGAACCAACGAGAGACTAGCCCTAGGTGTTGGGACAGGCACAGGTCACTCCATTTTCCCATCAGGAAGAAGAATGAACCACAGGCTCAGCCTGCCCCCCAGAACCAAAATAGGGCCTGAAGCAATCCTGCGCTTTTGCGGCCAGCTCCCAAAAAAGCGAGGAGACAAATGGAGCTCAGGGGCACTGCAATTCACAAACGTGCAGAGTTATAAATGAGAACTCTCGTCCACAAATATATTGAGGGAAGGCAACGAAGAGGATTTGAAAGCAAGGCAGATTTGCAGGAAACAGATTTCAGGAGGTAGATTCGACTCGCCTTTAAAGCACATGAAAAGCGGCAAAACGTTGACAATGATGCCCTTGGCAAAAAAGGGCGTATGCGTTTTTTCCTGAATATATTCAGGAAAAAACGCATACGCCCTTTTTGGCCAACCAAGCAAGCCGGAAGTGCAAATCAACGCTACACAGAAGTCTCGCTTGCCCTCGGTCAAAAGGGCCATGCTGAACAAAGTGTAAAAACCAGAAAAGCAGGACAGGCCATGGAGACATGGGAGCCTTGCTACGCTGATGGGCGGGATGTAAATTGCCAACAGGCACTCTGGAGAAGAGTACGGTTTGTCCTGAAACAAGTAATAAACACAGCGTAGAGAGCATAGGGCACTTCCACTCATGGGTGTATAAATGGGGAAAACTAAAAATCAACAAGACACAGGCACCCTAAAGTTTACGGCTGCTCTGTTTCCAAGAACCTCCGCTTCGGTACACCTTCAATATCCCAGGAAAGAGAAAAATGGATAAAGAAATGGTGGTACTTGGCACAATGGAATATCACACAGCCATGAAATCAATGTCATAAGGCTAGTTAGCAGCATGATGAGTGGATTTAGGTACGATGATTCTAAGTGAAATAAGTCACACAGAAAAAGGCACTTGTCCTAAGATATCGCTTATAGAGGGAATGTCAAAATCGCTACACTTGAACTGAATTACAAAACAGAACAGAGGCACACCTTTAGAAGACACACTATGGCTGCTTAACCGGAAAGGTGAGGTGGGGTGATGCATAAAACAAGGGTTTGAAATTAGCTCAGACACCGCTCCATAAGCCAAATATGTAATAGACAAGGCCTACTCCCTGCTCAGTGAACTGGACTCAACACCCCCTAGTCACCGCACAAGAATATATCTGACTAGTATGAATCTGAAAACCTATGTATTGATATCTCTCTGCAAGTGAATCAAGAGGGTGTAAAGCGGCATAAACACAGCAGGGAAAAGCAGCCAAACCCCATTCTAAACATACATTACTTTAAAAAACCCACAAAGCAAAGACAGTGAAAGAGAGAGAAATTCTTACAAAATCCGTTCAGGGTCTCTGATGCAACCTGGATTGACCATATCTAGACCCACAGCTGGATGAGACATAAGGCTGGACACTCTTGGGGCTGAGAGGATTGGTGAGGTTGGGTGAGCAAATGCAGATACTTTAAAGTAATACCGCGGGGTACCCACCCCATGGGTCTCAAATCTCCAGGTACAAGGGAATCTTCCTACATCAAAACATGCATGGGAAACCCAGAAGATGGTATGCCATGATATCGGGAATGGTTTCTAAAACGCACCTCATTTCTCCTCTCCTTGTGCTCGGGTTCGCCATTCCAGCCGCTTGACTAACCATCTCCCTACTTGGAGAATCAGCACCTTTAACCTCCTGTTTCGTCCAGGTTGCAATATGTCCTGAGGATGAACGGGAAGACGGGGAACCAACGAGAGACTAGCCCTAGGTGTTGGGACAGGCACAGATCACTCCATTTTCCCAGCAGGAAGAAGAATGAACCACAGGCTCAGCCTGCCCCCCAGAACCAAAATAGGGCCTGAAGCAATCCTGCGCTTTTGCGGCCAGCTCCCAAAAAAGCGAGGAGACAAATGGAGCTCAGGGGCACTGCAATTCGCAAACGTGCAGAGTTATAAATGAGAACTCTCGTCCACAAATATATTGAGGGAAGGCAACGAAGAGGATTTGAAAGCAAGGCAGATTTGCAGGAAACAGATTTCAGGAGGTAGATTCGAGTCGCCTTTAAAGCACATGAAAAGCGGCAAAACGTTGACAATGATGCCCTTGGCCAAAAAGGGCGTATGCGTTTTTTCCTGAATATATTCAGGAAAAAACGCATACGCCCTTTTTGGCCAACCAAGCAAGCCGGAAGGGCAAATCAGCGCTACAAAGAAGTCTCGCTTGCCCTCGGTCAAAAGGGCCATGCCGAACAAAGTGTAAAAACCAGAAAAGCAGGACAGGCCATGGAGACATGGGAGCCTTGCTACGCTGATGGGCGGGATGTAAATTGCCAACAGGCACTCTGGAGATGAGTACGGTGTGTCCTGAAACAAGTAATAAACACAGCGTTGAGAGCATAGGGCACTTCCACTCATGGGCGTATAAATTGGGAAAATTAAAAATCAACAAGACACAGGCACCCCAAACTTTACGGCTGCTCTGTTTACAAGAACCTCCGCTTCGGTACACCTTCAATATCCCAGGAAAGAGAAAAATGGATAAAGAAATGGTGGTACTTGGCACAATGCAATATCACTCAGCCATGAAATCAATTTCATAAGGCTAGCTAGCAGCATGATGAGTGGATTTAGGTACGATGATTCTAAGTGAAATAAGTCACACAGAAAAAGACACTTATCCTAAGATATCGCTTATAGAGGGAATGTCAAAATCGCTACACTTGAAATGAATTACAAAACAGAACAGAGTCACACCTTTAGAAGACACACTATGGCTGCTTAACGGGAAAGGTGAGGTGGGGTGATACATAAAACAAGGGTTTCAAATTAGCTCAGAGACCGCTCCATAAGCCAAATATGTAATAGACAAGGCCTACTCCCTGCTCAGTGAACTGGACTCAACACCCCCTAGTCACCACACAAGAATATATCTGACTAGTAAGAATCTGAAAACCTATGTATCGATATCTCTCTGCAAGTGAATCAAGAGGGTGTAAAGCGGCATCAACACAGCAGGGAAAAGCAGCCAAGCCCGATTCTAAACATACATTACTTTAAAACACCCACAAAACAAAGACAGTGAAAGAGAGAGAAATTCTTACAAAATCCGTTCAGGGTCTCTGATGCAACCTGGATTGACCATATCTAGACCCACAGCTGGATGAGACATAAGGCTGGACACTCTTGGGGCTGAGAGGATTGGTGAGGTTGGGTGATCAAACGCAGATACTTTAAAGTAACACTGCGGGGAACACACCCCATGGGTCTCAAATCTCCAGGTACAAGGGCATCTTCCTACATCAAAACATGCATGGGAAACCCAGAAGATGGTATGCCATGAGATCGGGAAAGGTTTCTAAAATGCACCTCATTTCTCCTCTCCTTGTGCTCGGGTTCAGCATTCCAGCTGCTTGACTAACCATCTCCCTACTTGGAGAATCAGCACCTTTAACCTCCTGTTTCGTCCAGGTTGCAATTTGTCCTGAGGATGAACGGGAAGACGGGGAACCAACGAGAGACTAGCCCTAGGTGTTGGGACAGGCACAGGTCACTCCATTTTCCCATCAGGAAGAAGAATGAACCACAGGCTCAGCCTGCCCCCCAGAACCAAAATAGGGCCTGAAGCAATCCTGCGCTTTTGCGGCCAGCTCCCAAAAAAGCGAGGAGACAAATGGAGCTCAGGGGCACTGCAATTCACAAACGTGCAGAGTTATAAATGAGAACTCTCGTCCACAAATATATTGAGGGAAGGCAACGAAGAGGATTTGAAAGCAAGGCAGATTTGCAGGAAACAGATTTCAGGAGGTAGATTCGACTCGCCTTTAAAGCACATGAAAAGCGGCAAAACGTTGACAATGATGCCCTTGGCCAAAAAGGGCGTATGCGTTTTTTCCTGAATATATTCAGGAAAAAACGCATACGCCCCTTTTTGCCAACCAAGCAAGCCGGAAAGGCAAATCAGCGCTACAAAGAAGTCTCGCTTGCCCTCGGTCAAAAGGGCCATGCTGAACAAAGTGTAAAAACCAGAAAAGCAGGACAGGCCATGGAGACATGGGAGCCTTGCTACGCTGATGGGCGGGATGTAAATTGCCAACAGGCACTCTGGAGATGAGTACGGTATGTCCTGAAACAAGTAATAAACACAGCGTTGAGAGCATAGGGCACTTCCACTCATGGGCGTATAAATTGGGAAAATTAAAAATCAACAAGACACAGGCACCCCAAACTTTACGGCTGCTCTGTTTACAAGAACCTCCGCTTCGGTACACCTTCAATATCCCAGGAAAGAGAAAAATGGATAAAGAAATGGTGGTACTTGGCACAATGCAATATCACTCAGCCATGAAATCAATGTCATAAGGCTAGTTAGCAGCATGATGAGTGGATTTAGGTACGATGATTCTAAGTGAAATAAGTCACACAGAAAAAGGCACTTATCCTAAGATATCGCTTATAGAGGGAATGTCAAAATCGCTACACTTGAACTGAATTACAAAACAGAACAGAGGCACACCTTTAGAAGACACACTATGGCTGCTTAACCGGAAAGGTGAGGTGGGGTGATGCATAAAACAAGGGTTTGAAATTAGCTCAGACACCGCTCCATAAGCCAAATATGTAATAGACAAGGCCTACTCCCTGCTCAGTGAACTGGACTCAACACCCCCTAGTCACCGCACAAGAATATATCTGACTAGTAAGAATCTGAAAACCTATGTATTGATATCTCTCTGCAAGTGAATCAAGAGGGTGTAAAGCGGCATCAACACAGCAGGGAAAAGCAGCCAAACCCCATTCTAAACATACATTACTTTAAAAAACCCACAAAGCAAAGACAGTGAAAGAGAGAGAAATTCTTACAAAATCCGTTCAGGGTCTCTGATGCAACCTGGATTGACCATATCTAGACCCACAGCTGGATGAGACATAAGGCTGGACACTCTTGGGGCTGAGAGGATTGGTGAGGTTGGGTGAGCAAATGCAGATACTTTAAAGTAATACCGCGGGGTACCCACCCCATGGGTCTCAAATCTCCAGGTACAAGGGAATCTTCCTACATCAAAACATGCATGGGAAACCCAGAAGATGGTATGCCATGATATCGGGAATGGTGTCTAAAACGCACCTCATTTCTCCTCTCCTTGTGCTCGGGTTCGCCATTCCAGCCGCTTGACTAACCATCTCCCTACTTGGAGAATCAGCACCTTTAACCTCCTGTTTCGTCCAGGTTGCAATTTGTCCTGAGGATGAACGGGAAGACGGGGAACCAACGAGAGACTAGCCCTAGGTGTTGGGACAGGCACAGGTCACTCCATTTTCCCATCAGGAAGAAGAATGAACCACAGGCTCAGCCTGCTCCCCAGAACCAAAATAGGGCCTGAAGCAATCCTGCGCTTTTGCGGCCAGCTCCCAAAAAAGCGAGGAGACAAATGGAGCTCAGGGGCACTGCAATTCACAAACGTGCAGAGTTATAAATGAGAACTCTCGTCCACAAATATATTGAGGGAAGGCAACGAAGAGGATTTGAAAGCAAGGCAGATTTGCAGGAAACAGATTTCAGGAGGTAGATTCGACTCGCCTTTAAAGCACATGAAAAGCGGCAAAACGTTGACAATGATGCCCTTGGCCAAAAAGGGCGTATGCGTTTTTTCCTGAATATATTCAGGAAAAAACGCATACGCCCTTTTTGGCCAACCAAGCAAGCCGGAAGTGCAAATCAACGCTACAAAGAAGTCTCGCTTGCCCTCGGTCAAAAGGGCCATGCTGAACAAAGTGTAAAAACCAGAAAACCAGGACAGGCCATGGAGACATGGCAGCCATACTACGCTGATGGGCGGGATGTAAATTGCCAACAGGCACTCTGGAGAAGAGTACGGTGTGTCCTGAAACAAGTAATAAACACAGCGTAGAGAGCATAGGGCACTTCCACTCATGGGTGTATAAATGGGGAAAACTAAAAATCAACAAGACACAGGCACCCTAAAGTTTACGGCTGCTCTGTTTACAAGAGCCTCTGCTTCGGTACACCTTCAATATCCCAGGAAAGAGAAAAATGGATAAAGAAATGGTGGTACTTGGCACAATGGAATATCACTCAGCCATGAAATCAATGTCATAAGGCTAGTTAGCAGCATGATGAGTGGATTTAGGTACGATGATTCTAAGTGAAATAAGTCACACAGAAAAAGGCACTTGTCCTAAGATATCGCTTATAGAGGGAATGTCAAAATCGCTACACTTGAACTGAATTACAAAACAGAACAGAGGCACACCTTTAGAAGACACACTATGGCTGCTTAACCGGAAAGGTGAGGTGGGGTGATGCATAAAACAAGGGGTTGAAATTAGCTCAGACACCGCTCCATAAGCCAAATATTTAATAGTCAAGGCCTACTCCCTGCTCAGTGAACTGGACTCAACACCCCCTAGTCACCGCACAAGAATATATCTGACTAGTATGAATCTGAAAACCTATGTATTGATATCTCTCTGCAAGTGAATCAAGAGGGTGTAAAGCGGCATAAACACAGCAGGGAAAAGCAGCCAAACCCCATTCTAAACATACATTACTTTAAAAAACCCACAAAGCAAAGACAGTGAAAGAGAGAGAAATTCTTACAAAATCCGTTCAGGGTCTCTGATGCAACCTGGATTGACCATATCTAGACCCACAGCTGGATGAGACATAAGGCTGGACACTCTTGGGGCTGAGAGGATTGGTGAGGTTGGGTGAGCAAATGCAGATACTTTAAAGTAATACCGCGGGGTACCCACCCCATGGGTCTCAAATCTCCAGGTACAAGGGAATCTTCCTACATCAAAACATGCATGGGAAACCCAGAAGATGGTATGCCATGATATCGGGAATGGTTTCTAAAACGCACCTCATTTCTCCTCTCCTTGTGCTCGGGTTCGCCATTCCAGCCGCTTGACTAACCATCTCCCTACTTGGAGAATCAGCACCTTTAACCTCCTGTTTCGTCCAGGTTGCAATTTGTCCTGAGGATGAACGGGAAGACGGGGAACCAACGAGAGACTAGCCCTAGGTGTTGGGACAGGCATAGGTCACTCCATTTTCCCATCAGGAAGAAGAATGAACCACAGGCTCAGCCTGCCCCCCAGAACCAAAATAGGGCCTGAAGCAATCCTGCGCTTTTGCGGCCAGCTCCCAAAAAAGCGAGGAGACAAATGGAGCTCAGGGGCACTGCAATTCACAAACGTGCAGAGTTATAAATGAGAACTCTCGTCCACAAATATATTGAGGGAAGGCAACGAAGAGGATTTGAAAGCAAGGCAGATTTGCAGGAAACAGATTTCAGGAGGTAGATTCGACTCGCCTTTAAAGCACATGAAAAGCGGCAAAACGTTGACAATGATGCCCTTGGCCAAAAAGGGCGTATGCGTTTTTTCCTGAATATATTCAGGAAAAAACGCATACGCCCTTTTTGGCCAACCAAGCAAGCCGGAAGTGCAAATCAACGCTACAAAGAAGTCTCGCTTGCCCTCGGTCAAAAGGGCCATGCTGAACAAAGTGTAAAAACCAGAAAAGCAGGACAGGCCATGGAGACATGGCAGCCTTACTACGCTGATGGGCGGGATGTAAATTGCCAACAGGCACTCTGGAGAAGAGTACGGTGTGTCCTGAAACAAGTAATAAACACAGCGTAGAGAGCATAGGGCACTTCCACTCATGGGTGTATAAATGGGGAAAACTAAAAATCAACAAGACACAGGCACCCTAAAGTTTACGGCTGCTCTGTTTCCAAGAACCTCCGCTTCGGTACACCTTCAATATCCCAGGAAAGAGAAAAATGGATAAAGAAATGGTGGTACTTGGCACAATGGAATATCACTCAGCCATGAAATCAATGTCATAAGGCTAGTTAGCAGCATGATGAGTGGATTTAGGTACGATGATTCTAAGTGAAATAAGTCACACAGAAAAAGACACTTATCCAAAGATATCGCTTATAGAGGGAATGTCAAAATCGCTACACTTGAACTGAATTACAAAACAGAACAGAGTCACACCTTTAGAAGACACACTATGGCTGCTTAACGGGAAAGGTGAGGTGGGGTGATGCATAAAACAAGGGTTTCAAATTAGCTCAGAGACCGCTCCATAAGCCAAATATTTAATAGTCAAGGCCTACTCCCTGCTCAGTGAACTGGACTCAACACACCCTAGTCAACACACAAGAATATATCTGACTAGTAAGAATCTGAAAACCTATGTATCGATATCTCTCTGCAAGTGAATCAAGAGGGTGTAAAGCGGCATAAACACAGCAGGGAAAAGCAGCCAAACCCCATTCTAAACATACATTACTTTAAAAAACCCACAAAGCAAAGACAGTGAAAGAGAGAGAAATTCTTACAAAATCCGTTCAGGGTCTCTGATGCAACCTGGATTGACCATATCTAGACCCACAGCTGGATGAGACATAAGGCTGGACACTCTTGGGGCTGAGAGGATTGGTGAGGTTGGGTGAGCAAATGCAGATACTTTAAAGTAATACCGCGGGGTACCCACCCCATGGGTCTCAAATCTCCAGGTACAAGGGAATCTTCCTACATCAAAACATGCATGGGAAACCCAGAAGATGGTATGCCATGATATCGGGAATGGTGTCTAAAACGCACCTCATTTCTCCTCTCCTTGTGCTCGGGTTCGCCATTCCAGCCGCTTGACTAACCATCTCCCTACTTGGAGAATCAGCACCTTTAACCTCCTGTTTCGTCCAGGTTGCAATTTGTCCTGAGGATGAACGGGAAGACGGGGAACCAACGAGAGACTAGCCCTAGGTGTTGGGACAGGCACAGGTCACTCCATTTTCCCATCAGGAAGAAGAATGAACCACAGGCTCAGCCTGCTCCCCAGAACCAAAATAGGGCCTGAAGCAATCCTGCGCTTTTGCGGCCAGCTCCCAAAAAAGCGAGGAGACAAATGGAGCTCAGGGGCACTGCAATTCACAAACGTGCAGAGTTATAAATGAGAACTCTCGTCCACAAATATATTGAGGGAAGGCAACGAAGAGGATTTGAAAGCAAGGCAGATTTGCAGGAAACAGATTTCAGGAGGTAGATTCGACTCGCCTTTAAAGCACATGAAAAGCGGCAAAACGTTGACAATGATGCCCTTGGCCAAAAAGGGCGTATGCGTTTTTTCCTGAATATATTCAGGAAAAAACGCATACGCCCTTTTTGGCCAACCAAGCAAGCCGGAAGTGCAAATCAACGCTACAAAGAAGTCTCGCTTGCCCTCGGTCAAAAGGGCCATGCTGAACAAAGTGTAAAAACCAGAAAACCAGGACAGGCCATGGAGACATGGCAGCCATACTACGCTGATGGGCGGGATGTAAATTGCCAACAGGCACTCTGGAGAAGAGTACGGTGTGTCCTGAAGCAAGTAATAAACACAGCGTAGAGAGCATAGGGCACTTCCACTCATGGGTGTATAAATGGGGAAAACTAAAAATCAACAAGACACAGGCACCCTAAAGTTTACGGCTGCTCTGTTTACAAGAACCTCCGCTTCGGTACACCTTCAATATCCCAGGAAAGAGAAAAATGGATAAAGAAATGGTGGTACTTGGCACAATGGAATATCACTCAGCCATGAAATCAATGTCATAAGGCTAGTTAGCAGCATGATGAGTGGATTTAGGTACGATGATTCTAAGTGAAATAAGTCACACAGAAAAAGGCACTTGTCCTAAGATATCGCTTATAGAGGGAATGTCAAAATCGCTACACTTGAACTGAATTACAAAACAGAACAGAGGCACACCTTTAGAAGACACACTATGGCTGCTTAACCGGAAAGGTGAGGTGGGGTGATGCATAAAACAAGGGGTTGAAATTAGCTCAGACACCGCTCCATAAGCCAAATATTTAATAGTCAAGGCCTACTCCCTGCTCAGTGAACTGGACTCAACACCCCCTAGTCACCGCACAAGAATATATCTGACTAGTATGAATCTGAAAACCTATGTATTGATATCTCTCTGCAAGTGAATCAAGAGGGTGTAAAGCGGCATAAACACAGCAGGGAAAAGCAGCCAAACCCCATTCTAAACATACATTACTTTAAAAAACCCACAAAGCAAAGACAGTGAAAGAGAGAGAAATTCTTACAAAATCCGTTCAGGGTCTCTGATGCAACCTGGATTGACCATATCTAGACCCACAGCTGGATGAGACATAAGGCTGGACACTCTTGGGGCTGAGAGGATTGGTGAGGTTGGGTGAGCAAATGCAGATACTTTAAAGTAATACCGCGGGGTACCCACCCCATGGGTCTCAAATCTCCAGGTACAAGGGAATCTTCCTACATCAAAACATGCATGGGAAACCCAGAAGATGGTATGCCATGATATCGGGAATGGTTTCTAAAACGCACCTCATTTCTCCTCTCCTTGTGCTCGGGTTCGCCATTCCAGCCGCTTGACTAACCATCTCCCTACTTGGAGAATCAGCACCTTTAACCTCCTGTTTCGTCCAGGTTGCAATTTGTCCTGAGGATGAACGGGAAGACGGGGAACCAACGAGAGACTAGCCCTAGGTGTTGGGACAGGCATAGGTCACTCCATTTTCCCATTAGGAAGAAGAATGAACCACAGGCTCAGCCTGCCCCCCAGAACCAAAATAGGGCCTGAAGCAATCCTGCGCTTTTGCGGCCAGCTCCCAAAAAAGCGAGGAGACAAATGGAGCTCAGGGGCACTGCAATTCACAAACGTGCAGAGTTATAAATGAGAACTCTCGTCCACAAATATATTGAGGGAAGGCAACGAAGAGGATTTGAAAGCAAGGCAGATTTGCAGGAAACAGATTTCAGGAGGTAGATTCGACTCGCCTTTAAAGCACATGAAAAGCGGCAAAACGTTGACAATGATGCCCTTGGCCAAAAAGGGCGTATGCGTTTTTTCCTGAATATATTCAGGAAAAAACGCATACGCCCTTTTTGGCCAACCAAGCAAGCCGGAAGTGCAAATCAACGCTACAAAGAAGTCTCGCTTGCCCTCGGTCAAAAGGGCCATGCTGAACAAAGTGTAAAAACCAGAAAAGCAGGACAGGCCATGGAGACATGGCAGCCTTACTACGCTGATGGGCGGGATGTAAATTGCCAACAGGCACTCTGGAGAAGAGTACGGTGTGTCCTGAAACAAGTAATAAACACAGCGTAGAGAGCATAGGGCACTTCCACTCATGGGTGTATAAATGGGGAAAACTAAAAATCAACAAGACACAGGCACCCTAAAGTTTACGGCTGCTCTGTTTCCAAGAACCTCCGCTTCGGTACACCTTCAATATCCCAGGAAAGAGAAAAATGGATAAAGAAATGGTGGTACTTGGCACAATGGAATATCACTCAGCCATGAAATCAATGTCATAAGGCTAGTTAGCAGCATGATGAGTGGATTTAGGTACGATGATTCTAAGTGAAATAAGTCACACAGAAAAAGACACTTATCCTAAGATATCGCTTATAGAGGGAATGTCAAAATCGCTACACTTGAACTGAATTACAAAACAGAACAGAGTCACACCTTTAGAAGACACACTATGGCTGCTTAACGGGAAAGGTGAGGTGGGGTGATGCATAAAACAAGGGTTTCAAATTAGCTCAGAGACCGCTCCATAAGCCAAATATGTAATAGACAAGGCCTACTCCCTGCTCAGTGAACTGGACTCAACACCCCCTAGTCACCACACAAGAATATATCTGACTAGTAAGAATCTGAAAACCTATGTATCGATATCTCTCTGCAAGTGAATCAAGAGGGTGTAAAGCGGCATAAACACAGCAGGGAAAAGCAGCCAAACCCCATTCTAAACATACATTACTTTAAAAAACCCACAAAGCAAAGACAGTGAAAGAGAGAGAAATTCTTACAAAATCCGTTCAGGGTCTCTGATGCAACCTGGATTGACCATATCTAGACCCACAGCTGGATGAGACATAAGGCTGGACACTCTTGGGGCTGAGAGGATTGGTGAGGTTGGGTGAGCAAATGCAGATACTTTAAAGTAATACCGCGGGGTACCCACCCCATGGGTCTCAAATCTCCAGGTACAAGGGAATCTTCCTACATCAAAACATGCATGGGAAACCCAGAAGATGGTATGCCATGATATCGGGCATGGTGTCTAAAACGCACCTCATTTCTCCTCTCCTTGTGCTCGGGTTCGCCATTCCAGCCGCTTGACTAACCATCTCCCTACTTGGAGAATCAGCACCTTTAACCTCCTGTTTCGTCCAGGTTGCAATTTGTCCTGAGGATGAACGGGAAGACGGGGAACCATCGAGAGACTAGCCCTAGGTGTTCGGACAGGCACAGGTCACTCCATTTTCCCATCAGGAAGAAGAATGAACCACAGGCTCAGCCTGCCCCCCAGAACCAAAATAGGGCCTGAAGCAATCCTGCGCTTTTGCGGCCAGCTCCCAAAAAAGCGAGGAGACAAATGGAGCTCAGGGGCACTGCAATTCACAAACGTGCAGAGTTATAAATGAGAACTCTCGTCCACAAATATATTGAGGGAAGGCAACGAAGAGGATTTGAAAGCAAGGCAGATTTGCAGGAAACAGATTTCAGGAGGTAGATTCGACTCGCCTTTAAAGCACATGAAAAGCGGCAAAACGTTGACAATGATGCCCTTGGCCAAAAAGGGCGTATGCGTTTTTTCCTGAATATATTCAGGAAAAAACGCATACGCCCTTTTTGGCCAACCAAGCAAGCCGGAAGGGCAAATCAGCGCTACAAAGAAGTCTCGCTTGCCCTCGGTAAAAAGGGCCATGCTGAACAAAGTGTAAAAACCAGAAAAGCAGGACAGGCCATGGAGACATGGCAGCCTTACTACGCTGATGGGCGGGATGTAAATTGCCAACAGGCACTCTGGAGAAGAGTACGGTGTGTCCTGAAACAAGTAATAAACACAGCGTAGAGAGCATAGGGCACTTCCACTCATGGGTGTATAAATGGGGAAAACTAAAAATCAACAAGACACAGGCACCCTAAAGTTTACGGCTGCTCTGTTTACAAGAACCTCCGCTTCGGTACACCTTCAATATCCCAGGAAAGAGAAAAATGGATAAAGAAATGGTGGTACTTGGCACAATGGAATATCACTCAGCCATGAAATCAATGTCATAAGGCTAGTTAGCAGCATGATGAGTGGATTTAGGTACGATGATTCTAAGTGAAATAAGTCACACAGAAAAAGGCACATGTCCTAAGATATCGCTTATAGAGGGAATGTCAAAATCGCTACACTTGAACTGAATTACAAAACAGAACAGAGGCACACCTTTAGAAGACACACTATGGCTGCTTAACCGGAAAGGTGAGGTGGGGTGATGCATAAAACAAGGGTTTGAAATTAGCTCAGACACCGCTCCATAAGCCAAATATGTAATAGACAAGGCCTACTCCCTGCTCAGTGAACTGGACTCAACACCCCCTAGTCACCGCACAAGAATATATCTGACTAGTATGAATCTGAAAACCTATGTATTGATATCTCTCTGCAAGTGAATCAAGAGGGTGTAAAGCGGCATAAACACAGCAGGGAAAAGCAGCCAAACCCCATTCTAAACATACATTACTTTAAAAAACCCACAAAGCAAAGACAGTGAAAGAGAGAGAAATTCTTACAAAATCCGTTCAGGGTCTCTGATGCAACCTGGATTGACCATATCTAGACCCACAGCTGGATGAGACATAAGGCTGGACACTCTTGGGGCTGAGAGGATTGGTGAGGTTGGGTGAGCAAATGCAGATACTTTAAAGTAATACCGCGGGGTACCCACCCCATGGGTCTCAAATCTCCAGGTACAAGGGAATCTTCCTACATCAAAACATGCATGGGAAACCCAGAAGATGGTATGCCATGATATCGGGAATGGTTTCTAAAACGCACCTCATTTCTCCTCTCCTTGTGCTCGGGTTCGCCATTCCAGCCGCTTGACTAACCATCTCCCTACTTGGAGAATCAGCACCTTTAACCTCCTGTTTCGTCCAGGTTGCAATTTGTCCTGAGGATGAACGGGAAGACGGGGAACCAACGAGAGACTAGCCCTAGGTGTTGGGACAGGCACAGGTCACTCCATTTTCCCATCAGGAAGAAGAATGAACCACAGGCTCAGCCTGCCCCCCAGAACCAAAATAGGGCCTGAAGCAATCCTGCGCTTTTGCGGCCAGCTCCCAAAAAAGCGAGGAGACAAATGGAGCTCAGGGGCACTGCAATTCACAAACGTGCAGAGTTATAAATGAGAACTCTCGTCCACAAATATATTGAGGGAAGGCAACGAAGAGGATTTGAAAGCAAGGCAGATTTGCAGGAAACAGATTTCAGGAGGTAGATTCGACTCGCCTTTAAAGCACATGAAAAGCGGCAAAACGTTGACAATGATGCCCTTGGCCAAAAAGGGCGTATGCGTTTTTTCCTGAATATATTCAGGAAAAAACGCATACGCCCTTTTTGGCCAACCAAGCAAGCCGGAAGTGCAAATCAACGCTACAAAGAAGTCTCGCTTGCCCTCGGTCAAAAGGGCCATGCTGAACAAAGTGTAAAAACCAGAAAAGCAGGACAGGCCATGGAGACATGGCAGCCTTACTACGCTGATGGGCGGGATGTAAATTGCCAACAGGCACTCTGGAGAAGAGTACGCTGTGTCCTCAAACAAGTAATAAACACAGCGTAGAGAGCATAGGGCACTTCCACTCATGGGTGTATAAATGGGGAAAACTAAAAATCAACAAGACACAGGCACCCTAAAGTTTACGGCTGCTCTGTTTACAAGAACCTCCGCTTCGGTACACCTTCAATATCCCAGGAAAGAGAAAAATGGATAAACAAATGGTGGTACTTGGCACAATGGAATATCACTCAGCCATGAAATCAATGTCATAAGGCTAGTTAGCAGCATGATGAGTGGATTTAGGTACGATGATTCTAAGTGAAATAAGTCACACAGAAAAAGATACATATCCTGAGATATCGCTTAGAGAGGGAATGTCAAAATCGCTACACTTGAACTGAATTACAAAACAGAACAGAGTCACACCTTTAGAAGACACACTATGGCTGCTTAACGGGAAAGGTGAGGTGGGGTGATGCATAAAACAAGGGTTTGAAATTAGCTCAGAGACCGCTCCATAAGCCAAATATTTAATAGTCAAGGCCTACTCCCTGCTCAGTGAACTGGACTCAACACACCCTAGTCACCACACAAGAATATATCTGACTAGTAAGAATCTGAAAACCTATGTATCGATATCTCTCTGCAAGTGAATCAAGAGGGTGTAAAGCGGCATCAACACAGCAGGGAAAAGCAGCCAAGCCCGATTCTAAACATAAATTACTTTAAAAAACCCACAAAACAAAGACAGTGAAAGAGAGAGAAATTCTTACAAAATCCGTTCAGGGTCTATGATGCAACCTGGATTGACCATATCTAGACCCACAGCTGGATGAGACATAAGGCTGGACACTCTTGGGGCTGAGAGGATTGGTGAGGTTGGGTGAGCAAACGCAGATACTTTAAAGTAACACTGCGGGGAACACACCCCATAGGTCTCAAATCTCCAGGTACAAGGGCATCTTCCTACATCAAAACATGCATGGGAAACCCAGAAGATGGTATGCCATGAGATCGGGAAAGATTTCTAAAATGCACCTCATTTCTCCTCTCCTTGTGCTCGGGTTCACCATTCCAGCTGCTTGACTAACCATCTCCCTACTTGGAGAATCAGCACCTTTAACCTCCTGATTGTACAGGTTGCAATTTGTCCTGAGGATGAACGGGAAGACGGGGAACCAACGAGAGACGAGCCCTAGGTGTTGGGACAAGCATAGGTCACTCCATTTTCCCATCAGGAAGAAGAATGAACCACAGGCTCAGCCTGCCCCCCAGAACCAAAATAGGGCCTGAAGCAATCCTGCGCTTTTGCGGCCAGCTCCCAAAAAAGCGAGGAGCCAAATGGAGCTCAGGGGCACTGCAATTCACAAATGTGCAGAGTTATAAATGAGAACTCTCGTTCACAAATATATTGAGGGAAGGCAACGAAGAGGATTTGAAAGCAAGGCAGATTTGCAGGAAACAGATTTCAGGAGGTAGATTCGCCTCGCCTTTAAAGCACATGAAAAGCGGCAAAACGTTGACAATGATGCCCTTGGCCAAAAAGGGCGTATGCGTTTTTTCCTGAATATATTCAGGAAAAAACGCATACGCCCTTTTTGGCCAACCAAGCAAGCCGGAAGGGCAAATCAGCGCTACAAAGAAGTCTCGCTTGCCCTCGGTCAAAAGGGCCATGCTGAACAAAGTGTAAAAACCAGAAAAGCAGGACAGGCCATGGAGACATGGGAGCCTTGCTACGCTGATGGGCGGGATGTAAATTGCCAACAGGCACTCTGGAGATGAGTACGGTGTGTCCTGAAACAAGTAATAAACACAGCGTTGAGAGCATAGGGCACTTCCACTCATGGGCGTATAAATTGGGAAAACTAAAAATCAACAAGACACAGGCACCTCAAACTTTACGGCTGCTCTGATTCCAAGAACCTCCGCTTCGGTACACCTTCAATATCCCAGGAAAGAGAAAAATGGATAAAGAAATGGTGGTACTTGGCACAATGCAATATCACTCAGCCATGAAATCAATGTCATAAGGCTAGTTAGCAGCATGATGAGTGGATTTAGGTACGATGATTCTAAGTGAAATAAGTCACACAGAAAAAGGCCCTTATCCTAAGATATCGCTTATAGAGGGAATGTCAAAATCGCTACACTTGAACTGAATTACAAAACAGAACAGAGGCACACCTTTAGAAGACACACTATGGCTGCTTAACCGGAAAGGTGAGGTGGGGTGATGCATAAAACAAGGGTTTGAAATTAGCTCAGACACCGCTCCATAAGCCAAATATGTAATAGACAAGGCCTACTCCCTGCTCAGTGAACTGGACTCAACACCCCCTAGTCACCGCACAAGAATATATCTGACTAGTATGAATCTGAAAACCTATGTATTGATATCTCTCTGCAAGTGAATCAAGAGGGTGTAAAGCGGCATAAACACAGCAGGGAATAGCAGCCAAACCCCATTCTAAACATACATTACTTTAAAAAACCCACAAAGCAAAGACAGTGAAAGAGAGAGAAATTCTTACAAAATCCGTTCAGGGTCTCTGATGCAACCTGGATTGACCATATCTAGACCCACAGCTGGATGAGACATAAGGCTGGACACTCTTGGGGCTGAGAGGATTGGTGAGGTTGGGTGAGCAAATGTAGATACTTTAAAGTAATACCGCGGGGTACCCACCCCATGGGTCTCAAATCTCCAGGTACAAGGGAATCTTCCTACATCAAAACATGCATGGGAAACCCAGAAGATGGTATGCCATGAGATCGGGAAAGGTTTCTAAAACGCACCTCATTTCTCCTCTCCTTGTGCTCGGGTTCGCCATTCCTGCTGCTTGACTAACCATCTCCCTACTTGGAGAATCAGCACCTTTAACCTCCTGTTTCGTCCAGGTTGCAATTTGTCCTGAGGATGAACGGGAAGACAGGGAACCAACGAAAGACTAGCCCTAGGTGTTGGGACAGGCACAGGTCACTCCATTTTCCCATCAGGAAGAAGAATGAAGCACAGGCTCAGCCTGCCCCCCAGAACCAAAATAGGGCCTGAAGCAATCCTGCGCTTTTGCGGCCAGCTCCCAAAAAAGCGAGGAGACAAATGGAGCTCAGGGGCACTGCCATTCACAAACGTGCAGAGTTATAAATGAGAACTCTCGTCCACAAATATATTGAGGGAAGGCAACGAAGAGGATTTGAAAGCAAGGCAGATTTGCAGGAAACAGATTTCAGGAGGTAGATTCGACTCGCCTTTAAAGCACATGAAAAGCGGCAAAACGTTGACAATGATGCCCTTGGCCAAAAAGGGCGTATGCGTTTTTTCCTGAATATATTCAGGAAAAAACGCATACGCCCTTTTTGGCCAACCAAGCAAGCCGGAAGTGCAAATCAACGCTACAAAGAAGTCTCGCTTGCCCTCGGTCAAAAGGGCCATGCTGAACAAAGTGTAAAAACCAGAAAAGCAGGACAGGCCATGGAGACATGGCAGCCTTACTACGCTGATGGGCGGGATGTAAGTTGCCAACAGGCACTCTGGAGAAGAGTACGGTGTGTCCTGAAACAAGTAATAAACACAGCGTAGAGAGCATAGGGCACTTCCACTCATGGGCGTATAAATTGGGAAAACTAAAAATCAACAAGACACAGGCACCCTAAAGTTTACGGCTGCTCTGTTTCCAAGAACCTCCGCTTCGGTACACCTTCAATATCCCAGGAAAGAGAAAAATGGATAAAGAAATGGTGGTACTTGGCACAATGGAATATCACTCAGCCATGAAATCAATGTCATAAGGCTAGTTAGCAGCATGATGAGTGGATTTAGGTACGATGATTCTAAGTGAAATAAGTCACACAGAAAAAGACACTTATCCTAAGATATCGCTTAGAGAGGGAATGTCAAAATCGCTACACTTGAACTGAATTACAAAACAGAACAGAGTCACACCTTTAGAAGACACACTATGGCTGCTTAACGGGAAAGGTGAGGTGGGGTGATGCATAAAACAAGGGTTTCAAATTAGCTCAGAGACCGCTCCATAAGCCAAATATGTAATAGACAAGGCCTACTCCCTGCTCAGTGAACTGGACTCAACACACCCTAGTCACCACACAAGAATATATCTGACTAGTAAGAATCTGAAAACCTATGTATCGATATCTCTCTGCAAGTGAATCAAGAGGGTGTAAAGCGGCATCAACACAGCAGGGAAAAGCAGCCAAGCCCGATTCTAAACATAAATTACTTTAAAAAACCCACAAAACAAAGACAGTGAAAGAGAGAGAAATTCTTACAAAATCCGTTCAGGGTCTATGATGCAACCTGGATTGACCATATCTAGACCCACAGCTGGATGAGACATAAGGCTGGACACTCTTGGGGCTGGGAGGATTGGTGAAGTTGGGTGAGCAAACGCAGGTACTTTAAAGTAACACGGCGGGGAACACACCCCATGGGTCTCAAATCTCCAGGTACAAGGGCATCTTCCTACATCAAAACATGCATGGGAAACCCAGAAGACGGTATGCCATGAGATCGGGAAAGGTTTCTAAAATGCACCTCATTTCTCCTCTCCTTGTGCTCGGGTTCACCATTCCAGCTGCTTGACTAACCATCTCCCTACTTGGAGAATCAGCACCTTTAACCTCCTGATTGTACAGGTTGCAATTTGTCCTGAGGATGAACGTGAAGACGGGGAACCAACGAGAGACGAGCCCTAGGTGTTGGGACAGGCATAGGTCACTCCATTTTCCCATCAGGAAGAAGAATGAACCACAGGCTCAGCCTGCCCCCCAGAACCAAAAAAGGGCCTGAAGCAATCCTGCGCTTTTGCGGCCAGCTCCCAAAAAAGCGAGGAGACAAATGGAGCTCAGGGGCACTGCAATTCACAAACGTGCAGAGTTATAAATGAGAACTCTCGTCCACAAATATATTGAAGGAAGGCAACGAAGAGGATTTGAAAGCAAGGCAGATTTGCAGGAAACAGATTTCAGGAGGTAGATTCGACTCGCCTTTAAAGCACATGAAAAGCGGCAAAACGTTGACAATGATGCCCTTGGCCAAAAAGGGCGTATGCGTTTTTTCCTGAATATATTCAGGAAAAAACGCATACGCCCTTTTTGGCCAACCAAGCAAGCCGGAAGGGCAAATCAGCGCTACAAAGAAGTCTCGCTTGCCCTCGGTCAAAAGGGCCATGCTGAACAAAGTGTAAAAACCAGAAAAGCAGGACAGGCCATGGAGACATGGGAGCCTTGCTACGCTGATGGGCGGGATGTAAATTGCCAACAGGCACTCTGGAGATGAGTACGGTGTGTCCTGAAACAAGTAATAAACACAGCGTTGAGAGCATAGGGCACTTCCACTCATGGGCGTATAAATTGGGAAAACTAAAAATCAACAAGACACAGGCACCCCAAACTTTACGGCTGCTCTGTTTCCAAGAACCTCCACATCGGTACACCTTCAATATCCCAGGAAAGAGAAAAATGGATAAACAAATGGTGGTACTTGGCACAATGGAATATCACTCAGCCATGAAATCAATGTCATAAGGCTAGTTAGCAGCATGATGAGTGGATTTAGGTACGATGATTCTAAGTGAAATAAGTCACACAGAAAAAGACACTTATCCTAAGATATCGCTTATAGAGGGAATGTCAAAATCGCTACACTTGAACTGAATTACAAAACAGAACAGAGGCACACCTTTAGAAGACACACTATGGCTGCTTAACCGGAAAGGTGAGGTGGGGTGATGCATAAAACAAGGGTTTGAAATTAGCTCAGACACCACTCCATAAGCCAAATATGTAATAGACAAGGCCTACTCCCTGCTCAGTGAACTGGACTCAACACACCCTAGTCACCGCACAAGAATATATCTGACTAGTATGAATCTGAAAACCTATGTATTGATATCTCTCTGCAAGTGAATCAAGAGGGTGTAAAGCGGCATAAACACAGCAGGGAAAAGCAGCCAAACCCCATTCTAAACATACATTACTTTAAAAAACCCACAAAGCAAAGACAGTGAAAGAGAGAGAAATTCTTACAAAATCCGTTCAGGGTCTCTGATGCAACCTGGATTGACCATATCTAGACCCACAGCTGGATGAGACATAAGGCTGGACACTCTTGGGGCTGAGAGGATTGGTGAGGTTGGGTGAGCAAATGCAGATACTTTAAAGTAATACCGCGGGGTACCCACCCCATGGGTCTCAAATCTCCAGGTACAAGGGAATCTTCCTACATCAAAACATGCATGGGAAACCCAGAATATGGTATGCCGTGAGATCGGGAAAGGTGTCTAAAACGCACCTCATTTCTCCTCTCCTTGTGCTCGGGTTCGCCATTCCAGCCGCTTGACTAACCATCTCCCTACTTGGAGAATCAGCACCTTTAACCTCCTGTTTCGTCCAGGTTGCAATTTGTCCTGAGGATGAACGGGAAGACGGGGAACCAACGAGAGACTAGCCCTAGGTGTTGGGACAGGCACAGGTCACTCCATTTTCCCATCAGGAAGAAGAATGAACCACAGGCTCAGCCTGCCCCCCAGAACCAAAATAGGGCCTGAAGCAATCCTGCGCTTTTGCGGCCAGCTCCCAAAAAAGCGAGGAGACAAATGGAGCTCAGGGGCACTGCCATTCACAAACGTACAGAGTTATAAATGAGAACTCTCGTCCACAAATATATTGAGGGAAGGCAACGAAGAGGATTTGAAAGCAAGGCAGATTTGCAGGAAACAGATTTCAGGAGGTAGATTCGACTCGCCTTTAAAGCACATGAAAAGCGGCAAAACGTTGACAATGATGCCCTTGGCCAAAAAGGGCGTATGCGTTTTTTCCTGAATATATTCAGGAAAAAACGCATACGCCCTTTTTGGCCAACCAAGCAAGCCGGAAGTGCAAATCAACGCTACAAAGAAGTCTCGCTTGCCCTCGGTCAAAAGGGCCATGCTGAACAAAGTGTAAAAACCAGAAAAGCAGGACAGGCCATGGAGACATGGCAGCCTTACTACGCTGATGGGCGGGATGTAAATTGCCAACAGGCACTCTGGAGAAGAGTACGGTGTGTCCTGAAACAAGTAATAAACACAGCGTAGAGAGCATAGGGCACTTCCACTCATGGGCGTATAAATTGGGAAATCTAAAAATCAACAAGACACAGGCACCCTAAAGTTTACGGCTGCTCTGTTTCCAAGAACCTCCGCTTCGGTACACCTTCAATATCCCAGGAAAGAGAAAAATGGATAAAGAAATGGTGGTACTTGGCACAATGGAATATCACTCAGCCATGAAATCAATGTCATAAGGCTAGTTAGCAGCATGATGAGTGGATTTAGGTACGATGATTCTAAGTGAAATAAGTCACACAGAAAAAGACACTTATCCTAAGATATCGCTTATAGAGGGAATGTCAAAATCGCTACACTTGAACTGAATTACAAAACAGAACAGAGTCACACCTTTAGAAGACACACTATGGCTGCTTAACGGGAAAGGTGAGGTGGGGTGATGCATAAAACAAGGGTTTCAAATTAGCTCAGAGACCGCTCCATAAGCCAAATATGTAATAGACAAGGCCTACTCCCTGCTCAGTGAACTGGACTCAACACACCCTAGTCACCACACAAGAATATATCTGACTAGTAAGAATCTGAAAACCTATGTATCGATATCTCTCTGCAAGTGAATCAAGAGGGTGTAAAGCGGCATCAACACAGCAGGGAAAAGCAGCCAAGCCCGATTCTAAACATAAATTACTTTAAAAAACCCACAAAACAAAGACAGTGAAAGAGAGAGAAATTCTTACAAAATCCGTTCAGGGTCTATGATGCAACCTGGATTGACCATATCTAGACCCACAGCTGGATGAGACATAAGGCTGGACACTCTTGGGGCTGAGAGGATTGGTGAGGTTGGGTGAGCAAACGCAGATACTTTAAAGTAACACTGCGGGGAACACACCCCATGGGTATCAAATCTCCAGGTACAAGGGCATCTTCCTACATCAAAACATGCATGGGAAACCCAGAAGATGGTATGCCATGAGATCGGGAAAGGTTTCTAAAATGCACCTCATTTCTCCTCTCCTTGTGCTCGGGTTCACCATTCCAGCTGCTTGACTAACCATCTCCCTACTTGGAGAATCAGCACCTTTAACCTCCTGATTGTACAGGTTGCAATTTGTCCTGAGGATGAACGTGAAGACGGGGAACCAACGAGAGACGAGCCCTAGGTGTTGGGACAGGCATAGGTAACTCCATTTTCCCATCAGGAAGAAGAATGAACCACAGGCTCAGCCTGCCCCCCAGAACCAAAATAGGGCCTGAAGCAATCCTGCGCTTTTGCGGCCAGCTCCCAAAATAGCGAGGAGACAAATGGAGCTTAGGGGCACTGCAATTCACAAACGTGCAGAGTTATAAATGAGAAGTCTCGTCCACAAATATATTGAAGGAAGGCAACGAAGAGGATTTGAAAGCAAGGCAGATTTGCAGGAAACAGATTTCAGGAGGTAGATTCGACTCGCCTTTAAAACACATGAAAAGCGGCAAAAGGTTGACAATGATGCCCTTGGCCAAAAAGGGCGTATGCGTTGTTTCCTGAATATATTCAGGAAAAAACGCATACGCCCTTTTTGGCCAACCAAGCAAGCCGGAAGGGCAAATCAGCGCTACAAAGAAGTCTCGCTTGCCCTCGGTCAAAAGGGCCATGCTGAACAAAGTGTAAAAACCAGAAAAGCAGGACAGGCCATGGAGACATGGGAGCCTTGCTACGCTGATGGGCGGGATGTAAATTGCCAACAGGCACTCTGGAGATGAGTACGGTGTGTCCTGAAACAAGTAATAAACACAGCGTTGAGAGCATAGGGCACTTCCACTCATGGGCGTATAAATTGGGAAAATTAAAAATCAACAAGATACAGGCACCCCAAACTTTACGGCTGCTCTGTTTACAAGAACCTCCGCTTCGGTACACCTTCAATATCCCAGGAAAGAGAAAAATGGATAAAGAAATGGTGGTACTTGGCACAATGGAATATCACTCAGCCATGAAATCAATGTCATAAGGCTAGTTAGCAGCATGATGAGTGGATTTAGGTACGATGATTCTAAGTGAAATAAGTCACACAGAAAAAGGCACTTGTCCTAAGTTATCGCTTATAGAGGGAATGTCAAAATCGCTACACTTGAACTGAATTACAAAACAGAACAGAGGCACACCTTTAGAAGACACACTATGGCTGCTTAACCGGAAAGGTGAGGTGGGGTGATGCATAAAACAAGGGTTTGAAATTAGCTCAGACACCGCTCCATAAGCCAAATATGTAATAGACAAGGCCTACTCCCTGCTCAGTGAACTGGACTCAACACACCCTAGTCACCACACAAGAATATATCTGACTAGTAAGAATCTGAAAACCTATGTATCGATATCTCTCTGCAAGTGAATCAAGAGGGTGTAAAGCGGCATCAACACAGCAGGGAAAAGCAGCCAAGCCCGATTCTAAACATAAATTACTTTAAAAAACCCACAAAACAAAGACAGTGAAAGAGAGAGAAATTCTTACAAAATCCGTTCAGGGTCTATGATGCAACCTGGATTGACCATATCTAGACCCACAGCTGGATGAGACATAAGGCTGGACACTCTTGGGGCTGGGAGGATTGGTGAAGTTGGGTGAGCAAACGCAGGTACTTTAAAGTAACACGGCGGGGAACACACCCCATGGGTATCAAATCTCCAGGTACAAGGGCATCTTCCTACATCAAAACATGCATGGGAAACCCAGAAGACGGTATGCCATGAGATCGGGAAAGGTTTCTAAAATGCACCTCATTTCTCCTCTCCTTGTGCTCGGGTTCACCATTCCAGCTGCTTGACTAACCATCTCCCTACTTGGAGAATCAGCACCTTTAACCTCCTGATTGTACAGGTTGCAATTTGTCCTGAGGATGAACGTGAAGACGGGGAACCAACGAGAGACGAGCCCTAGGTGTTGGGACAGGCATAGGTCACTCCATTTTCCCATCAGGAAGAAGAATGAACCACAGGCTCAGCCTGCCCCCCAGAACCAAAATAGGGCCTGAAGCAATCCTGCGCTTTTGCGGCCAGCTCCCAAAAAAGCGAGGAGACAAATGGAGCTCAGGGGCACTGCAATTCACAAACGTGCAGAGTTATAAATGAGAACTCTCGTCCACAAATATATTGAAGGAAGGCAACGAAGAGGATTTGAAAGCAAGGCAGATTTGCAGGAAACAGATTTCAGGAGGTAGATTCGACTCGCCTTTAAAGCACATGAAAAGCGGCAAAACGTTGACAATGATGCCCTTGGCCAAAAAGGGCGTATGCGTTTTTTCCTGAATATATTCAGGAAAAAACGCATACGCCCTTTTTGGCCAACCAAGCAAGCCGGAAGGGCAAATCAGCGCTACAAAGAAGTCTCGCTTGCCCTCGGTCAAAAGGGCCATGCTGAACAAAGTGTAAAAACCAGAAAAGCAGGACAGGCCATGGAGACATGGGAGCCTTGCTACGCTGATGGGCGGGATGTAAATAGCCAACAGGCACTCTGGAGATGACTACGGTGTGTCCTGAAACAAGTAATAAACACAGCGTTGAGAGCATAGGGCACTTCCACTCATGGGCGTATAAATTGGGAAAACTAAAAATCAACAAGACACAGGCACCCCAAACTTTACGGCTGCTCTGTTTCCAAGAACCTCCACATCGGTACACCTTCAATATCCCAGGAAAGAGAAAAATGGATAAACAAATGGTGGTACTTGGCACAATGGAATATCACTCAGCCATGAAATCAATGTCATAAGGCTAGTTAGCAGCATGATGAGTGGATTTAGGTACGATGATTCTAAGTGAAATAAGTCACACAGAAAAAGACACTTATCCTAAGATATCGCTTATAGAGGGAATGTCAAAATCGCTACACTTGAACTGAATTACAAAACAGAACAGAGGCACACCTTTAGAAGACACACTATGCCTGCTTAACTGGAAAGGTGAGGTGGGGTGATGCATAAAACAAGGGTTTGAAATTAGCTCAGACACCACTCCATAAGCCAAATATGTAATAGACAAGGCCTACTCCCTGCTCAGTGAACTGGACTCAACACACCCTAGTCACCGCACAAGAATATATCTGACTAGTATGAATCTGAAAACCTATGTATTGATATCTCTCTGCAAGTGAATCAAGAGGGTGTAAAGCGGCATAAACACAGCAGGGAAAAGCAGCCAAACCCCATTCTAAACATACATTACTTTAAAAAACCCACAAAGCAAAGACAGTGAAAGAGAGAGAAATTCTTACAAAATCCGTTCAGGGTCTCTGATGCAACCTGGATTGACCATATCTAGACCCACAGCTGGATGAGACATAAGGCTGGACACTCTTGGGGCTGAGAGGATTGGTGAGGTTGGGTGAGCAAATGCAGATACTTTAAAGTAATACCGCGGGGTACCCACCCCATGGGTCTCAAATCTCCAGGTACAAGGGAATCTTCCTACATCAAAACATGCATGGGAAACCCAGAATATGGTATGCCGTGAGATCGGGAAAGGTTTCTAAAACGCACCTCATTTCTCCTCTCCTTGTGCTCGGGTTCGCCATTCCAGCCGCTTGACTAACCATCTCCCTACTTGGAGAATCAGCACCTTTAACCTCCTGTTTCGTCCAGGTTGCAATTTGTCCTGAGGATGAACGGGAAGACGGGGAACCAACGAGAGACTAGCCCTAGGTGTTGGGACAGGCACAGGTCACTCCATTTTCCCATCAGGAAGAAGAATGAACCACAGGCTCAGCCTGCCCCCCAGAACCAAAATAGGGCCTGAAGCAATCCTGCGCTTTTGCGGCCAGCTCCCAGAAAAGCGAGGAGACAAATGGAGCTCAGGGGCACTGCAATTCACAAACGTGCAGAGTTATAAATGAGAACTCTCGTCCACAAATATATTGAGGGAAGGCAACGAAGAGGATTTGAAAGCAAGGCAGATTTGCAGGAAACAGATTTCAGGAGGTAGATTCGACTCGCCTTTAAAGCACATGAAAAGCGGCAAAACGTTGACAATGATGCCCTTGGCCAAAAAGGGCGTATGCGTTTTTTCCTGAATATATTCAGGAAAAAACGCATACGCCCTTTTTGGCCAACCAAGCAAGCCGGAAGTGCAAATCAACGCTACAAAGAAGTCTCGCTTGCCCTCGGTCAAAAGGGCCATGCTGAACAAAGTGTAAAAACCAGAAAAGCAGGACAGGCCATGGAGACATGGCAGCCTTACTACGCTGATGGGCGGGATGTAAATTGCCAACAGGCACTCTGGAGAAGAGTACGGTGTGTCCTGAAACAAGTAATAAACACAGCGTAGAGAGCATAGGGCACTTCCACTCATGGGCGTATAAATTGGGAAATCTAAAAATCAACAAGACACAGGCACCCTAAAGTTTACGGCTGCTCTGTTTCCAAGAACCTCCGCTTCGGTACACCTTCAATATCCCAGGAAAGAGAAAAATGGATAAAGAAATGGTGGTACTTGGCACAATGGAATATCACTCAGCCATGAAATCAATGTCATAAGGCTAGTTAGCAGCATGATGAGTGGATTTAGGTACGATGATTCTAAGTGAAATAAGTCACACAGAAAAAGACACTTATCCTAAGATATCGCTTATAGAGGGAATGTCAAAATCGCTACACTTGAACTGAATTACAAAACAGAACAGAGTCACACCTTTAGAAGACACACTATGGCTGCTTAACGGGAAAGGTGAGGTGGGGTGATGCATAAAACAAGGGTTTCAAATTAGCTCAGAGACCGCTCCATAAGCCAAATATGTAATAGACAAGGCCTACTCCCTGCTCAGTGAACTGGACTCAACACACCCTAGTCACCACACAAGAATATATCTGACTAGTAAGAATCTGAAAACCTATGTATCGATATCTCTATGCAAGTGAATCAAGAGGGTGTAAAGCGGCATCAACACAGCAGGGAAAAGCAGCCAAGCCCGATTCTAAACATAAATTACTTTAAAAAACCCACAAAACAAAGACAGTGAAAGAGAGAGAAATTCTTACAAAATCCGTTCAGGGTCTATGATGCAACCTGGATTGACCATATCTAGACCCACAGCTGGATGAGACATAAGGCTGGACACTCTTGGGGCTGAGAGGATTGGTGAGGTTGGGTGAGCAAACGCAGATACTTTAAAGTAACACTGCGGGGAACACACCCCATGGGTATCAAATCTCCAGGTACAAGGGCATCTTCCTACATCAAAACATGCATGGGAAACCCAGAAGATGGTATGCCATGAGATCGGGAAAGGTTTCTAAAATGCACCTCATTTCTCCTCTCCTTGTGCTCGGGTTCACCATTCCAGCTGCTTGACTAACCATCTCCCTACTTGGAGAATCAGCACCTTTAACCTCCTGATTGTACAGGTTGCAATTTGTCCTGAGGATGAACGTGAAGACGGGGAACCAACGAGAGACGAGCCCTAGGTGTTGGGACAGGCATAGGTAACTCCATTTTCCCATCAGGAAGAAGAATGAACCACAGGCTCAGCCTGCCCCCCAGAACCAAAATAGGGCCTGAAGCAATCCTGCGCTTTTGCGGCCAGCTCCCAAAAAAGCGAGGAGACAAATGGAGCTCAGGGGCACTGCCATTCACAAACGTACAGAGTTATAAATGAGAACTCTCGTCCACAAATATATTGAGGGAAGGCAACGAAGAGGATTTGAAAGCAAGGCAGATTTGCAGGAAACAGATTTCAGGAGGTAGATTCGACTCGCCTTTAAAGCACATGAAAAGCGGCAAAACGTTGACAATGATGCCCTTGGCCAAAAAGGGCGTATGCGTTTTTTCCTGAATATATTCAGGAAAAAACGCATACGCCCTTTTTGGCCAACCAAGCAAGCCGGAAGTGCAAATCAACGCTACAAAGAAGTCTCGCTTGCCCTCGGTCAAAAGGGCCATGCTGAACAAAGTGTAAAAACCAGAAAAGCAGGACAGGCCATGGAGACATGGCAGCCTTACTACGCTGATGGGCGGGATGTAAATTGCCAACAGGCACTCTGGAGAAGAGTACGGTGTGTCCTGAAACAAGTAATAAACACAGCGTAGAGAGCATAGGGCACTTCCACTCATGGGCGTATAAATTGGGAAATCTAAAAATCAACAAGACACAGGCACCCTAAAGTTTACGGCTGCTCTGTTTCCAAGAACCTCCGCTTCGGTACACCTTCAATATCCCAGGAAAGAGAAAAATGGATAAAGAAATGGTGGTACTTGGCACAATGGAATATCACTCAGCCATGAAATCAATGTCATAAGGCTAGTTAGCAGCATGATGAGTGGATTTAGGTACGATGATTCTAAGTGAAATAAGTCACACAGAAAAAGACACTTATCCTAAGATATCGCTTATAGAGGGAATGTCAAAATCGCTACACTTGAACTGAATTACAAAACAGAACAGAGTCACACCTTTAGAAGACACACTATGGCTGCTTAACGGGAAAGGTGAGGTGGGGTGATGCATAAAACAAGGGTTTCAAATTAGCTCAGAGACCGCTCCATAAGCCAAATATGTAATAGACAAGGCCTACTCCCTGCTCAGTGAACTGGACTCAACACCCCCTAGTCACCACACAAGAATATATCTGACTAGTAAGAATCTGAAAACCTATGTATCGATATCTCTCTGCAAGTGAATCAAGAGGGTGTAAAGCGTCATCAACACAGCAGGGAAAAGCAGCCAAGCCCGATTCTAAACATAAATTACTTTAAAAAACCCACAAAACAAAGACAGTGAAAGAGAGAGAAATTCTTACAAAATCCGTTCAGGGTCTATGATGCAACCTGGATTGACCATATCTAGACCCACAGCTGGATGAGACATAAGGCTGGACACTCTTGGGGCTGAGAGGATTGGTGAGGTTGGGTGAGCAAACGCAGATACTTTAAAGTAACACTGCGGGGAACACACCCCATGGGTATCAAATCTCCAGGTACAAGGGCATCTTCCTACATCAAAACATGCATGGGAAACCCAGAAGATGGTATGCCATGAGATCGGGAAAGGTTTCTAAAATGCACCTCATTTCTCCTCTCCTTGTGCTCGGGTTCACCATTCCAGCTGCTTGACTAACCATCTCCCTACTTGGAGAATCAGCACCTTTAACCTCCTGATTGTACAGGTTGCAATTTGTCCTGAGGATGAACGTGAAGACGGGGAACCAACGAGAGACGAGCCCTAGGTGTTGGGACAGGCATAGGTAACTCCATTTTCCCATCAGGAAGAAGAATGAACCACAGGCTCAGCCTGCCCCCCAGAACCAAAATAGGGCCTGAAGCAATCCTGCGCTTTTGCGGCCAGCTCCCAAAATAGCGAGGAGACAAATGGAGCTTAGGGGCACTGCAATTCACAAACGTGCAGAGTTATAAATGAGAAGTCTCGTCCACAAATATATTGAAGGAAGGCAACGAAGAGGATTTGAAAGCAAGGCAGATTTGCAGGAAACAGATTTCAGGAGGTAGATTCGACTCGCCTTTAAAACACATGAAAAGCGGCAAAAGGTTGACAATGATGCCCTTGGCCAAAAAGGGCGTATGCGTTGTTTCCTGAATATATTCAGGAAACAACGCATACGCCCTTTTTGGCCAACCAAGCAAGCCGGAAGGGCAAATCAGCGCTACAAAGAAGTCTCGCTTGCCCTCGGTCAAAAGGGCCATGCTGAACAAAGTGTAAAAACCAGAAAAGCAGGACAGGCCATGGAGACATGGGAGCCTTGCTACGCTGATGGGCGGGATGTAAATTGCCAACAGGCACTCTGGAGATGAGTACGGTGTGTCCTGAAACAAGTAATAAACACAGCGTTGAGAGCATAGGGCACTTCCACTCATGGGCGTATAAATTGGGAAAATTAAAAATCAACAAGATACAGGCACCCCAAACTTTACGGCTGCTCTGTTTACAAGAACCTCCGCTTCGGTACACCTTCAATATCCCAGGAAAGAGAAAAATGGATAAAGAAATGGTGGTACTTGGCACAATGGAATATCACTCAGCCATGAAATCAATGTCATAAGGCTAGTTAGCAGCATGATGAGTGGATTTAGGTACGATGATTCTAAGTGAAATAAGTCACACAGAAAAAGGCACTTGTCCTAAGTTATCGCTTATAGAGGGAATGTCAAAATCGCTACACTTGAACTGAATTACAAAACAGAACAGAGGCACACCTTTAGAAGACACACTATGGCTGCTTAACCGGAAAGGTGAGGTGGGGTGATGCATAAAACAAGGGTTTGAAATTAGCTCAGACACCGCTCCATAAGCCAAATATGTAATAGACAAGGCCTACTCCCTGCTCAGTGAACTGGACTCAACACACCCTAGTCACCACACAAGAATATATCTGACTAGTAAGAATCTGAAAACCTATGTATCGATATCTCTCTGCAAGTGAATCAAGAGGGTGTAAAGCGGCATCAACACAGCAGGGAAAAGCAGCCAAGCCCGATTCTAAACATAAATTACTTTAAAAAACCCACAAAACAAAGACAGTGAAAGAGAGAGAAATTCTTACAAAATCCGTTCAGGGTCTATGATGCAACCTGGATTGACCATATCTAGACCCACAGCTGGATGAGACATAAGGCTGGACACTCTTGGGGCTGGGAGGATTGGTGAAGTTGGGTGAGCAAACGCAGGTACTTTAAAGTAACACGGCGGGGAACACACCCCATGGGTATCAAATCTCCAGGTACAAGGGCATCTTCCTACATCAAAACATGCATGGGAAACCCAGAAGACGGTATGCCATGAGATCGGGAAAGGTTTCTAAAATACACCTCATTTCTCCTCTCCTTGTGCTCGGGTTCACCATTCCAGCTGCTTGACTAACCATCTCCCTACTTGGAGAATCAGCACCTTTAACCTCCTGATTGTACAGGTTGCAATTTGTCCTGAGGATGAACGTGAAGACGGGGAACCAACGAGAGACGAGCCCTAGGTGTTGGGACAGGCATAGGTCACTCCATTTTCCCATCAGGAAGAAGAATGAACCACAGGCTCAGCCTGCCCCCCAGAACCAAAATAGGGCCTGAAGCAATCCTGCGCTTTTGCGGCCAGCTCCCAAAAAAGCGAGGAGACAAATGGAGCTCAGGGGCACTGCAATTCACAAACGTGCAGAGTTATAAATGAGAACTCTCGTCCACAAATATATTGAAGGAAGGCAACGAAGAGGATTTGAAAGCAAGGCAGATTTGCAGGAAACAGATTTCAGGAGGTAGATTCGACTCGCCTTTAAAGCACATGAAAAGCGGCAAAACGTTGACAATGATGCCCTTGGCCAAAAAGGGCGTATGCGTTTTTTCCTGAATATATTCAGGAAAAAACGCATACGCCCTTTTTGGCCAACCAAGCAAGCCGGAAGGGCAAATCAGCGCTACAAAGAAGTCTCGCTTGCCCTCGGTCAAAAGGGCCATGCTGAACAAAGTGTAAAAACCAGAAAAGCAGGACAGGCCATGGAGACATGGGAGCCTTGCTACGCTGATGGGCGGGATGTAAATAGCCAACAGGCACTCTGGAGATGAGTACGGTGTGTCCTGAAACAAGTAATAAACACAGCGTTGAGAGCATAGGGCACTTCCACTCATGGGCGTATAAATTGGGAAAACTAAAAATCAACAAGACACAGGCACCCCAAACTTTACGGCTGCTCTGTTTCCAAGAACCTCCACATCGGTACACCTTCAATATCCCAGGAAAGAGAAAAATGGATAAACAAATGGTGGTACTTGGCACAATGGAATATCACTCAGCCATGAAATCAATGTCATAAGGCTAGTTAGCAGCATGATGAGTGGATTTAGGTACGATGATTCTAAGTGAAATAAGTCACACAGAAAAAGACACTTATCCTAAGATATCGCTTATAGAGGGAATGTCAAAATCGCTACACTTGAACTGAATTACAAAACAGAACAGAGGCACACCTTTAGAAGACACACTATGGCTGCTTAACTGGAAAGGTGAGGTGGGGTGATGCATAAAACAAGGGTTTGAAATTAGCTCAGACACCACTCCATAAGCCAAATATGTAATAGACAAGGCCTACTCCCTGCTCAGTGAACTGGACTCAACACACCCTAGTCACCGCACAAGAATATATCTGACTAGTATGAATCTGAAAACCTATGTATTGATATCTCTCTGCAAGTGAATCAAGAGGGTGTAAAGCGGCATAAACACAGCAGGGAAAAGCAGCCAAACCCCATTCTAAACATACATTACTTTAAAAAACCCACAAAGCAAAGACAGTGAAAGAGAGAGAAATTCTTACAAAATCCGTTCAGGGTCTCTGATGCAACCTGGATTGACCATATCTAGACCCACAGCTGGATGAGACATAAGGCTGGACACTCTTGGGGCTGAGAGGATTGGTGAGGTTGGGTGAGCAAATGCAGATACTTTAAAGTAATACCGCGGGGTACCCACCCCATGGGTCTCAAATCTCCAGGTACAAGGGAATCTTCCTACATCAAAACATGCATGGGAAACCCAGAATATGGTATGCCGTGAGATCGGGAAAGGTTTCTAAAACGCACCTCATTTCTCCTCTCCTTGTGCTCGGGTTCGCCATTCCAGCCGCTTGACTAACCATCTCCCTACTTGGAGAATCAGCACCTTTAACCTCCTGTTTCGTCCAGGTTGCAATTTGTCCTGAGGATGAACGGGAAGACGGGGAACCAACGAGAGACTAGCCCTAGGTGTTGGGACAGGCACAGGTCACTCCATTTTCCCATCAGGAAGAAGAATGAACCACAGGCTCAGCCTGCCCCCCAGAACCAAAATAGGGCCTGAAGCAATCCTGCGCTTTTGCGGCCAGCTCCCAAAAAAGCGAGGAGACAAATGGAGCTCAGGGGCACTGCAATTCACAAACGTGCAGAGTTATAAATGAGAACTCTCGTCCACAAATATATTGAGGGAAGGCAACGAAGAGGATTTGAAAGCAAGGCAGATTTGCAGGAAACAGATTTCAGGAGGTAGATTCGACTCGCCTTTAAAGCACATGAAAAGCGGCAAAACGTTGACAATGATGCCCTTGGCCAAAAAGGGCGTATGCGTTTTTTCCTGAATATATTCAGGAAAAAACGCATACGCCCTTTTTGGCCAACCAAGCAAGCCGGAAGTGCAAATCAACGCTACAAAGAAGTCTCGCTTGCCCTCGGTCAAAAGGGCCATGCTGAACAAAGTGTAAAAACCAGAAAAGCAGGACAGGCCATGGAGACATGGCAGCCTTACTACGCTGATGGGCGGGATGTAAATTGCCAACAGGCACTCTGGAGAAGAGTACGGTGTGTCCTGAAACAAGTAATAAACACAGCGTAGAGAGCATAGGGCACTTCCACTCATGGGCGTATAAATTGGGAAATCTAAAAATCAACAAGACACAGGCACCCTAAAGTTTACGGCTGCTCTGTTTCCAAGAACCTCCGCTTCGGTACACCTTCAATATCCCAGGAAAGAGAAAAATGGATAAAGAAATGGTGGTACTTGGCACAATGGAATATCACTCAGCCATGAAATCAATGTCATAAGGCTAGTTAGCAGCATGATGAGTGGATTTAGGTACGATGATTCTAAGTGAAATAAGTCACACAGAAAAAGACACTTATCCTAAGATATCGCTTATAGAGGGAATGTCAAAATCGCTACACTTGAACTGAATTACAAAACAGAACAGAGTCACACCTTTAGAAGACACACTATGGCTGCTTAACGGGAAAGGTGAGGTGGGGTGATGCATAAAACAAGGGTTTGAAATTAGCTCAGAGACCGCTCCATAAGCCAAATATGTAATAGACAAGGCCTACTCCCTGCTCAGTGAACTGGACTCAACACACCCTAGTCACCACACAAGAATATATCTGACTAGTAAGAATCTGAAAACCTATGTATCGATATCTCTCTGCAAGTGAATCAAGAGGGTGTAAAGCGGCATCAACACAGCAGGGAAAAGCAGCCAAGCCCGATTCTAAACATAAATTACTTTAAAAAACCCACAAAACAAAGACAGTGAAAGAGAGAGAAATTCTTACAAAATCCGTTCAGGGTCTATGATGCAACCTGGATTGACCATATCTAGACCCACAGCTGGATGAGACATAAGGCTGGACACTCTTGGGGCTGAGAGGATTGGTGAGGTTGGGTGAGCAAACGCAGATACTTTAAAGTAACACTGCGGGGAACACACCCCATGGGTATCAAATCTCCAGGTACAAGGGCATCTTCCTACATCAAAACATGCATGGGAAACCCAGAAGATGGTATGCCATGAGATCGGGAAAGGTTTCTAAAATGCACCTCATTTCTCCTCTCCTTGTGCTCGGGTTCACCATTCCAGCTGCTTGACTAACCATCTCCCTACTTGGAGAATCAGCACCTTTAACCTCCTGATTGTACAGGTTGCAATTTGTCCTGAGGATGAACGTGAAGACGGGGAACCAACGAGAGACGAGCCCTAGGTGTTGGGATCGGCATAGGTAACTCCATTTTCCCATCAGGAAGAAGAATGAACCACAGGCTCAGCCTGCCCCCCAGAACCAAAATAGGGCCTGAAGCAATCCTGCGCCTTTGCGGCCAGCTCCCAAAATAGCGAGGAGACAAATGGAGCTTCGGGGCACTGCAATTCACAAACGTGCAGAGTTATAAATGAGAAGTCTCGTCCACAAATATATTGAAGGAAGGCAACGAAGAGGATTTGAAAGCAAGGCAGATTTGCAGGAAACAGATTTCAGGAGGTAGATTCGACTCGCCTTTAAAGCACATGAAAAGCGGCAAAACGTTGACAATGATGCCCTTGGCCAAAAAGGGCGTATGCGTTTTTTCCTGAATATATTCAGGAAAAAACGCATACGCCCTTTTTGGCCAACCAAGCAAGCCGGAAGGGCAAATCAGCGCTACAAAGAAGTCTCGCTTGCCCTCGGTCAAAAGGGCCATGCTGAACAAAGTGTAAAAACCAGAAAAGCAGGACAGGCCATGGAGACATGGGAGCCTTGCTACGCTGATGGGCGGGATGTAAATTGCCAACAGGCACTCCGGAGATGAGTACGGTGTGTCCTGAAACAAGTAATAAACACAGCGTTGAGAGCATAGGGCACTTCCACTCATGGGCGTATAAATTGGGAAAATTAAAAATCAACAAGATACAGGCACCCCAAACTTTACGGCTGCTCTGTTTACAAGAACCTCCGCTTCGGTACACCTTCAATATCCCAGGAAAGAGAAAAATGGATAAAGAAATGGTGGTACTTGGCACAATGGAATATCACTCAGCCATGAAATCAATGTCATAAGGCTAGTTAGCAGCATGATGAGTGGATTTAGGTACGATGATTCTAAGTGAAATAAGTCACACAGAAAAAGGCACTTGTCCTAAGTTATCGCTTATAGAGGGAATGTCAAAATCGCTACACTTGAACTGAATTACAAAACAGAACAGAGGCACACCTTTAGAAGACACACTATGGCTGCTTAACCGGAAAGGTGAGGTGGGGTGATGCATAAAACAAGGGTTTGAAATTAGCTCAGACACCGCTCCATAAGCCAAATATGTAATAGACAAGGCCTACTCCCTGCTCAGTGAACTGGACTCAACACCCCCTAGTCACCGCACAAGAATATATCTGACTAGTATGAATCTGAAAACCTATGTATTGATATCTCTCTGCAAGTGAATCAAGAGGGTGTAAAGCGGCATAAACACAGCAGGGAAAAGCAGCCAAACCCCATTCTAAACATACATTACTTTAAAAAACCCACAAAGCAAAGACAGTGAAAGAGAGAGAAATTCTTACAAAATCCGTTCAGGGTCTCTGATGCAACCTGGATTGACCATATCTAGACCCACAGCTGGATGAGACATAAGGCTGGACACTCTTGGGGCTGAGAGGATTGGTGAGGTTGGGTGAGCAAATGCAGATACTTTAAAGTAATACCGCGGGGTACCCACCCCATGGGTCTCAAATCTCCAGGTACAAGGGAATCTTCCTACATCAAAACATGCATGGGAAACCCAGAAGATGGTATGCCATGATATCGGGAATGGTTTCTAAAACGCACCTCATTTCTCCTCTCCTTGTGCTCGTGTTCGCCATTCCAGCCGCTTGACTAACCATCTCCCTACTTGGAGAATCAGCACCTTTAACCTCCTGTTTCGTCCAGGTTGCAATTTGTCCTGAGGATGAACGGGAAGACGGGGAACCAACGAGAGACTAGCCCTAGGTGTTGGGACAGGCACAGGTCACTCCATTTTCCCATCAGGAAGAAGAATGAACCACAGGCTCAGCCTGCCCCCCAGAACCAAAATAGGGCCTGAAGCAATCCTGCGCTTTTGCGGCCAGCTCCCAAAAAAGCGAGGAGACAAATGGAGCTCAGGGGCACTGCAATTCACAAACGTGCAGAGTTATAAATGAGAACTCTCGTCCACAAATATATTGAGGGAAGGCAACGAAGAGGATTTGAAAGCAAGGCAGATTTGCAGGAAACAGATTTCAGGAGGTAGATTCGACTCGCCTTTAAAGCACATGAAAAGCGGCAAAACGTTGACAATGATGCCCTTGGCCAAAAAGGGCGTATGCGTTTTTTCCTGAATATATTCAGGAAAAAACGCATACGCCCTTTTTGTCCAACCAAGCAAGCTGGAAGGGCAGATCAGCGCTACAAAGAAGTCTCGCTTGCCCTCGGTCAAAAGGGCCATGCTGAACAAACAGTAAAAACCAGAAAAGCAGGACAGGCCATGGAGACATGGGAGCCTTGCTACGCTGATGGGCGGGATATAAATTGCCAACAGGCACTCTGGAGAAGAGTACGGTGTGTCCTGAAACAAGTAATAAACACAGCGTTGAGAGCATAGGGCACTTCCACTCATGGGCGTATAAATTGGGAAAACTAAAAATCAACACGACACAGGCACCCTAAAGTTTACGGCTGCTCTGTTTCCAAGAACCTCCGCTTCGGTACACCTTCAATATCCCAGGAAAGAGAAAAATGGATAAAGAAATGGTGGTACTTGGCACAATGGAATATCACTCAGCCATGAAATCAATGTCATAAGGCTAGTTAGCAGCATGATGAGTGGATTTAGGTACGATGATTCTAAGTGAAATAAGTCACTCAGAAAAAGGCACTTGTCCTAAGATATCGCTTATGGAGGGAATGTCCAAATCGCTACACTTGAACTGAATTACAAAACAGAACAGAGGCACACCTTTAGAAGACACACTATGGCTGCTTAACCGGAAAGGTGAGGTGGGGTGATGCATAAAACAAGGGTTTGAAATTAGCTCAGACACCGCTCCATAAGCCAAATATGTAATAGACAAGGCCTACTCCCTGCTCAGTGAACTGGACTCAACTCCCCCTAGTCACCGCACAAGAATATATCTGACTAGTAAGAATCTGAAAACCTATGTATCGATATCTCTCTGCAAGTGAATCAAGAGGGTGTAAAGCGGCATCAACACAGCAGGGAAAAGCAGCCAAGCCCGAATCTAAACATACATTACTTTAAAAAACCCACAAAACAAAGACAGTGAAAGAGAGAGAAATTCTTACAAAATCCGTTCAGGGTCTCTGATGCAACCTGGATTGACCATATCTAGACCCACAGCTGGATGAGACATAAGGCTGGACACTCTTGGGGCTGAGAGGATTGGTGAGGTTGGGTGATCAAACGCAGATACTTTAAAGTAACACTGCGGGGAACACACCCCATGGGTGTCAAATCTCCAGGTACAAGGGCATCTTCCTACATCAAAACATGCATGGGAAACCCAGAAGATGGTATGCCATGAGATCGGGAAAGGTTTCTAAAATGCACCTCATTTCTCCTCTCCTTGTGCTCGGGTTCACCTTTCCAGCTGCTTGACTAACCATCTCCCTACTTGGAGAATCAGCACCTTTAACCTCCTGATTGTACAGGTTGCAATTTGTCCTGAGGATGAACGTGAAGACGGGGAACCAACGAGAGACGAGCCCTAGGTGTTGGGACAGGCATAGGTCACTCCATTTTCCCATCAGGAAGAAGAATGAACCACAGGCTCAGCCTGCCCCCCAGAACCAAAATAGGGCCTGAAGCAATCCTGCGCTTTTGCGGCCAGCTCCCAAAAAAGCGAGGAGACAAATGGAGCTCAGGGGCACTGCAATTCACAAACGTGCAGAGTTATAAATGAGAACTCTCGTCCACAAATATATTGAAGGAAGGCAACGAAGAGGATTTGAAAGCAAGGCAGATTTGCAGGAAACAGATTTCAGGAGGTAGATTCGACTCGCCTTTAAAGCACATGAAAAGCGGCAAAACGTTGACAATGATGCCCTTGGCCAAAAAGGGCGTATGCGTTTTTTCCTGAATATATTCAGGAAAAAACGCATACGCCCTTTTTGGCCAACCAAGCAAGCCGGAAGGGCAAATCAGCGCTACAAAGAAGTCTCGCTTGCCCTCCGTCAAAAGGGCCATGCTGAACAAAGTGTAAAAACCAGAAAAGCAGGACAGGCCATGGAGACATGGGAGCCTTGTTACGCTGATGGGCGGGATGTAAATTGCCAACAGGCACTCTGGAGATGAGTACGGTGTGTCCTGAAACAAGTAATAAACACAGCGTTGAGAGCATAGGGCACTTCCACTCATGGGCGTATAAATTGGGAAAATTAAAAATCAACAAGACACAGGCACCCCAAACTTTACGGCTGCTCTGTTTCCAAGAACCTCCGCTTCGGTACACCTTCAATATCCCAGGAAATAGAAAAATGGATAAAGAAATGGTGGTACTTGGCACAATGCAATATCACTCAGCCATGAAATCAATGTCATAAGGCTAGTTAGCAGCATGATGAGTGGATTTAGGTACGATGATTCTAAGTGAAATAAGTCACACAGAAAAAGGCACTTGTCCTAAGATATCGCTTATAGAGGGAATGTCAAAATCGCTACACTTGAACTGAATTACAAAACAGAACAGAGGCACACCTTTAGAAGACACACTATGGCTGCTTAACTTGAAAGGTTAGGTGGGGTGATGCATAAAACAAGGGTTTGAAATTAGCTCAGACACCGCTCCATAAGCCAAATATGTAATAGACAAGGCCTACTCCCTGCTCAGTGAACTGGACTCAACACCCCCTAGTCACCGCACAAGAATATATCTGACTAGTATGAATCTGAAAACCTATGTATTGATATCTCTCTGCAAGTGAATCAAGAGGGTGTAAAGCGGCATAAACACAGCAGGGAAAAGCAGCCAAACCCCATTCTAAACATACATTACTTTAAAAAACCCACAAAGCAAAGACAGTGAAAGAGAGAGAAATTCTTACAAAATCCGTTCAGGGTCTCTGATGCAACCTGGATTGACCATATCTAGACCCACAGCTGGATGAGACATAAGGCTGGACACTCTTGGGGCTGAGAGGATTGGTGAGGTTGGGTGAGCAAATGCAGATACTTTAAAGTAATACCGCGGGGTACCCACCCCATGGGTCTCAAATCTCCAGGTACAAGGGAATCTTCCTACATCAAAACATGCATGGGAAACCCAGAAGATGGTATGCCATGATATCGGGAATGGTTTCTAAAACGCACCTCATTTCTCCTCTCCTTGTGCTCGGGTTCGCCATTCCAGCCGCTTGACTAACCATCTCCCTACTTGGAGAATCAGCACCTTTAACCTCCTGTTTCGTCCAGGTTGCAATTTGTCCTGAGGATGAACGGGAAGATGGGGAACCAACGAGAGACTAGCCCTAGGTGTTGGGACAGGCACAGGTCACTCCATTTTCCCATCAGGAAGAAGAATGAACCACAGGCTCAGCCTGCCCCCCAGAACCAAAATAGGGCCTGAAGCAATCCTGCGCTTTTGCGGCCAGCTCCCAAAAAAGCGAGGAGACAAATGGAGCTCAGGGGCACTGCAATTCACAAACGTGCAGAGTTATAAATGAGAACTCTCGTCCACAAATATATTGAGGGAAGGCAACGAAGAGGATTTGAAAGCAAGGCAGATTTGCAGGAAACAGATTTCAGGAGGTAGATTCGACTCGCCTTTAAAGCACATGAAAAGCGGCAAAACGTTGACAATGATGCCCTTGGCCAAAAAGGGCGTATGCGTTTTTTCCTGAATATATTCAGGAAAAAACGCATACGCCCTTTTTGGCCAACCAAGCAAGCCGGAAGTGCAAATCAACGCTACAAAGAAGTCTCGCTTGCCCTCGGTCAAAAGGGCCATGCTGAACAAAGTGTAAAAACCAGAAAAGCAGGACAGGCCATGGAGACATGGCAGCCTTACTACGCTGATGGGCGGGATGTAAATTGCCAACAGGCACTCTGGAGAAGAGTACGGTGTGTCCTGAAACAAGTAATAAACACAGCGTAGAGAGCATAGGGCACTTCCACTCATGGGTGTATAAATGGGGAAAACTAAAAATCAACAAGACACAGGCACCCTAAAGTTTACAGCTGCTCTGTTTACAAGAACCTCCGCTTCGGTACACCTTCAATATCCCAGGAAAGAGAAAAATGGATAAAGAAATGGTGGTACTTGGCACAATGGAATATCACTCAGCCATGAAATCAATGTCATAAGGCTAGTTAGCAGCATGATGAGTGGATTTAGGTACGATGATTCTAAGTGAAATAAGTCACACAGAAAAAGACACTTATCCTAAGATATCGCTTATAGAGGGAATGTCAAAATCGCTACACTTGAACTGAATTACAAAACAGAACAGAGTCACACCTTTAGAAGACACACTATGGCTGCTTAACGGGAAAGGTGAGGTGGGGTGATGCATAAAACAAGGGTTTCAAATTAGCTCACAGACCGCTCCATAAGCCAAATATGTAATAGACAAGGCCTACTCCCTGCTCAGTGAACTGGACTCAACACACCCTAGTCACCACACAAGAATATATCTGACTAGTAAGAATCTGAAAACCTATGTATCGATATCTCTCTGCAAGTGAATCAAGAGGGTGTAAAGCGGCATAAACACAGCAGGGAAAAGCAGCCAAGCCCGATTCTAAACATACATTACTTTAAAAAACCCACAAAACAAAGACAGTGAAAGAGAGAGAAATTCTTACAAAATCCGTTCAGGGTCTCTTATGCAACCTGGATTGAACATATCTAGACCCACAGCTGGATGAGACATAAGGCTGGAAACTCTTGGGGCTGCGAGGATTGGTGAGGTTGGGTGAGCAAACGCAGATACTTTAAAGTAACACTGCGGGGAACACACCCCATGGGTATCAAATCTCCAGGTACAAGGGCATCTTCCTACATCAAAACATGCATGGGAAACCCAGAAGATGGTATGCCATGAGATCGGGAAAGGTTTCTAAAATGCACCTCATTTCTCCTCTCCTTGTGCTCGGGTTCACCATTCCAGCTGCTTGACTAACCATCTCCCTACTTGGAGAATCAGCACCTTTAAACTCCTGATTGTACAGGTTGCAATTTGTCCTGAGGATGAACGTGAAGACGGGGAACCAACGAGAGACGAGCCCTAGGTGTTGGGACAGGCATAGGTCACTCCATTTTCCCATCAGGAAGAAGAATGAACCACAGGCTCAGCCTGCCCCCGAGAACCAAAATAGGGCCTGAAGCAATCCTTCGCTTTTGCGGCCAGCTCCCAAAAAAGCGAGGAGCCAAATGGAGCTCAGGGGCACTGCAATTCACAAACGTGCAGAGTTATAAATGAGAACTCTCGTCCACAAATATATTGAGGGAAGGCAACGAAGAGGATTTGAAAGCAAGGCAGATTTGCAGGAAACAGATTTCAGGAGGTAGATTCCACTCGCCTTTAAAGCACATGAAAAGCGGCAAAACGTTGACAATGATGCCCTTGGCCAAAAAGGGCGTATGCGTTTTTTCCTGAATATATTCAGGAAAAAACGCATACGCCCTTTTTGGCCAACCAAGCAAGCCGGAAGGGCAAATCAGCGCTACAAAGAAGTCTCGCTTGCCCTCGGTCAAAAGGGCCATGCTGAACAAAGTGTAAAAACCAGAAAAGCAGGACAGGCCATGGAGACATGGGAGCCTTGCTACGCTGATGGGCGGGATGTAAATTGCCAACAGGCACTCTGGAGATGAGTACGGTGTGTCCTGAAACAAGTAATAAACACAGCGTTGAGAGCATAGGGCACTTCCACTCATGGGCGTATAAATTGGGAAAATTAAAAATCAACAAGACACAGGCACCCCAAACTTTATGGCTGCTCTGTTTACAAGAACCTCCGCTTCGGTACACCTTCAATATCCCAGGAAAGAGAAAAATGGATAAAGAAATGGTGGTACTTGGCACAATGCAATATCACTCAGCCATGAAATCAATGTCATAAGGCTAGATAGCAGCATGATGAGTGGATTTAGGTACGATGATTCTAAGTGAAATAAGTCACACAGAAAAAGGCACTTGTCCTAAGTTATCGCTTATAGAGGGAATGTCAAAATCGCTACACTTGAACTGAATTACAAAACAGAACAGAGGCACACCTTTAGAAGACACACTATGGCTGCTTAACCGGAAAGGTGAGGTGGGGTGATGCATAAAACAAGGGTTTGAAATTAGCTCAGACACCGCTCCATAAGCCAAATATGTAATAGACAAGGCCTACTCCCTGCTCAGTGAACTGGACTCAACACACCCTAGTCACCACACAAGAATATATCTGACTAGTAAGAATCTGAAAACCTATGTATCGATATCTCTCTGCAAGTGAATCAAGAGGGTGTAAAGCGTCATCAACACAGCAGGGAAAAGCAGCCAAGCCCGATTCTAAACATAAATTACTTTAAAAAACCCACAAAACAAAGACAGTGAAAGAGAGAGAAATTCTTACAAAATCCGTTCAGGGTCTATGATGCAACCTGGATTGACCATATCTAGACCCACAGCTGGATGAGACATAAGGCTGGACACTCTTGGGGCTGAGAGGATTGGTGAGGTTGGGTGAGCAAACGCAGATACTTTAAAGTAACACTGCGGGGAACACACCCCATGGGTATCAAATCTCCAGGTACAAGGGCATCTTCCTACATCAAAACATGCATGGGAAACCCAGAAGATGGTATGCCATGAGATCGGGAAAGGTTTCTAAAATGCACCTCATTTCTCCTCTCCTTGTGCTCGGGTTCACCATTCCAGCTGCTTGACTAACCATCTCCCTACTTGGAGAATCAGCACCTTTAACCTCCTGATTGTACAGGTTGCAATTTGTCCTGAGGATGAACGTGAAGACGGGGAACCAACGAGAGACGAGCCCTAGGTGTTGGGACAGGCATAGGTAACTCCATTTTCCCATCAGGAAGAAGAATGAACCACAGGCTCAGCCTGCCCCCCAGAACCAAAATAGGGCCTGAAGCAATCCTGCGCTTTTGCGGCCAGCTCCCAAAATAGCGAGGAGACAAATGGAGCTTAGGGGCACTGCAATTCACAAACGTGCAGAGTTATAAATGAGAAGTCTCGTCCACAAATATATTGAAGGAAGGCAACGAAGAGGATTTGAAAGCAAGGCAGATTTGCAGGAAACAGATTTCAGGAGGTAGATTCGACTCGCCTTTAAAACACATGAAAAGCGGCAAAAGGTTGACAATGATGCCCTTGGCCAAAAAGGGCGTATGCGTTGTTTCCTGAATATATTCAGGAAAAAACGCATACGCCCTTTTTGGCCAACCAAGCAAGCCGGAAGGGCAAATCAGCGCTACAAAGAAGTCTCGCTTGCCCTCGGTCAAAAGGGCCATGCTGAACAAAGTGTAAAAACCAGAAAAGCAGGACAGGCCATGGAGACATGGGAGCCTTGCTACGCTGATGGGCGGGATGTAAATTGCCAACAGGCACTCTGGAGATGAGTACGGTGTGTCCTGAAACAAGTAATAAACACAGCGTTGAGAGCATAGGGCACTTCCACTCATGGGCGTATAAATTGGGAAAATTAAAAATCAACAAGATACAGGCACCCCAAACTTTACGGCTGCTCTGTTTACAAGAACCTCCGCTTCGGTACACCTTCAATATCCCAGGAAAGAGAAAAATGGATAAAGAAATGGTGGTACTTGGCACAATGGAATATCACTCAGCCATGAAATCAATGTCATAAGGCTAGTTAGCAGCATGATGAGTGGATTTAGGTACGATGATTCTAAGTGAAATAAGTCACACAGAAAAAGGCACTTGTCCTAAGTTATCGCTTATAGAGGGAATGTCAAAATCGCTACACTTGAACTGAATTACAAAACAGAACAGAGGCACACCTTTAGAAGACACACTATGGCTGCTTAACCGGAAAGGTGAGGTGGGGTGATGCATAAAACAAGGGTTTGAAATTAGCTCAGACACCGCTCCATAAGCCAAATATGTAATAGACAAGGCCTACTCCCTGCTCAGTGAACTGGACTCAACACACCCTAGTCACCACACAAGAATATATCTGACTAGTAAGAATCTGAAAACCTATGTATCGATATCTCTCTGCAAGTGAATCAAGAGGGTGTAAAGCGGCATCAACACAGCAGGGAAAAGCAGCCAAGCCCGATTCTAAACATAAATTACTTTAAAAAACCCACAAAACAAAGACAGTGAAAGAGAGAGAAATTCTTACAAAATCCGTTCAGGGTCTATGATGCAACCTGGATTGACCATATCTAGACCCACAGCTGGATGAGACATAAGGCTGGACACTCTTGGGGCTGGGAGGATTGGTGAAGTTGGGTGAGCAAACGCAGGTACTTTAAAGTAACACGGCGGGGAACACACCCCATGGGTATCAAATCTCCAGGTACAAGGGCATCTTCCTACATCAAAACATGCATGGGAAACCCAGAAGACGGTATGCCATGAGATCGGGAAAGGTTTCTAAAATACACCTCATTTCTCCTCTCCTTGTGCTCGGGTTCACCATTCCAGCTGCTTGACTAACCATCTCCCTACTTGGAGAATCAGCACCTTTAACCTCCTGATTGTACAGGTTGCAATTTGTCCTGAGGATGAACGTGAAGACGGGGAACCAACGAGAGACGAGCCCTAGGTGTTGGGACAGGCATAGGTCACTCCATTTTCCCATCAGGAAGAAGAATGAACCACAGGCTCAGCCTGCCCCCCAGAACCAAAATAGGGCCTGAAGCAATCCTGCGCTTTTGCGGCCAGCTCCCAAAAAAGCGAGGAGACAAATGGAGCTCAGGGGCACTGCAATTCACAAACGTGCAGAGTTATAAATGAGAACTCTCGTCCACAAATATATTGAAGGAAGGCAACGAAGAGGATTTGAAAGCAAGGCAGATTTGCAGGAAACAGATTTCAGGAGGTAGATTCGACTCGCCTTTAAAGCACATGAAAAGCGGCAAAACGTTGACAATGATGCCCTTGGCCAAAAAGGGCGTATGCGTTTTTTCCTGAATATATTCAGGAAAAAACGCATACGCCCTTTTTGGCCAACCAAGCAAGCCGGAAGGGCAAATCAGCGCTACAAAGAAGTCTCGCTTGCCCTCGGTCAAAAGGGCCATGCTGAACAAAGTGTAAAAACCAGAAAAGCAGGACAGGCCATGGAGACATGGGAGCCTTGCTACGCTGATGGGCGGGATGTAAATAGCCAACAGGCACTCTGGAGATGAGTACGGTGTGTCCTGAAACAAGTAATAAACACAGCGTTGAGAGCATAGGGCACTTCCACTCATGGGCGTATAAATTGGGAAAACTAAAAATCAACAAGACACAGGCACCCCAAACTTTACGGCTGCTCTGTTTCCAAGAACCTCCACATCGGTACACCTTCAATATCCCAGGAAAGAGAAAAATGGATAAACAAATGGTGGTACTTGGCACAATGGAATATCACTCAGCCATGAAATCAATGTCATAAGGCTAGTTAGCAGCATGATGAGTGGATTTAGGTACGATGATTCTAAGTGAAATAAGTCACACAGAAAAAGACACTTATCCTAAGATATCGCTTATAGAGGGAATGTCAAAATCGCTACACTTGAACTGAATTACAAAACAGAACAGAGGCACACCTTTAGAAGACACACTATGGCTGCTTAACTGGAAAGGTGAGGTGGGGTGATGCATAAAACAAGGGTTTGAAATTAGCTCAGACACCACTCCATAAGCCAAATATGTAATAGACAAGGCCTACTCCCTGCTCAGTGAACTGGACTCAACACACCCTAGTCACCGCACAAGAATATATCTGACTAGTATGAATCTGAAAACCTATGTATTGATATCTCTCTGCAAGTGAATCAAGAGGGTGTAAAGCGGCATAAACACAGCAGGGAAAAGCAGCCAAACCCCATTCTAAACATACATTACTTTAAAAAACCCACAAAGCAAAGACAGTGAAAGAGAGAGAAATTCTTACAAAATCCGTTCAGGGTCTCTGATGCAACCTGGATTGACCATATCTAGACCCACAGCTGGATGAGACATAAGGCTGGACACTCTTGGGGCTGAGAGGATTGGTGAGGTTGGGTGAGCAAATGCAGATACTTTAAAGTAATACCGCGGGGTACCCACCCCATGGGTCTCAAATCTCCAGGTACAAGGGAATCTTCCTACATCAAAACATGCATGGGAAACCCAGAATATGGTATGCCGTGAGATCGGGAAAGGTTTCTAAAACGCACCTCATTTCTCCTCTCCTTGTGCTCGGGTTCGCCATTCCAGCCGCTTGACTAACCATCTCCCTACTTGGAGAATCAGCACCTTTAACCTCCTGTTTCGTCCAGGTTGCAATTTGTCCTGAGGATGAACGGGAAGACGGGGAACCAACGAGAGACTAGCCCTAGGTGTTGGGACAGGCACAGGTCACTCCATTTTCCCATCAGGAAGAAGAATGAACCACAGGCTCAGCCTGCCCCCCAGAACCAAAATAGGGCCTGAAGCAATCCTGCGCTTTTGCGGCCAGCTCCCAAAAAAGCGAGGAGACAAATGGAGCTCAGGGGCACTGCAATTCACAAACGTGCAGAGTTATAAATGAGAACTCTCGTCCACAAATATATTGAGGGAAGGCAACGAAGAGGATTTGAAAGCAAGGCAGATTTGCAGGAAACAGATTTCAGGAGGTAGATTCGACTCGCCTTTAAAGCACATGAAAAGCGGCAAAACGTTGACAATGATGCCCTTGGCCAAAAAGGGCGTATGCGTTTTTTCCTGAATATATTCAGGAAAAAACGCATACGCCCTTTTTGGCCAACCAAGCAAGCCGGAAGTGCAAATCAACGCTACAAAGAAGTCTCGCTTGCCCTCGGTCAAAAGGGCCATGCTGAACAAAGTGTAAAAACCAGAAAAGCAGGACAGGCCATGGAGACATGGCAGCCTTACTACGCTGATGGGCGGGATGTAAATTGCCAACAGGCACTCTGGAGAAGAGTACGGTGTGTCCTGAAACAAGTAATAAACACAGCGTAGAGAGCATAGGGCACTTCCACTCATGGGCGTATAAATTGGGAAATCTAAAAATCAACAAGACACAGGCACCCTAAAGTTTACGGCTGCTCTGTTTCCAAGAACCTCCGCTTCGGTACACCTTCAATATCCCAGGAAAGAGAAAAATGGATAAAGAAATGGTGGTACTTGGCACAATGGAATATCACTCAGCCATGAAATCAATGTCATAAGGCTAGTTAGCAGCATGATGAGTGGATTTAGGTACGATGATTCTAAGTGAAATAAGTCACACAGAAAAAGACACTTATCCTAAGATATCGCTTATAGAGGGAATGTCAAAATCGCTACACTTGAACTGAATTACAAAACAGAACAGAGTCACACCTTTAGAAGACACACTATGGCTGCTTAACGGGAAAGGTGAGGTGGGGTGATGCATAAAACAAGGGTTTGAAATTAGCTCAGAGACCGCTCCATAAGCCAAATATGTAATAGACAAGGCCTACTCCCTGCTCAGTGAACTGGACTCAACACACCCTAGTCACCACACAAGAATATATCTGACTAGTAAGAATCTGAAAACCTATGTATCGATATCTCTCTGCAAGTGAATCAAGAGGGTGTAAAGCGGCATCAACACAGCAGGGAAAAGCAGCCAAGCCCGATTCTAAACATAAATTACTTTAAAAAACCCACAAAACAAAGACAGTGAAAGAGAGAGAAATTCTTACAAAATCCGTTCAGGGTCTATGATGCAACCTGGATTGACCATATCTAGACCCACAGCTGGATGAGACATAAGGCTGGACACTCTTGGGGCTGAGAGGATTGGTGAGGTTGGGTGAGCAAACGCAGATACTTTAAAGTAACACTGCGGGGAACACACCCCATGGGTATCAAATCTCCAGGTACAAGGGCATCTTCCTACATCAAAACATGCATGGGAAACCCAGAAGATGGTATGCCATGAGATCGGGAAAGGTTTCTAAAATGCACCTCATTTCTCCTCTCCTTGTGCTCGGGTTCACCATTCCAGCTGCTTGACTAACCATCTCCCTACTTGGAGAATCAGCACCTTTAACCTCCTGATTGTACAGGTTGCAATTTGTCCTGAGGATGAACGTGAAGACGGGGAACCAACGAGAGACGAGCCCTAGGTGTTGGGACAGGCATAGGTAACTCCATTTTCCCATCAGGAAGAAGAATGAACCACAGGCTCAGCCTGCCCCCCAGAACCAAAATAGGGCCTGAAGCAATCCTGCGCCTTTGCGGCCAGCTCCCAAAATAGCGAGGAGACAAATGGAGCTTCGGGGCACTGCAATTCACAAACGTGCAGAGTTATAAATGAGAAGTCTCGTCCACAAATATATTGAAGGAAGGCAACGAAGAGGATTTGAAAGCAAGGCAGATTTGCAGGAAACAGATTTCAGGAGGTAGATTCGACTCGCCTTTAAAGCACATGAAAAGCGGCAAAACGTTGACAATGATGCCCTTGGCCAAAAAGGGCGTATGCGTTTTTTCCTGAATATATTCAGGAAAAAACGCATACGCCCTTTTTGGCCAACCAAGCAAGCCGGAAGGGCAAATCAGCGCTACAAAGAAGTCTCGCTTGCCCTCGGTCAAAAGGGCCATGCTGAACAAAGTGTAAAAACCAGAAAAGCAGGACAGGCCATGGAGACATGGGAGCCTTGCTACGCTGATGGGCGGGATGTAAATTGCCAACAGGCACTCCGGAGATGAGTACGGTGTGTCCTGAAACAAGTAATAAACACAGCGTTGAGAGCATAGGGCACTTCCACTCATGGGCGTATAAATTGGGAAAATTAAAAATCAACAAGATACAGGCACCCCAAACTTTACGGCTGCTCTGTTTACAAGAACCTCCGCTTCGGTACACCTTCAATATCCCAGGAAAGAGAAAAATGGATAAAGAAATGGTGGTACTTGGCACAATGGAATATCACTCAGCCATGAAATCAATGTCATAAGGCTAGTTAGCAGCATGATGAGTGGATTTAGGTACGATGATTCTAAGTGAAATAAGTCACACAGAAAAAGGCACTTGTCCTAAGTTATCGCTTATAGAGGGAATGTCAAAATCGCTACACTTGAACTGAATTACAAAACAGAACAGAGGCACACCTTTAGAAGACACACTATGGCTGCTTAACCGGAAAGGTGAGGTGGGGTGATGCATAAAACAAGGGTTTGAAATTAGCTCAGACACCGCTCCATAAGCCAAATATGTAATAGACAAGGCCTACTCCCTGCTCAGTGAACTGGACTCAACACCCCCTAGTCACCGCACAAGAATATATCTGACTAGTATGAATCTGAAAACCTATGTATTGATATCTCTCTGCAAGTGAATCAAGAGGGTGTAAAGCGGCATAAACACAGCAGGGAAAAGCAGCCAAACCCCATTCTAAACATACATTACTTTAAAAAACCCACAAAGCAAAGACAGTGAAAGAGAGAGAAATTCTTACAAAATCCGTTCAGGGTCTCTGATGCAACCTGGATTGACCATATCTAGACCCACAGCTGGATGAGACATAAGGCTGGACACTCTTGGGGCTGAGAGGATTGGTGAGGTTGGGTGAGCAAATGCAGATACTTTAAAGTAATACCGCGGGGTACCCACCCCATGGGTCTCAAATCTCCAGGTACAAGGGAATCTTCCTACATCAAAACATGCATGGGAAACCCAGAATATGGTATGCCATGATATCGGGAATGGTTTCTAAAACGCACCTCATTTCTCCTCTCCTTGTGCTCGTGTTCGCCATTCCAGCCGCTTGACTAACCATCTCCCTACTTGGAGAATCAGCACCTTTAACCTCCTGTTTCGTCCAGGTTGCAATTTGTCCTGAGGATGAACGGGAAGACGGGGAACCAACGAGAGACTAGCCCTAGGTGTTGGGACAGGCACAGGTCACTCCATTTTCCCATCAGGAAGAAGAATGAACCACAGGCTCAGCCTGCCCCCCAGAACCAAAATAGGGCCTGAAGCAATCCTGCGCTTTTGCGGCCAGCTCCCAAAAAAGCGAGGAGACAAATGGAGCTCAGGGGCACTGCAATTCACAAACGTGCAGAGTTATAAATGAGAACTCTCGTCCACAAATATATTGAGGGAAGGCAACGAAGAGGATTTGAAAGCAAGGCAGATTTGCAGGAAACAGATTTCAGGAGGTAGATTCGACTCGCCTTTAAAGCACATGAAAAGCGGCAAAACGTTGACAATGATGCCCTTGGCCAAAAAGGGCGTATGCGTTTTTTCCTGAATATATTCAGGAAAAAACGCATACGCCCTTTTTGTCCAACCAAGCAAGCTGGAAGGGCAGATCAGCGCTACAAAGAAGTCTCGCTTGCCCTCGGTCAAAAGGGCCATGCTGAACAAACAGTAAAAACCAGAAAAGCAGGACAGGCCATGGAGACATGGGAGCCTTGCTACGCTGATGGGCGGGATATAAATTGCCAACAGGCACTCTGGAGAAGAGTACGGTGTGTCCTGAAACAAGTAATAAACACAGCGTTGAGAGCATAGGGCACTTCCACTCATGGGCGTATAAATTGGGAAAACTAAAAATCAACACGACACAGGCACCCTAAAGTTTACGGCTGCTCTGTTTCCAAGAACCTCCGCTTCGGTACACCTTCAATATCCCAGGAAAGAGAAAAATGGATAAAGAAATGGTGGTACTTGGCACAATGGAATATCACTCAGCCATGAAATCAATGTCATAAGGCTAGTTAGCAGCATGATGAGTGGATTTAGGTACGATGATTCTAAGTGAAATAAGTCACTCAGAAAAAGGCACTTGTCCTAAGATATCGCTTATGGAGGGAATGTCCAAATCGCTACACTTGAACTGAATTACAAAACAGAACAGAGGCACACCTTTAGAAGACACACTATGGCTGCTTAACCGGAAAGGTGAGGTGGGGTGATGCATAAAACAAGGGTTTGAAATTAGCTCAGACACCGCTCCATAAGCCAAATATGTAATAGACAAGGCCTACTCCCTGCTCAGTGAACTGGACTCAACTCCCCCTAGTCACCGCACAAGAATATATCTGACTAGTATGAATCTGAAAACCTATGTATTGATATCTCTCTGCAAGTGAATCAAGAGGGTGTAAAGCGGCATAAACACAGCAGGGAAAAGCAGCCAAACCCCATTCTAAACATACATTACTTTAAAAAACCCACAAAGCAAAGACAGTGAAAGAGAGAGAAATTCTTACAAAATCCGTTCAGGGTCTCTGATGCAACCTGGATTGACCATATCTAGACCCACAGCTGGATGAGACATAAGGCTGGACACTCTTGGGGCTGAGAGGATTGGTGAGGTTGGGTGAGCAAATGCAGATACTTTAAAGTAATACCGCGGGGTACCCACCCCATGGGTCTCAAATCTCCAGGTACAAGGGAATCTTCCTACATCAAAACATGCATGGGAAACCCAGAAGATGGTATGCCATGATATCGGGAATGGTTTCTAAAACGCACCTCATTTCTCCTCTCCTTGTGCTCGGGTTCGCCATTCCAGCCGCTTGACTAACCATCTCCCTACTTGGAGAATCAGCACCTTTAACCTCCTGTTTCGTCCAGGTTGCAATTTGTCCTGAGGATGAACGGGAAGACGGGGAACCAACGAGAGACTAGCCCTAGGTGTTGGGACAGGCACAGGTCACTCCATTTTCCCATCAGGAAGAAGAATGAACCACAGGCTCAGTCTGCCCCCCAGAACCAAAATAGGGCCTGAAGCAATCCTGCGCTTTTGCGGCCAGCTCCCAAAAAAGCGAGGAGACAAATGGAGCTCAGGGGCACTGCAATTCACAAACGTGCAGAGTTATAAATGAGAACTCTCGTCCACAAATATATTGAGGGAAGGCAACGAAGAGGATTTGAAAGCAAGGCAGATTTGCAGGAAACAGATTTCAGGAGGTAGATTCGACTCGCCTTTAAAGCACATGAAAAGCGGCAAAACGTTGACAATGATGCCCTTGGCCAAAAAGGGCGTATGCGTTTTTTCCTGAATATATTCAGGAAAAAACGCATACGCCCTTTTTGGCCAACCAAGCAAGCCGGAAGGGCAAATCAGCGCTACAAAGAAGTCTCGCTTGCCCTCGGTCAAAAGGGCCATGCTGAACAAAGTGTAAAAACCAGAAAAGCAGGACAGGCCATGGAGACATGGGAGCCTTGCTACGCTGATGGGCGGGATGTAAATTGCCAACAGGCACTCTGGAGATGAGTACAGTGTGTCCTGAAACAAGTAATAAACACAGCGTTGAGAGCATAGGGCACTTCCACTCATGGGCGTATAAATTGGGAAAATTAAAAATCAACAAGACACAGGCACCCCAAACTTTACGGCTGCTCTGTTTACAAGAACCTCCGCTTCGGTACACCTTCAATATCCCAGGAAAGAGAAAAATGGATAAAGAAATGGTGGTACTTGGCACAATGCAATATCACTCAGCCATGAAATCAATGTCATAAGGCTAGTTAGCAGCATGATGAGTGGATTTAGGTACGATGATTCTAAGTGAAATAAGTCACACAGAAAAAGACACTTATCCTAAGATATCGCTTATAGAGGGAATGTCAAAATCGCTACACTTGAACTGAATTACAAAACAGAACAGAGTCACACCTTTAGAAGACACACTATGGCTGCTTAACGGGAAAGGTGAGGTGGGGTGATGCATAAAACAAGGGTTTCAAATTAGCTCAGAGACCGCTCCATAAGCCAAATATGTAATAGACAAGGCCTACTCCCTGCTCAGTGAACTGGACTCAACACCCCCTAGTCACCACACAAGAATATATCTGACTAGTAAGAATCTGAAAACCTATGTATCGATATCTCTCTGCAAGTGAATCAAGAGGGTGTAAAGCGGCATCAACACAGCAGGGAAAAGCAGCCAAGCCCGAATCTAAACATACATTACTTTAAAAAACCCACAAAACAAAGACAGTGAAAGAGAGAGAAATTCTTACAAAATCCGTTCAGGGTCTCTGATGCAACCTGGATTGACCATATCTAGACCCACAGCTGGATGAGACATAAGGCTGGACACTCTTGGGGCTGAGAGGATTGGTGAGGTTGGGTGATCAAACGCAGATACTTTAAAGTAACACTGCGGGGAACACACCCCATGGGTCTCAAATCTCCAGGTACAAGGGCATCTTCCTACATCAAAACATGCATGGGAAACCCAGAAGATGGTATGCCATGAGATCGGGAAAGGTTTCTAAAATGCACCTCATTTCTCCTCTCCTTGTGCTCGGGTTCACCTTTCCAGCTGCTTGACTAACCATCTCCCTACTTGGAGAATCAGCACCTTTAACCTCCTGATTGTACAGGTTGCAATTTGTCCTGAGGATGAACGTGAAGACGGGGAACCAACGAGAGACGAGCCCTAGGTGTTGGGACAGGCATAGGTCACTCCATTTTCCCATCAGGAAGAAGAATGAACCACAGGCTCAGCCTGCCCCCCAGAACCAAAATAGGGCCTGAAGCAATCCTGCGCTTTTGCGGCCAGCTCCCAAAAAAGCGAGGAGACAAATGGAGCTCAGGGGCACTGCAATTCACAAACGTGCAGAGTTATAAATGAGAACTCTCGTCCACAAATATATTGAAGGAAGGCAACGAAGAGGATTTGAAAGCAAGGCAGATTTGCAGGAAACAGATTTCAGGAGGTAGATTCGACTCGCCTTTAAAGCACATGAAAAGCGGCAAAACGTTGACAATGATGCCCTTGGCCAAAAAGGGCGTATGCGTTTTTTCCTGAATATATTCAGGAAAAAACGCATACGCCCTTTTTGGCCAACCAAGCAAGCCGGAAGGGCAAATCAGCGCTACAAAGAAGTCTCGCTTGCCCTCCGTCAAAAGGGCCATGCTGAACAAAGTGTAAAAACCAGAAAAGCAGGACAGGCCATGGAGACATGGGAGCCTTGCTACGCTGATGGGCGGGATGTAAATTGCCAACAGGCACTCTGGAGATGAGTACGGTGTGTCCTGAAACAAGTAATAAACACAGCGTTGAGAGCATAGGGCACTTCCACTCATGGGCGTATAAATTGGGAAAATTAAAAATCAACAAGACACAGGCACCCCAAACTTTACGGCTGCTCTGTTTCCAAGAACCTCCGCTTCGGTACACCTTCAATATCCCAGGAAATAGAAAAATGGATAAAGAAATGGTGGTACTTGGCACAATGCAATATCACTCAGCCATGAAATCAATGTCATAAGGCTAGTTAGCAGCATGATGAGTGGATTTAGGTACGATGATTCTAAGTGAAATAAGTCACACAGAAAAAGGCACTTGTCCTAAGATATCGCTTATAGAGGGAATGTCAAAATCGCTACACTTGAACTGAATTACAAAACAGAACAGAGGCACACCTTTAGAAGACACACTATGGCTGCTTAACCGGAAAGGTGAGGTGGGGTGATGCATAAAACAAGGGTTTGAAATTAGCTCAGACACCGCTCCATAAGCCAAATATGTAATAGACAAGGCCTACTCCCTGCTCAGTGAACTGGACTCAACACCCCCTAGTCACCGCACAAGAATATATCTGACTAGTATGAATCTGAAAACCTATGTATTGATATCTCTCTGCAAGTGAATCAAGAGGGTGTAAAGCGGCATAAACACAGCAGGGAAAAGCAGCCAAACCCCATTCTAAACATACATTACTTTAAAAAACCCACAAAGCAAAGACAGTGAAAGAGAGAGAAATTCTTACAAAATCCGTTCAGGGTCTCTGATGCAACCTGGATTGACCATATCTAGACCCACAGCTGGATGAGACATAAGGCTGGACACTCTTGGGGCTGAGAGGATTGGTGAGGTTGGGTGAGCAAATGCAGATACTTTAAAGTAATACCGCGGGGTACCCACCCCATGGGTCTCAAATCTCCAGGTACAAGGGAATCTTCCTACATCAAAACATGCATGGGAAACCCAGAATATGGTATGCCATGATATCGGGAATGGTTTCTAAAACGCACCTCATTTCTCCTCTCCTTGTGCTCGTGTTCGCCATTCCAGCCGCTTGACTAACCATCTCCCTACTTGGAGAATCAGCACCTTTAACCTCCTGTTTCGTCCAGGTTGCAATTTGTCCTGAGGATGAACGGGAAGACGGGGAACCAACGAGAGACTAGCCCTAGGTGTTGGGACAGGCACAGGTCACTCCATTTTCCCATCAGGAAGAAGAATGAACCACAGGCTCAGCCTGCCCCCCAGAACCAAAATAGGGCCTGAAGCAATCCTGCGCTTTTGCGGCCAGCTCCCAAAAAAGCGAGGAGACAAATGGAGCTCAGGGGCACTGCAATTCACAAACGTGCAGAGTTATAAATGAGAACTCTCGTCCACAAATATATTGAGGGAAGGCAACGAAGAGGATTTGAAAGCAAGGCAGATTTGCAGGAAACAGATTTCAGGAGGTAGATTCGACTCGCCTTTAAAGCACATGAAAAGCGGCAAAACGTTGACAATGATGCCCTTGGCCAAAAAGGGCGTATGCGTTTTTTCCTGAATATATTCAGGAAAAAACGCATACGCCCTTTTTGTCCAACCAAGCAAGCTGGAAGGGCAGATCAGCGCTACAAAGAAGTCTCGCTTGCCCTCGGTCAAAAGGGCCATGCTGAACAAACAGTAAAAACCAGAAAAGCAGGACAGGCCATGGAGACATGGGAGCCTTGCTACGCTGATGGGCGGGATATAAATTGCCAACAGGCACTCTGGAGAAGAGTACGGTGTGTCCTGAAACAAGTAATAAACACAGCGTTGAGAGCATAGGGCACTTCCACTCATGGGCGTATAAATTGGGAAAACTAAAAATCAACACGACACAGGCACCCTAAAGTTTACGGCTGCTCTGTTTCCAAGAACCTCCGCTTCGGTACACCTTCAATATCCCAGGAAAGAGAAAAATGGATAAAGAAATGGTGGTACTTGGCACAATGGAATATCACTCAGCCATGAAATCAATGTCATAAGGCTAGTTAGCAGCATGATGAGTGGATTTAGGTACGATGATTCTAAGTGAAATAAGTCACTCAGAAAAAGGCACTTGTCCTAAGATATCGCTTATGGAGGGAATGTCCAAATCGCTACACTTGAACTGAATTACAAAACAGAACAGAGGCACACCTTTAGAAGACACACTATGGCTGCTTAACCGGAAAGGTGAGGTGGGGTGATGCATAAAACAAGGGTTTGAAATTAGCTCAGACACCGCTCCATAAGCCAAATATGTAATAGACAAGGCCTACTCCCTGCTCAGTGAACTGGACTCAACTCCCCCTAGTCACCGCACAAGAATATATCTGACTAGTATGAATCTGAAAACCTATGTATTGATATCTCTCTGCAAGTGAATCAAGAGGGTGTAAAGCGGCATAAACACAGCAGGGAAAAGCAGCCAAACCCCATTCTAAACATACATTACTTTAAAAAACCCACAAAGCAAAGACAGTGAAAGAGAGAGAAATTCTTACAAAATCCGTTCAGGGTCTCTGATGCAACCTGGATTGACCATATCTAGACCCACAGCTGGATGAGACATAAGGCTGGACACTCTTGGGGCTGAGAGGATTGGTGAGGTTGGGTGAGCAAATGCAGATACTTTAAAGTAATACCGCGGGGTACCCACCCCATGGGTCTCAAATCTCCAGGTACAAGGGAATCTTCCTACATCAAAACATGCATGGGAAACCCAGAAGATGGTATGCCATGATATCGGGAATGGTTTCTAAAACGCACCTCATTTCTCCTCTCCTTGTGCTCGGGTTCGCCATTCCAGCCGCTTGACTAACCATCTCCCTACTTGGAGAATCAGCACCTTTAACCTCCTGTTTCGTCCAGGTTGCAATTTGTCCTGAGGATGAACGGGAAGACGGGGAACCAACGAGAGACTAGCCCTAGGTGTTGGGACAGGCACAGGTCACTCCATTTTCCCATCAGGAAGAAGAATGAACCACAGGCTCAGTCTGCCCCCCAGAACCAAAATAGGGCCTGAAGCAATCCTGCGCTTTTGCGGCCAGCTCCCAAAAAAGCGAGGAGACAAATGGAGCTCAGGGGCACTGCAATTCACAAACGTGCAGAGTTATAAATGAGAACTCTCGTCCACAAATATATTGAGGGAAGGCAACGAAGAGGATTTGAAAGCAAGGCAGATTTGCAGGAAACAGATTTCAGGAGGTAGATTCGACTCGCCTTTAAAGCACATGAAAAGCGGCAAAACGTTGACAATGATGCCCTTGGCCAAAAAGGGCGTATGCGTTTTTTCCTGAATATATTCAGGAAAAAACGCATACGCCCTTTTTGGCCAACCAAGCAAGCCGGAAGGGCAAATCAGCGCTACAAAGAAGTCTCGCTTGCCCTCGGTCAAAAGGGCCATGCTGAACAAAGTGTAAAAACCAGAAAAGCAGGACAGGCCATGGAGACATGGGAGCCTTGCTACGCTGATGGGCGGGATGTAAATTGCCAACAGGCACTCTGGAGATGAGTACAGTGTGTCCTGAAACAAGTAATAAACACAGCGTTGAGAGCATAGGGCACTTCCACTCATGGGCGTATAAATTGGGAAAATTAAAAATCAACAAGACACAGGCACCCCAAACTTTACGGCTGCTCTGTTTACAAGAACCTCCGCTTCGGTACACCTTCAATATCCCAGGAAAGAGAAAAATGGATAAAGAAATGGTGGTACTTGGCACAATGCAATATCACTCAGCCATGAAATCAATGTCATAAGGCTAGTTAGCAGCATGATGAGTGGATTTAGGTACGATGATTCTAAGTGAAATAAGTCACACAGAAAAAGACACTTATCCTAAGATATCGCTTATAGAGGGAATGTCAAAATCGCTACACTTGAACTGAATTACAAAACAGAACAGAGTCACACCTTTAGAAGACACACTATGGCTGCTTAACGGGAAAGGTGAGGTGGGGTGATGCATAAAACAAGGGTTTCAAATTAGCTCAGAGACCGCTCCATAAGCCAAATATGTAATAGACAAGGCCTACTCCCTGCTCAGTGAACTGGACTCAACACCCCCTAGTCACCACACAAGAATATATCTGACTAGTAAGAATCTGAAAACCTATGTATCGATATCTCTCTGCAAGTGAATCAAGAGGGTGTAAAGCGGCATCAACACAGCAGGGAAAAGCAGCCAAGCCCGAATCTAAACATACATTACTTTAAAAAACCCACAAAACAAAGACAGTGAAAGAGAGAGAAATTCTTACAAAATCCGTTCAGGGTCTCTGATGCAACCTGGATTGACCATATCTAGACCCACAGCTGGATGAGACATAAGGCTGGACACTCTTGGGGCTGAGAGGATTGGTGAGGTTGGGTGATCAAACGCAGATACTTTAAAGTAACACTGCGGGGAACACACCCCATGGGTCTCAAATCTCCAGGTACAAGGGCATCTTCCTACATCAAAACATGCATGGGAAACCCAGAAGATGGTATGCCATGAGATCGGGAAAGGTTTCTAAAATGCACCTCATTTCTCCTCTCCTTGTGCTCGGGTTCACCTTTCCAGCTGCTTGACTAACCATCTCCCTACTTGGAGAATCAGCACCTTTAACCTCCTGATTGTACAGGTTGCAATTTGTCCTGAGGATGAACGTGAAGACGGGGAACCAACGAGAGACGAGCCCTAGGTGTTGGGACAGGCATAGGTCACTCCATTTTCCCATCAGGAAGAAGAATGAACCACAGGCTCAGCCTGCCCCCCAGAACCAAAATAGGGCCTGAAGCAATCCTGCGCTTTTGCGGCCAGCTCCCAAAAAAGCGAGGAGACAAATGGAGCTCAGGGGCACTGCAATTCACAAACGTGCAGAGTTATAAATGAGAACTCTCGTCCACAAATATATTGAAGGAAGGCAACGAAGAGGATTTGAAAGCAAGGCAGATTTGCAGGAAACAGATTTCAGGAGGTAGATTCGACTCGCCTTTAAAGCACATGAAAAGCGGCAAAACGTTGACAATGATGCCCTTGGCCAAAAAGGGCGTATGCGTTTTTTCCTGAATATATTCAGGAAAAAACGCATACGCCCTTTTTGGCCAACCAAGCAAGCCGGAAGGGCAAATCAGCGCTACAAAGAAGTCTCGCTTGCCCTCCGTCAAAAGGGCCATGCTGAACAAAGTGTAAAAACCAGAAAAGCAGGACAGGCCATGGAGACATGGGAGCCTTGCTACGCTGATGGGCGGGATGTAAATTGCCAACAGGCACTCTGGAGATGAGTACGGTGTGTCCTGAAACAAGTAATAAACACAGCGTTGAGAGCATAGGGCACTTCCACTCATGGGCGTATAAATTGGGAAAATTAAAAATCAACAAGACACAGGCACCCCAAACTTTACGGCTGCTCTGTTTCCAAGAACCTCCGCTTCGGTACACCTTCAATATCCCAGGAAATAGAAAAATGGATAAAGAAATGGTGGTACTTGGCACAATGCAATATCACTCAGCCATGAAATCAATGTCATAAGGCTAGTTAGCAGCATGATGAGTGGATTTAGGTACGATGATTCTAAGTGAAATAAGTCACACAGAAAAAGGCACTTGTCCTAAGATATCGCTTATAGAGGGAATGTCAAAATCGCTACACTTGAACTGAATTACAAAACAGAACAGAGGCACACCTTTAGAAGACACACTATGGCTGCTTAACTTGAAAGGTTAGGTGGGGTGATGCATAAAACAAGGGTTTGAAATTAGCTCAGACACCGCTCCATAAGCCAAATATGTAATAGACAAGGCCTACTCCCTGCTCAGTGAACTGGACTCAACACCCCCTAGTCACCGCACAAGAATATATCTGACTAGTATGAATCTGAAAACCTATGTATTGATATCTCTCTGCAAGTGAATCAAGAGGGTGTAAAGCGGCATAAACACAGCAGGGAAAAGCAGCCAAACCCCATTCTAAACATACATTACTTTAAAAAACCCACAAAGCAAAGACAGTGAAAGAGAGAGAAATTCTTACAAAATCCGTTCAGGGTCTCTGATGCAACCTGGATTGACCATATCTAGACCCACAGCTGGATGAGACATAAGGCTGGACACTCTTGGGGCTGAGAGGATTGGTGAGGTTGGGTGAGCAAATGCAGATACTTTAAAGTAATACCGCGGGGTACCCACCCCATGGGTCTCAAATCTCCAGGTACAAGGGAATCTTCCTACATCAAAACATGCATGGGAAACCCAGAAGATGGTATGCCATGATATCGGGAATGGTTTCTAAAACGCACCTCATTTCTCCTCTCCTTGTGCTCGGGTTCGCCATTCCAGCCGCTTGACTAACCATCTCCCTACTTGGAGAATCAGCACCTTTAACCTCCTGTTTCGTCCAGGTTGCAATTTGTCCTAAGGATGAACGGGAAGATGGGGAACCAACGAGAGACTAGCCCTAGGTGTTGGGACAGGCACAGGTCACTCCATTTTCCCATCAGGAAGAAGAATGAACCACAGGCTCAGCCTGCCCCCCAGAACCAAAATAGGGCCTGAAGCAATCCTGCGCTTTTGCGGCCAGCTCCCAAAAAAGCGAGGAGACAAATGGAGCTCAGGGGCACTGCAATTCACAAACGTGCAGAGTTATAAATGAGAACTCTCGTCCACAAATATATTGAGGGAAGGCAACGAAGAGGATTTGAAAGCAAGGCAGATTTGCAGGAAACAGATTTCAGGAGGTAGATTCGACTCGCCTTTAAAGCACATGAAAAGCGGCAAAACGTTGACAATGATGCCCTTGGCCAAAAAGGGCGTATGCGTTTTTTCCTGAATATATTCAGGAAAAAACGCATACGCCCTTTTTGGCCAACCAAGCAAGCCGGAAGGGCAAATCAGCGCTACAAAGAAGTCTCGCTTGCCCTCGGTCAAAAGGGCCATGCTGAACAAAGTGTAAAAACCAGAAAAGCAGGACAGGCCATGGAGACATGGGAGCCTTGCTACGCTGATGGGCGGGATGTAAATTGCCAACAGGCACTCTGGAGATGAGTACAGTGTGTCCTGAAACAAGTAATAAACACAGCGTTGAGAGCATAGGGCACTTCCACTCATGGGCGTATAAATTGGGAAAATTAAAAATCAACAAGACACAGGCACCCCAAACTTTACGGCTGCTCTGTTTACAAGAACCTCCGCTTCGGTACACCTTCAATATCCCAGGAAAGAGAAAAATGGATAAAGAAATGGTGGTACTTGGCACAATGCAATATCACTCAGCCATGAAATCAATGTCATAAGGCTAGTTAGCAGCATGATGAGTGGATTTAGGTACGATGATTCTAAGTGAAATAAGTCACACAGAAAAAGACACTTATCCTAAGATATCGCTTATAGAGGGAATGTCAAAATCGCTACACTTGAACTGAATTACAAAACAGAACAGAGTCACACCTTTAGAAGACACACTATGGCTGCTTAACGGGAAAGGTGAGGTGGGGTGATGCATAAAACAAGGGTTTCAAATTAGCTCAGAGACCGCTCCATAAGCCAAATATGTAATAGACAAGGCCTACTCCCTGCTCAGTGAACTGGACTCAACACCCCCTAGTCACCACACAAGAATATATCTGACTAGTAAGAATCTGAAAACCTATGTATCGATATCTCTCTGCAAGTGAATCAAGAGGGTGTAAAGCGGCATCAACACAGCAGGGAAAAGCAGCCAAGCCCGAATCTAAACATACATTACTTTAAAAAACCCACAAAACAAAGACAGTGAAAGAGAGAGAAATTCTTACAAAATCCGTTCAGGGTCTCTGATGCAACCTGGATTGACCATATCTAGACCCACAGCTGGATGAGACATAAGGCTGGACACTCTTGGGGCTGAGAGGATTGGTGAGGTTGGGTGATCAAACGCAGATACTTTAAAGTAACACTGCGGGGAACACACCCCATGGGTCTCAAATCTCCAGGTACAAGGGCATCTTCCTACATCAAAACATGCATGGGAAACCCAGAAGATGGTATGCCATGAGATCGGGAAAGGTTTCTAAAATGCACCTCATTTCTCCTCTCCTTGTGCTCGGGTTCACCTTTCCAGCTGCTTGACTAACCATCTCCCTACTTGGAGAATCAGCACCTTTAACCTCCTGATTGTACAGGTTGCAATTTGTCCTGAGGATGAACGTGAAGACGGGGAACCAACGAGAGACGAGCCCTAGGTGTTGGGACAGGCATAGGTCACTCCATTTTCCCATCAGGAAGAAGAATGAACCACAGGCTCAGCCTGCCCCCCAGAACCAAAATAGGGCCTGAAGCAATCCTGCGCTTTTGCGGCCAGCTCCCAAAAAAGCGAGGAGACAAATGGAGCTCAGGGGCACTGCAATTCACAAACGTGCAGAGTTATAAATGAGAACTCTCGTCCACAAATATATTGAAGGAAGGCAACGAAGAGGATTTGAAAGCAAGGCAGATTTGCAGGAAACAGATTTCAGGAGGTAGATTCGACTCGCCTTTAAAGCACATGAAAAGCGGCAAAACGTTGACAATGATGCCCTTGGCCAAAAAGGGCGTATGCGTTTTTTCCTGAATATATTCAGGAAAAAACGCATACGCCCTTTTTGGCCAACCAAGCAAGCCGGAAGGGCAAATCAGCGCTACAAAGAAGTCTCGCTTGCCCTCCGTCAAAAGGGCCATGCTGAACAAAGTGTAAAAACCAGAAAAGCAGGACAGGCCATGGAGACATGGGAGCCTTGCTACGCTGATGGGCGGGATGTAAATTGCCAACAGGCACTCTGGAGATGAGTACGGTGTGTCCTGAAACAAGTAATAAACACAGCGTTGAGAGCATAGGGCACTTCCACTCATGGGCGTATAAATTGGGAAAATTAAAAATCAACAAGACACAGGCACCCCAAACTTTACGGCTGCTCTGTTTCCAAGAACCTCCGCTTCGGTACACCTTCAATATCCCAGGAAATAGAAAAATGGATAAAGAAATGGTGGTACTTGGCACAATGCAATATCACTCAGCCATGAAATCAATGTCATAAGGCTAGTTAGCAGCATGATGAGTGGATTTAGGTACGATGATTCTAAGTGAAATAAGTCACACAGAAAAAGGCACTTGTCCTAAGATATCGCTTATAGAGGGAATGTCAAAATCGCTACACTTGAACTGAATTACAAAACAGAACAGAGGCACACCTTTAGAAGACACACTATGGCTGCTTAACTTGAAAGGTTAGGTGGGGTGATGCATAAAACAAGGGTTTGAAATTAGCTCAGACACCGCTCCATAAGCCAAATATGTAATAGACAAGGCCTACTCCCTGCTCAGTGAACTGGACTCAACACCCCCTAGTCACCGCACAAGAATATATCTGACTAGTATGAATCTGAAAACCTATGTATTGATATCTCTCTGCAAGTGAATCAAGAGGGTGTAAAGCGGCATAAACACAGCAGGGAAAAGCAGCCAAACCCCATTCTAAACATACATTACTTTAAAAAACCCACAAAGCAAAGACAGTGAAAGAGAGAGAAATTCTTACAAAATCCGTTCAGGGTCTCTGATGCAACCTGGATTGACCATATCTAGACCCACAGCTGGATGAGACATAAGGCTGGACACTCTTGGGGCTGAGAGGATTGGTGAGGTTGGGTGAGCAAATGCAGATACTTTAAAGTAATACCGCGGGGTACCCACCCCATGGGTCTCAAATCTCCAGGTACAAGGGAATCTTCCTACATCAAAACATGCATGGGAAACCCAGAAGATGGTATGCCATGATATCGGGAATGGTTTCTAAAACGCACCTCATTTCTCCTCTCCTTGTGCTCGGGTTCGCCATTCCAGCCGCTTGACTAACCATCTCCCTACTTGGAGAATCAGCACCTTTAACCTCCTGTTTCGTCCAGGTTGCAATTTGTCCTAAGGATGAACGGGAAGATGGGGAACCAACGAGAGACTAGCCCTAGGTGTTGGGACAGGCACAGGTCACTCCATTTTCCCATCAGGAAGAAGAATGAACCACAGGCTCAGCCTGCCCCCCAGAACCAAAATAGGGCCTGAAGCAATCCTGCGCTTTTGCGGCCAGCTCCCAAAAAAGCGAGGAGACAAATGGAGCTCAGGGGCACTGCAATTCACAAACGTGCAGAGTTATAAATGAGAACTCTCGTCCACAAATATATTGAGGGAAGGCAACGAAGAGGATTTGAAAGCAAGGCAGATTTGCAGGAAACAGATTTCAGGAGGTAGATTCGACTCGCCTTTAAAGCACATGAAAAGCGGCAAAACGTTGACAATGATGCCCTTGGCCAAAAAGGGCGTATGCGTTTTTTCCTGAATATATTCAGGAAAAAACGCATACGCCCTTTTTGGCCAACCAAGCAAGCCGGAAGTGCAAATCAACGCTACAAAGAAGTCTCGCTTGCCCTCGGTCAAAAGGGCCATGCTGAACAAAGTGTAAAAACCAGAAAAGCAGGACAGGCCATGGAGACATGGCAGCCTTACTACGCTGATGGGCGGGATGTAAATTGCCAACAGGCACTCTGGAGAAGAGTACGGTGTGTCCTGAAACAAGTAATAAACACAGCGTAGAGAGCATAGGGCACTTCCACTCATGGGTGTATAAATGGGGAAAACTAAAAATCAACAAGACACAGGCACCCTAAAGTTTACGGCTGCTCTGTTTACAAGAACCTCCGCTTCGGTACACCTTCAATATCCCAGGAAAGAGAAAAATGGATAAAGAAATGGTGGTACTTGGCACAATGGAATATCACTCAGCCATGAAATCAATGTCATAAGGCTAGTTAGCAGCATGATGAGTGGATTTAGGTACGATGATTCTAAGTGAAATAAGTCACACAGAAAAAGACACTTATCCTAAGATATCGCTTATAGAGGGAATGTCAAAATCGCTACACTTGAACTGAATTACAAAACAGAACAGAGTCACACCTTTAGAAGACACACTATGGCTGCTTAACGGGAAAGGTGAGGTGGGGTGATGCATAAAACAAGGGTTTCAAATTAGCTCACAGACCGCTCCATAAGCCAAATATGTAATAGACAAGGCCTACTCCCTGCTCAGTGAACTGGACTCAACACACCCTAGTCACCACACAAGAATATATCTGACTAGTAAGAATCTGAAAACCTATGTATCGATATCTCTCTGCAAGTGAATCAAGAGGGTGTAAAGCGGCATAAACACAGCAGGGAAAAGCAGCCAAGCCCGATTCTAAACATACATTACTTTAAAAAACCCACAAAACAAAGACAGTGAAAGAGAGAGAAATTCTTACAAAATCCGTTCAGGGTCTCTTATGCAACCTGGATTGAACATATCTAGACCCACAGCTGGATGAGACATAAGGCTGGAAACTCTTGGGGCTGCGAGGATTGGTGAGGTTGGGTGAGCAAACGCAGATACTTTAAAGTAACACTGCGGGGAACACACCCCATGGGTATCAAATCTCCAGGTACAAGGGCATCTTCCTACATCAAAACATGCATGGGAAACCCAGAAGATGGTATGCCATGAGATCGGGAAAGGTTTCTAAAATGCACCTCATTTCTCCTCTCCTTGTGCTCGGGTTCACCATTCCAGCTGCTTGACTAACCATCTCCCTACTTGGAGAATCAGCACCTTTAAACTCCTGATTGTACAGGTTGCAATTTGTCCTGAGGATGAACGTGAAGACGGGGAACCAACGAGAGACGAGCCCTAGGTGTTGGGACAGGCATAGGTCACTCCATTTTCCCATCAGGAAGAAGAATGAACCACAGGCTCAGCCTGCCCCCGAGAACCAAAATAGGGCCTGAAGCAATCCTTCGCTTTTGCGGCCAGCTCCCAAAAAAGCGAGGAGCCAAATGGAGCTCAGGGGCACTGCAATTCACAAACGTGCAGAGTTATAAATGAGAACTCTCGTCCACAAATATATTGAGGGAAGGCAACGAAGAGGATTTGAAAGCAAGGCAGATTTGCAGGAAACAGATTTCAGGAGGTAGATTCCACTCGCCTTTAAAGCACATGAAAAGCGGCAAAACGTTGACAATGATGCCCTTGGCCAAAAAGGGCGTATGCGTTTTTTCCTGAATATATTCAGGAAAAAACGCATACGCCCTTTTTGGCCAACCAAGCAAGCCGGAAGGGCAAATCAGCGCTACAAAGAAGTCTCGCTTGCCCTCGGTCAAAAGGGCCATGCTGAACAAAGTGTAAAAACCAGAAAAGCAGGACAGGCCATGGAGACATGGGAGCCTTGCTACGCTGATGGGCGGGATGTAAATTGCCAACAGGCACTCTGGAGATGAGTACGGTGTGTCCTGAAACAAGTAATAAACACAGCGTTGAGAGCATAGGGCACTTCCACTCATGGGCGTATAAATTGGGAAAATTAAAAATCAACAAGACACAGGCACCCCAAACTTTATGGCTGCTCTGTTTACAAGAACCTCCGCTTCGGTACACCTTCAATATCCCAGGAAAGAGAAAAATGGATAAAGAAATGGTGGTACTTGGCACAATGCAATATCACTCAGCCATGAAATCAATGTCATAAGGCTAGATAGCAGCATGATGAGTGGATTTAGGTACGATGATTCTAAGTGAAATAAGTCACACAGAAAAAGGCACTTGTCCTAAGATATCGCTTATAGAGGGAATGTCAAAATCGCTACACTTGAACTGAATTACAAAACAGAACAGAGGCACACCTTTAGAAGACACACTATGGCTGCTTAACCGGAAAGGTGAGGTGGGGTGATGCATAAAACAAGGGTTTGAAATTAGCTCAGACACCGCTCCATAAGCCAAATATGTAATAGACAAGGCCTACTCCCTGCTCAGTGAACTGGACTCAACACCCCCTAGTCACCGCACAAGAATATATCTGACTAGTATGAATCTGAAAACCTATGTATTGATATCTCTCTGCAAGTGAATCAAGAGGGTGTAAAGCGGCATAAACACAGCAGGGAAAAGCAGCCAAACCCCATTCTAAACATACATTACTTTAAAAAACCCACAAAGCAAAGACAGTGAAAGAGAGAGAAATTCTTACAAAATCCGTTCAGGGTCTCTGATGCAACCTGGATTGACCATATCTAGACCCACAGCTGGATGAGACATAAGGCTGGACACTCTTGGGGCTGAGAGGATTGGTGAGGTTGGGTGAGCAAACGCAGATACTTTAAAGTAACACTGCGGGGAACACACCCCATGGGTCTCAAATCTCCAGGTACAAGGGCATCTTCCTACATCAAAACATGCATGGGAAACCCAGAAGATGGTATGTCATGAGATCGGGAAAGGTTTCTAAAATGCACCTCATTTCTCCTCTCCTTGTGCTCGGGTTCACCATTCCAGCTGCTTGACTAACCATCTCCCTACTTGGAGAATCAGCACCTTTAACCTCCTGATTGTACAGGTTGCAATTTGTCCTGAGGATGAACGTGAAGACGGGGAACCAACGAGAGACGAGCCCTAGGTGTTGGGACAGGCATAGGTCACTCCATTTTCCCATCAGGAAGAAGAATGAACCACAGGCTCAGCCTGCCCCCCAGAACCAAAATAGGGCCTGAAGCAATCCTGCGCTTTTGCGGCCAGCTCCCAAAAAAGCGAGGAGACAAATGGAGCTCAGGGGCACTGCAATTCACAAACGTGCAGAGTTATAAATGAGAACTCTCGTCCACAAATATATTGAAGGAAGGCAACGAAGAGGATTTGAAAGCAAGGCAGATTTGCAGGAAACAGATTTCAGGAGGTAGATTCGACTCGCCTTTAAAGCACATGAAAAGCAGCAAAACGTTGACAATGATGCCCTTGGCCAAAAAGGGCGTATGCGTTTTTTCCTGAATATATTCAGGAAAAAACGCATACGCCCTTTTTGGCCAACCAAGCAAGCCGGAAGGGCAAATCAGCGCTACAAAGAAGTCTCGCTTGCCCTCGGTCAAAAGGGCCATGCTGAACAAAGTGTAAAAACCAGAAAAGCAGGACAGGCCATGGAGACATGGGAGCCTTGCTACGCTGATGGGCGGGATGTAAATTGCCAACAGGCACTCTGGAGATGAGTATGGTGTGTCCTGAAACAAGTAATAAACACAGCGTTGAGAGCATAGGGCACTTCCACTCATGGGCGTATAAATTGGGAAAATTAAAAATCAACAAGACACAGGCACCCCAAACTTTACGGCTGCTCTGTTTACAAGAACCTCCGCTTCGGTACACCTTCAATATCCCAGGAAAGAGAAAAATGGATAAAGAAATGGTGGTACTTGGCACAATGGAATATCACTCAGCCATGAAATCAATGTCATAAGGCTAGTTAGCAGCATGATGAGTGGATTTAGGTACGATGATTCTAAGTGAAATAAGTCACACAGAAAAAGGCACTTATCCTAAGATATCGCTTATAGAGGGAATGTCAAAATCGCTACACTTGAACTGAATTACAAAACAGAACAGAGGCACACCTTTAGAAGACACACTATGGCTGCTTAACCGGAAAGGTGAGGTGGGGTGATGCATAAAACAAGGGTTTGAAATTAGCTCAGACACCGCTCCATAAGCCAAATATGTAATAGACAAGGCCTACTCCCTGCTCAGTGAACTGGACTCAACACCCCCTAGTCACCGCACAAGAATATATCTGACTAGTATGAATCTGAAAACCTATGTATTGATATCTCTCTGCAAGTGAATCAAGAGGGTGTAAAGCGGCATAAACACAGCAGGGAAAAGCAGCCAAACCCCATTCTAAACATACATTACTTTAAAAAACCCACAAAGCAAAGACAGTGAAAGAGAGAGAAATTCTTACAAAATCCGTTCAGGGTCTCTGATGCAACCTGGATTGACCATATCTAGACCCACAGCTGGATGAGACATAAGGCTGGACACTCTTGGGGCTGAGAGGATTGGTGAGGTTGGGTGAGCAAATGCAGATACTTTAAAGTAATACCGCGGGGTACCCACCCCATGGGTCTCAAATCTCCAGGTACAAGGGAATCTTCCTACATCAAAACATGCATGGGAAACCCAGAAGATGGTATGCCATGATATCGGGAATGGTGTCTAAAACGCACCTCATTTCTCCTCTCCTTGTGCTCGGGTTCGCCATTCCAGCCGCTTGACTAACCATCTCCCTACTTGGAGAATCAGCACCTTTAACCTCCTGTTTCGTCCAGGTTGCAATTTGTCCTGAGGATGAACGGGAAGACGGGGAACCAACGAGAGACTAGCCCTAGGTGTTGGGACAGGCACAGGTCACTCCATTTTCCCATCAGGAAGAAGAATGAACCACAGGCTCAGCCTGCCCCCCAGAACCAAAATAGGGCCTGAAGCAATCCTGCGCTTTTGCGGCCAGCTCCCAAAAAAGCGAGGAGACAAATGGAGCTCAGGGGCACTGCAATTCACAAACGTGCAGAGTTATAAATGAGAACTCTCGTCCACAAATATATTGAGGGAAGGCAACGAAGAGGATTTGAAAGCAAGGCAGATTTGCAGGAAACAGATTTCAGGAGGTAGATTCGACTCGCCTTTAAAGCACATGAAAAGCGGCAAAACGTTGACAATGATGCCCTTGGCCAAAAAGGGCGTATGCGTTTTTTCCTGAATATATTCAGGAAAAAACGCATACGCCCTTTTTGGCCAACCAAGCAAGCCGGAAGGGCAAATCAGCGCTACAAAGAAGTCTCGCTTGCCCTCGGTCAAAAGGGCCATGCTGAACAAAGTGTAAAAACCAGAAAAGCAGGACAGGCCATGGAGACATGGGAGCCTTGCTACGCTGATGGGCGGGATGTAAATTGCCAACAGGCACTCTGGAGATGAGTACGGTGTGTCCTGAAACAAGTAATAAACACAGCGTTGAGAGCATAGGGCACTTCCACTCATGGGCGTATAAATTGGGAAAACTAAAAATCAACAAGACACAGGCACCCCAAACTTTACGGCTGCTCTGTTTACAAGAACCTCCGCTTCGGTACACCTTCAATATCCCAGGAAATAGAAAAATGGATAAAGAAATGGTGGTACTTGGCACAATGCAATATCACTCAGCCATGAAATCAATGTCATAAGGCTAGTTAGCAGCATGATGAGTGGATTTAGGTACGATGATTCTAAGTGAAATAAGTCACACAGAAAAAGGCACTTGTCCTAAGATATCGCTTATAGAGGGAATGTCAAAATCGCTACACTTGAACTGAATTACAAAACAGAACAGAGTCACACCTTTAGAAGACACACTATGGCTGCTTAACGGGAAAGGTGAGGTGGGGTGATGCATAAAACAAGGGTTTGAAATTAGCTCAGAGACCGCTCCATAAGCCAAATATGTAATAGACAAGGCCTACTCCCTGCTCAGTGAACTGGACTCAACACACCCTAGTCACCACACAAGAATATATCTGACTAGTAAGAATCTGAAAACCTATGTATCGATATCTCTCTGCAAGTGAATCAAGAGGGTGTAAAGCGGCATCAACACAGCAGGGAAAAGCAGCCAAACCCCATTCTAAACATACATTACTTTAAAAAACCCACAAAGCAAAGACAGTGAAAGAGAGAGAAATTCTTACAAAATCCGTTCAGGGTCTCTGATGCAACCTGGATTGACCATATCTAGACCCACAGCTGGATGAGACATAAGGCTGGACACTCTTGGGGCTGAGAGGATTGGTGAGGTTGGGTGAGCAAACGCAGATACTTTAAAGTAACACTGCGGGGAACACACCCCATGGGTCTCAAATCTCCAGGTACAAGGGCATCTTCCTACATCAAAACATGCATGGGAAACCCAGAAGATGGTATGCCATGAGATCGGGAAAGGTTTCTAAAATGCACCTCATTTCTCCTCTCCTTGTGCTCGGGTTCACCATTCCAGCTGCTTGACTAACCATCTCCCTACTTGGAGAATCAGCACCTTTAACCTCCTGATTGTACAGGTTGCAATTTGTCCTGAGCATGAACGTGAAGACGGGGAACCAACGAGAGACGAGCCCTAGGTGTTGGGACAGGCATAGGACACTCCATTTTCCCATCAGGAAGAAGAATGAACCACAGGCTCAGCCTGCCCCCCAGAACCAAAATAGGGCCTGAAGCAATCCTTCGCTTTTGCGGCCAGCTCCCAAAAAAGCGAGGAGACAAATGGAGCTCAGGGGCACTGCAATTCACAAACGTGCAGAGTTATAAATGAGAACTCTCGTCCACAAATATATTGAGGGAAGGCAACGAAGAGGATTTGAAAGCAAGGCAGATTTGCAGGAAACAGATTTCAGGAGGTAGATTCGACTCGCCTTTAAAGCACATGAAAAGCGGCAAAACGTTGACAATGATGCCCTTGGCCAAAAAGGGCGTATGCGTTTTTTCCTGAATATATTCAGGAAAAAACGCATACGCCCTTTTTGGCCAACCAAGCAAGCCGGAAGGGCAAATCAGCGCTACAAAGAAGTCTCGCTTGCCCTCGGTCAAAAGGGCCATGCTGAACAAAGTGTAAAAACCAGAAAAGCAGGACAGGCCATGGAGACATGGGAGCCTTGCTACGCTGATGGGCGGGATGTAAATTGCCAACAGGCACTCTGGAGATGAGTACGGTGTGTCCTGAAACAAGTAATAAACACAGCGTTGAGAGCATAGGGCACTTCCACTCATGGGCGTATAAATTGGGAAAACTAAAAATCAACAAGACACAGGCACCCCAAACTTTACGGCTGCTCTGTTTACAAGAACCTCCGCTTCGGTACACCTTCAATATCCCAGGAAATAGAAAAATGGATAAAGAAATGGTGGTACTTGGCACAATGCAATATCACTCAGCCATGAAATCAATGTCATAAGGCTAGTTAGCAGCATGATGAGTGGATTTAGGTACGATGATTCTAAGTGAAATAAGTCACACAGAAAAAGGCACTTGTCCTAAGATATCGCTTATAGAGGGAATGTCAAAATCGCTACACTTGAACTGAATTACAAAACAGAACAGAGTCACACCTTTAGAAGACACACTATGGCTGCTTAACGGGAAAGGTGAGGTGGGGTGATGCATAAAACAAGGGTTTGAAATTAGCTCAGAGACCGCTCCATAAGCCAAATATGTAATAGACAAGGCCTACTCCCTGCTCAGTGAACTGGACTCAACACACCCTAGTCACCACACAAGAATATATCTGACTAGTAAGAATCTGAAAACCTATGTATCGATATCTCTCTGCAAGTGAATCAAGAGGGTGTAAAGCGGCATCAACACAGCAGGGAAAAGCAGCCAAACCCCATTCTAAACATACATTACTTTAAAAAACCCACAAAGCAAAGACAGTGAAAGAGAGAGAAATTCTTACAAAATCCGTTCAGGGTCTCTGATGCAACCTGGATTGACCATATCTAGACCCACAGCTGGATGAGACATAAGGCTGGACACTCTTGGGGCTGAGAGGATTGGTGAGGTTGGGTGAGCAAACGCAGATACTTTAAAGTAACACTGCGGGGAACACACCCCATGGGTCTCAAATCTCCAGGTACAAGGGCATCTTCCTACATCAAAACATGCATGGGAAACCCAGAAGATGGTATGCCATGAGATCGGGAAAGGTTTCTAAAATGCACCTCATTTCTCCTCTCCTTGTGCTCGGGTTCACCATTCCAGCTGCTTGACTAACCATCTCCCTACTTGGAGAATCAGCACCTTTAACCTCCTGATTGTACAGGTTGCAATTTGTCCTGAGGATGAACGGGAAGACGGGGAACCAACGAGAGACGAGCCCTAGGTGTTGGGACAGGCATAGGTCACTCCATTTTCCCATCAGGAAGAAGAATGAACCACAGGCTCAGCCTGCCCCCCAGAACCAAAATAGGGCCTGAAGCAATCCTTCGCTTTTGCGGCCAGCTCCCAAAAAAGCGAGGAGACAAATGGAGCTCAGGGGCACTGCAATTCACAAACGTGCAGAGTTATAAATGAGAACTCTCGTCCACAAATATATTGAAGGAAGGCAACGAAGAGGATTTGAAAGCAAGGCAGATTTGCAGGAAACAGATTTCAGGAGGTAGATTCGCCTCGCCTTTAAAGCACATGAAAAGCGGCAAAACGTTGACAATGATGCCCTTGGCCAAAAAGGGCGTATGCGTTTTTTCCTGAATATATTCAGGAAAAAACGCATACGCCCTTTTTGGCCAACCAAGCAAGCCGGAAGGGCAAATCAGCGCTACAAAGAAGTCTCGCTTGCCCTCGGTCAAAAGGGCCATGCTGAACAAAGTGTAAAAACCAGAAAAGCAGGACAGGCCATGGAGACATGGGAGCCTTGCTACGCTGATGGGCGGGATGTAAATTGCCAACAGGCACTCTGGAGATGAGTACGGTGTGTCCTGAAACAAGTAATAAACACAGCGTTGAGAGCATAGGGCACTTCCACTCATGGGCGTATAAATTGGGAAAATTAAAAATCAACAAGACACAGGCACCCCAAACTTTACGGCTGCTCTGTTTACAAGAACCTCCGCTTCGGTACACCTTCAATATCCCAGGAAAGAGAAAAATGGATAAAGAAATGGTGGTACTTGGCACAATGCAATATCACTCAGCCATGAAATCAATGTCATAAGGCTAGTTAGCAGCATGATGAGTGGATTTAGGTACGATGATTCTAAGTGAAATAAGTCACACAGAAAAAGGCACTTATCCTAAGATATCGCTTATAGAGGGAATGTCAAAATCGCTACACTTGAACTGAATTACAAAACAGAACAGAGGCACACCTTTAGAAGACACACTATGGCTGCTTAACCGGAAAGGTGAGGTGGGGTGATGCATAAAACAAGGGTTTGAAATTAGCTCAGACACCGCTCCATAAGCCAAATATGTAATAGACAAGGCCTACTCCCTGCTCAGTGAACTGGACTCAACACCCCCTAGTCACCGCACAAGAATATATCTGACTAGTATGAATCTGAAAACCTATGTATTGATATCTCTCTGCAAGTGAATCAAGAGGGTGTAAAGCGGCATAAACACAGCAGGGAAAAGCAGCCAAACCCCATTCTAAACATACATTACTTTAAAAAACCCACAAAGCAAAGACAGTGAAAGAGAGAGAAATTCTTACAAAATCCGTTCAGGGTCTCTGATGCAACCTGGATTGACCATATCTAGACCCACAGCTGGATGAGACATAAGGCTGGACACTCTTGGGGCTGAGAGGATTGGTGAGGTTGGGTGAGCAAATGCAGATACTTTAAAGTAATACCGCGGGGTACCCACCCCATGGGTCTCAAATCTCCAGGTACAAGGGAATCTTCCTACATCAAAACATGCATGGGAAACCCAGAAGATGGTATGCCATGATATCGGGAATGGTGTCTAAAACGCACCTCATTTCTCCTCTCCTTGTGCTCGGGTTCGCCATTCCAGCCGCTTGACTAACCATCTCCCTACTTGGAGAATCAGCACCTTTAACCTCCTGTTTCGTCCAGGTTGCAATTTGTCCTGAGGATGAACGGGAAGACGGGGAACCAACGAGAGACTAGCCCTAGGTGTTGGGACAGGCACAGGTCACTCCATTTTCCCATCAGGAAGAAGAATGAACCACAGGCTCAGCCTGCCCCCCAGAACCAAAATAGGGCCTGAAGCAATCCTGCGCTTTTGCGGCCAGCTCCCAAAAAAGCGAGGAGACAAATGGAGCTCAGGGGCACTGCAATTCACAAACGTGCAGAGTTATAAATGAGAACTCTCGTCCACAAATATATTGAGGGAAGGCAACGAAGAGGATTTGAAAGCAAGGCAGATTTGCAGGAAACAGATTTCAGGAGGTAGATTCGACTCGCCTTTAAAGCACATGAAAAGCGGCAAAACGTTGACAATGATGCCCTTGGCCAAAAAGGGCGTATGCGTTTTTTCCTGAATATATTCAGGAAAAAACGCATACGCCCTTTTTGGCCAACCAAGCAAGCCGGAAGGGCAAATCAGCGCTACAAAGAAGTCTCGCTTGCCCTCGGTCAAAAGGGCCATGCTGAACAAAGTGTAAAAACCAGAAAAGCAGGACAGGCCATGGAGACATGGGAGCCTTGCTACGCTGATGGGCGGGATGTAAATTGCCAACAGGCACTCTGGAGATGAGTACGGTGTGTCCTGAAACAAGTAATAAACACAGCGTTGAGAGCATAGGGCACTTCCACTCATGGGCGTATAAATTGGGAAAACTAAAAATCAACAAGACACAGGCACCCCAAACTTTACGGCTGCTCTGTTTACAAGAACCTCCGCTTCGGTACACCTTCAATATCCCAGGAAAGAGAAAAATGGATAAAGAAATGGTGGTACTTGGCACAATGCAATATCACTCAGCCATGAAATCAATGTCATAAGGCTAGTTAGCAGCATGATGAGTGGATTTAGGTACGATGATTCTAAGTGAAATAAGTCACACAGAAAAAGGCACTTGTCCTAAGATATCGCTTATAGAGGGAATGTCAAAATCGCTACACTTGAACTGAATTACAAAACAGAACAGAGTCACACCTTTAGAAGACACACTATGGCTGCTTAACGGGAAAGGTGAGGTGGGGTGATGCATAAAACAAGGGTTTGAAATTAGCTCAGAGACCGCTCCATAAGCCAAATATGTAATAGACAAGGCCTACTCCCTGCTCAGTGAACTGGACTCAACACACCCTAGTCACCACACAAGAATATATCTGACTAGTAAGAATCTGAAAACCTATGTATCGATATCTCTCTGCAAGTGAATCAAGAGGGTGTAAAGCGGCATCAACACAGCAGGGAAAAGCAGCCAAACCCCATTCTAAACATACATTACTTTAAAAAACCCACAAAGCAAAGACAGTGAAAGAGAGAGAAATTCTTACAAAATCCGTTCAGGGTCTCTGATGCAACCTGGATTGACCATATCTAGACCCACAGCTGGATGAGACATAAGGCTGGACACTCTTGGGGCTGAGAGGATTGGTGAGGTTGGGTGAGCAAACGCAGATACTTTAAAGTAACACTGCGGGGAACACACCCCATGGGTCTCAAATCTCCAGGTACAAGGGCATCTTCCTACATCAAAACATGCATGGGAAACCCAGAAGATGGTATGCCATGAGATCGGGAAAGGTTTCTAAAATGCACCTCATTTCTCCTCTCCTTGTGCTCGGGTTCACCATTCCAGCTGCTTGACTAACCATCTCCCTACTTGAAGAATCAGCACCTTTAACCTCCTGATTGTACAGGTTGCAATTTGTCCTGAGGATGAACGGGAAGACGGGGAACCAACGAGAGACTAGCCCTAGGTGTTGGGACAGGCACAGGTCACTCCATTTTCCCATCAGGAAGAAGAATGAACCACAGGCTCAGCCTGCCCCCCAAAACCAAAATAGGGCCTGAAGCAATCCTGCGCTTTTGCGGCCAGCTCCCAAAAAAGCGAGGAGACAAATGGAGCTCAGGGGCACTGCAATTCACAAACGTGCAGAGTTATAAATGAGAACTCTCGTCCACAAATATATTGAGGGAAGGCAACGAAGAGGATTTGAAAGCAAGGCAGATTTGCAGGAAACAGATTTCAGGAGGTAGATTCGACTCGCCTTTAAAGCACATGAAAAGCGGCAAAACGTTGACAATGATGCCCTTGGCCAAAAAGGGCGTATGCGTTTTTTCCTGAATATATTCAGGAAAAAACGCATACGCCCTTTTTGGCCAACCAAGCAAGCCGGAAGGGCAAATCAGCGCTACAAAGAAGTCTCGCTTGCCCTCGGTCAAAAGGGCCATGCTGAACAAAGTGTAAAAACCAGAAAAGCAGGACAGGCCATGGAGACATGGGAGCCTTGCTACGCTGATGGGCGGGATGTAAATTGCCAACAGGCACTCTGGAGAAGAGTACGGTGTGTCCTAAAACAAGTAATAAACACAGCGTAGAGAACATAGGGCACTTCCACTCATGGGCGTATAAATTGGGAAAACTAAAAATCAACAAGACACAGGCACCCTAAAGTTTACGGCTGCTCTGTTTCCAAGAACCTCTGCTTCGGTACACCTTCAATATCCCAGGAAAGAGAAAAATGGATAAAGAAATGGTGGTACTTGGCACAATGGAATATCACTCAGCCATGAAATCAATATCATAAGGCTAGTTAGCAGCATGATGAGTGGATTTAGGTACGATGATTCTAAGTGAAATAAGTCACACAGAAAAAAACACTTATCCTAAGATATCGCTTATAGAGGGAATGTCAAAATCGCTACACTTGAACTGAATTAGAAAACAGAACAGAGTCACACCTTTAGAAGACACACTATGGCTGCTTAACGGGAAAGGTGAGGTGGGGTGATGCATAAAACAAGGGTTTCAAATTAGCTCAGAGACCGCTCCATAAGCCAAATAGGCAATAGACAAGGCCTACTCCCTGCTCAGTGAACTGGACTCAACACACCCTAGTCACCACACAAAAATATATCTGACTAGTAAGAATCTGAAAACCTATGTATCGATATCTCTCTGCAAGTGAATCAAGAGGGTGTAAAGCGGCATCAACACAGCAGGGAAAAGCAGCCAAACCCCATTCTAAACATACATTACTTTAAAAAACCCACAAAGCAAAGACAGTGAAAGAGAGAGAAATTCTTACAAAATCCGTTCAGGGTCTCTGATGCAACCTGGATTGACCATATCTAGACCCACAGCTGGATGAGACATAAGGCTGGACACTCTTGGGGCTGAGAGGATTGGTGAGGTTGGGTGAGCAAACGCAGATACTTTAAAGTAACACTGCGGGGAACACACCCCACGGGTCTCAAATCTCCAGGTACAAGGGCATCTTCCTACATCAAAACATGCATGGGAAACCCAGAAGATGGTATGCCATGAGATCGGGAAAGGTTTCTAAAATGCACCTCATTTCTCCTCTCCTTGTGCTCGGGTTCGCCATTCCAGCCGCTTGACTAACCATCTCCCTACTTGGAGAATCAGCACCTTTAACCTCCTGTTTCGTCCAGGTTGCAATTTGTCCTGAGGATGAACGGGCAGACGGGGAACCAACGAAAGACTAGCCCTAGGTGTTGGGACAGGCACAGGTCACTCCATTTTCCCATCAGGAAGAAGAATGAACCACAGGCTCAGCCTGCCCCCCAGAACCAAAATAGGGCCTGAAGCAATCCTGCGCTTTTGCGGCCAGCTCCCAAAAAAGCGAGGAGACAAATGGAGCTCAGGGGCACTGCAATTCACAAACGTGCAGAGTTATAAATGAGAACTCTCGTCCACAAATATATTGAGGGAAGGCAACGAAGAGGATTTGAAAGCAAGGCAGATTTGCAGGAAACAGATTTCAGGAGGTAGATTCGACTCGCCTTTAAAGCACATGAAAAGCGGCAAAACGTTGACAATGATGCCCTTGGCCAAAAAGGGCGTATGCGTTTTTTCCTGAATATATTCAGGAAAAAACGCATACGCCCTTTTTGGCCAACCAAGCAAGCCGGAAGGGCAAATCAGCGCTACAAAGAAGTCTCGCTTGCCCTCGGTCAAAAGGGCCATGCTGAACAAAGTGTAAAAACCAGAAAAGAAGGACAGGCCATGGAGACATGGCAGCCTTACTACGCTGATGGGCGGGATGTAAATTGCCAACAGGCACTCTGGAGAAGGGTACGGTGTGTCCTGAAACAAGTAATAAACACAGCGTAGAGAGCATAGGGCACTTCCACTCATGGGTGTATAAATTGGGAAAACTAAAAATCAACAAGACACAGGCACCCCAAACTTTACGGCTGCTCTGTTGCCAAGAACCTCCGCTTCGGTACACCTTCAATATCCCAGGAAAGAGAAAAATGGATAAAGAAATGGTGGTACTTGGCACAATGGAATATCACTCAGCCATGAAATCAATGTCATAAGGCTAGTTAGCAGCATGATGAGTGGATTTAGGTACGATGATTCTAAGTGAAATAAGTCACACAGAAAAAGACACTTATCCTAAGATATCGCTTATAGAGGGAATGTCAAAATCGCTACACTTGAACTGAATTACAAAACAGAACAGAGTCACACCTTTAGAAGACACACTATGGCTGCTTAACCGGAAAGGTGAGGTGGGGTGATGCATAAAACAAGGGTTTCAAATTAGCTCAGAGACCGCTCCATAAGCCAAATATGTAATAGACAAGGCCTACTCCCTGCTCAGTGAACTGGACTCAACACACCCTAGTCACCACACAAGAATATATCTGACTAGTAAGAATCTGAAAACCTATGTATCGATATCTCTCTGCAAGTGAATCAAGAGGGTGTAAAGCGGCATCAACACAGCAGGGAAAAGCAGCCAAGCCCGATTCTAAACATAAATTACTTTAAAAAACCCACAAAACAAAGACAGTGAAAGAGAGAGAAATTCTTACAAAATCCGTTCAGGGTCTATGATGCAACCTGGATTGACCATATCTAGACCCACAGCTGGATGAGACATAAGGCTGGACACTCTTGGGGCTGAGAGGATTGGTGAGGTTGGGTGAGCAAACGCAGATACTTTAAAGTAACACTGCGGGAAACACACCCCATGGGTATCAAATCTCCAGGTACAAGGGCATCTTCCTACATCAAAACATGCATGGGAAACCCAGAAGATGGTATGCCATGAGATCGGGAAAGGTTTCTAAAATGCACCTCATTTCTCCTCTCCTTGTGCTCGGGTTCACCATTCCAGCTGCTTGACTAACCATCTCCCTACTTGGAGAATCAGCACCTTTAACCTCCTGATTGTACAGGTTGCAATTTGTCCTGAGGATGAACGTGAAGACGGGGAACCAACGAGAGACGAGCCCTAGGTGTTGGGACAGGCATAGGTCACTCCATTTTCCCATCAGGAAGAAGAATGAACCACAGGCTCAGCCTGCCCCCCAGAACCAAAATAGGGCCTGAAGCAATCCTGCGCTTTTGCGGCCAGCTCCCAAAAAAGCGAGGAGACAAATGGAGCTCAGGGGCACTGCAATTCACAAACGTGCAGAGTTATAAATGAGAACTCTCGTCCACAAATATATTGAAGGAAGGCAACGAAGAGGATTTGAAAGCAAGGCAGATTTTCAGGAAACAGATTTCAGGAGGTAGATTCGACTCGCCTTTAAAGCACATGAAAAGCGGCAAAACGTTGACAATGATGCCCTTGGCCAAAAAGGGCGTATGCGTTTTTTCCTGAATATATTCAGGAAAAAACGCATACGCCCTTTTTGGCCAACCAAGCAAGCCGGAAGGGCAAATCAGCGCTACAAAGAAGTCTCGCTTGCCCTCGGTCAAAAGGGCCATGCTGAACAAAGTGTAAAATCCACAAAAGCAGGACAGGCCATGGAGACATGGCAGCCTTACTACGCTGATGGGCGGGATGTAAATTGCCAACAGGCACTCTGGAGATGAGTACGGTGTGTCCTGAAACAAGTAATAAACACAGCGTAGAGAGCATAGGGCACTTCCACTCATGGGCGTATAAATCGGGAAAACTAAAAATCAACAAGACACAGGCACCCCAAACTTTACGGCTGCTCTGTTTACAAGAACCTCCGCTTCGGTACACCTTCAATATCCCAGGCAATAGAAAAATGGATAAAGAAATGGTGGTACTTGGCACAATGCAATATCACTCAGCCATGAAATCAATGTCATAAGGCTAGTTAGCAGCATGATGAGTGGATTTAGGTACGATGATTCTAAGTGAAATAAGTCACACAGAAAAAGACACTTATCCTAAGATATCACTTATAGAGGGAATGTCAAAATCGCTACACTTGAACTGAATTACAAAACAGAACGGAGGCACACCTTTAGAAGACACACTATGGCTGCTTAACCGGAAAGGTGAGGTGGGGTGATGCATAAAACAAGGGTTTGAAATTAGCTCAGACACCGCTCCATAAGCCAAATATGTAATAGACAAGGCCTACTCCCTGCTCAGTGAACTGGACTCAACACCCCCTAGTCACCGCACAAGAATATATCTGACTAGTATGAATCTGAAAACCTATGTATTGATATCTCTCTGCAAGTGAATCAAGAGGGTGTAAAGCGGCATAAACACAGCAGGGAAAAGCAGCCAAACCCCATTCTAAACATACATTACTTTAAAAAACCCACAAAGCAAAGACAGTAAAAGAGAGAGAAATTCTTACAAAATCCGTTCAGGGTCTCTGATGCAACCTGGATTGACCATATCTAGACCCACAGCTGGATGAGACATAAGGCTGGACACTCTTGGGGCTGAGAGGATTGGTGAGGTTGGGTGAGCAAATGCAGATACTTTAAAGTAATACCGCGGGGTACCCACCCCATGGGTCTCAAATCTCCAGGTACAAGGGAATCTTCCTACATCAAAACATGCATGGGAAACCCAGAAGATGGTATGCCGTGAGATCGGGAAAGGTTTCTAAAACGCACCTCATTTCTCCTCTCCTTGTGCTCGGGTTCGCCATTCCAGCCGCTTGACTAACCATCTCCCTACTTGGAGAATCAGCACCTTTAACCTACTGTTTCGTCCAGGTTGCAATTTGTCCTGAGGATGAACGGGAAGACGGGGAACCAACGAGAGACTAGCCCTAGGTGTTGGGACAGGCACAGGTCACTCCATTTTCCCATCAGGAAGAAGAATGAACCACAGGCTTAGCCTGCCCCCCAGAACCAAAATAGGGCCTGAAGCAATCCTGCGCTTTTGCGGCCAGCTCCCAAAAAAGCGAGGAGACAAATGGAGCTCAGGGGCACTGCCATTCACAAACGTGCAGAGTTATAAATGAGAACTCTCGTCCACAAATATATTGAGGGAAGGCAACGAAGAGGATTTGAAAGCAAGGCAGATTTGCAGGAAACAGATTTCAGGAGGTAGATTCGACTCGCCTTTAAAGCACATGAAAAGCGGCAAAACGTTGACAATGATGCCCTTGGCCAAAAAGGGCGTATGCGTTTTTTCCTGAATATATTCAGGAAAAAACGCATACGCCCTTTTTGGCCAACCAAGCAAGCCGGAAGTGCAAATCAACGCTACAAAGAAGTCTCGCTTGCCCTCGGTCAAAAGGGCCATGCTGAACAAAGTGTAAAAACCAGAAAAGCAGGACAGGCCATGGAGACATGGCAGCCTTACTACGCTGATGGGCGGGATGTAAATTGCCAACAGGCACTCTGGAGAAGAGTACGGTGTGTCCTGAAACAAGTAATAAACACAGCGTAGAGAGCATAGGGCACTTCCACTCATGGGCGTATAAATTGGGAAAACTAAAAATCAACAAGACACAGGCACCCTAAAGTTTACGGCTGCTCTGTTTCCAAGAACCTCCGCTTCGGTACACCTTCAATATCCCAGGAAAGAGAAAAATGGATAAAGAAATGGTGGTACTTGGCACAATGGAATATCACTCAGCCATGAAATCAATGTCATAAGGCTAGTTAGCAGCATGATGAGTGTATTTAGGTACGATGATTCTAAGTGAAATAAGTCACACAGAAAAAGACACTTATCCTAAGATATCACTTAGAGAGGGAATGTCAAAATCGCTACACTTGAACTGAATTACAAAACAGAACAGAGTCACACCTTTAGAAGACACACTATGGCTGCTTAACGGGAAAGGTGAGGTGGGGTGATGCATAAAACAAGGGTTTCAAATTAGCTCAGAGACCGCTCCATAAGCCAAATATGTAATAGACAAGGCCTACTCCCTGCTCAGTGAACTGGACTCAACACACCCTAGTCACCACACAAGAATATATCTGACTAGTAAGAATCTGAAAACCTATGTATCGATATCTCTCTGCAAGTGAATCAAGAGGGTGTAAAGCGGCATCAACACAGCAGGGAAAAGCAGCCAAGCCCGATTCTAAACATAAATTACTTTAAAAAACCCACAAAACAAAGACAGTGAAAGAGAGAGAAATTCTTACAAAATCCGTTCAGGGTCTATGATGCAACCTGGATTGACCATATCTAGACCCACAGCTGGATGAGACATAAGGCTGGACACTCTTGGGGCTGAGAGGATTGGTGAGGTTGGGTGAGCAAACGCAGATACTTTAAAGTAACACTGCGGGAAACACACCCCATGGGTATCAAATCTCCAGGTACAAGGGCATCTTCCTACATCAAAACATGCATGGGAAACCCAGAAGATGGTATGCCATGAGATCGGGAAAGGTTTCTAAAATGCACCTCATTTCTCCTCTCCTTGTGCTCGGGTTCACCATTCCAGCTGCTTGACTAACCATCTCCCTACTTGGAGAATCAGCACCTTTAACCTCCTGATTGTACAGGTTGCAATTTGTCCTGAGGATGAACGTGAAGACGGGGAACCAACGAGAGACGAGCCCTAGGTGTTGGGACAGGCATAGGTCACTCCATTTTCCCATCAGGAAGAAGAATGAACCACAGGCTCAGCCTGCCCCCCAGAACCAAAATAGGGCCTGAAGCAATCCTGCGCTTTTGCGGCCAGCTCCCAAAAAAGCGAGGAGACAAATGGAGCTCAGGGGCACTGCAATTCACAAACGTGCAGAGTTATAAATGAGAACTCTCGTCCACAAATATATTGAAGGAAGGCAACGAAGAGGATTTGAAAGCAAGGCAGATTTTCAGGAAACAGATTTCAGGAGGTAGATTCGACTCGCCTTTAAAGCACATGAAAAGCGGCAAAACGTTGACAATGATGCCCTTGGCCAAAAAGGGCGTATGCGTTTTTTCCTGAATATATTCAGGAAAAAACGCATACGCCCTTTTTGGCCAACCAAGCAAGCCGGAAGGGCAAATCAGCGCTACAAAGAAGTCTCGCTTGCCCTCGGTCAAAAGGGCCATGCTGAACAAAGTGTAAAATCCACAAAAGCAGGACAGGCCATGGAGACATGGCAGCCTTACTACGCTGATGGGCGGGATGTAAATTGCCAACAGGCACTCTGGAGATGAGTACGGTGTGTCCTGAAACAAGTAATAAACACAGCGTAGAGAGCATAGGGCACTTCCACTCATGGGCGTATAAATCGGGAAAACTAAAAATCAACAAGACACAGGCACCCCAAACTTTACGGCTGCTCTGTTTACAAGAACCTCCGCTTCGGTACACCTTCAATATCCCAGGCAATAGAAAAATGGATAAAGAAATGGTGGTACTTGGCACAATGCAATATCACTCAGCCATGAAATCAATGTCATAAGGCTAGTTAGCAGCATGATGAGTGGATTTAGGTACGATGATTCTAAGTGAAATAAGTCACACAGAAAAAGACACTTATCCTAAGATATCACTTATAGAGGGAATGTCAAAATCGCTACACTTGAACTGAATTACAAAACAGAACGGAGGCACACCTTTAGAAGACACACTATGGCTGCTTAACCGGAAAGGTGAGGTGGGGTGATGCATAAAACAAGGGTTTGAAATTAGCTCAGACACCGCTCCATAAGCCAAATATGTAATAGACAAGGCCTACTCCCTGCTCAGTGAACTGGACTCAACACCCCCTAGTCACCGCACAAGAATATATCTGACTAGTATGAATCTGAAAACCTATGTATTGATATCTCTCTGCAAGTGAATCAAGAGGGTGTAAAGCGGCATAAACACAGCAGGGAAAAGCAGCCAAACCCCATTCTAAACATACATTACTTTAAAAAACCCACAAAGCAAAGACAGTAAAAGAGAGAGAAATTCTTACAAAATCCGTTCAGGGTCTCTGATGCAACCTGGATTGACCATATCTAGACCCACAGCTGGATGAGACATAAGGCTGGACACTCTTGGGGCTGAGAGGATTGGTGAGGTTGGGTGAGCAAATGCAGATACTTTAAAGTAATACCGCGGGGTACCCACCCCATGGGTCTCAAATCTCCAGGTACAAGGGAATCTTCCTACATCAAAACATGCATGGGAAACCCAGAAGATGGTATGCCGTGAGATCGGGAAAGGTTTCTAAAACGCACCTCATTTCTCCTCTCCTTGTGCTCGGGTTCGCCATTCCAGCCGCTTGACTAACCATCTCCCTACTTGGAGAATCAGCACCTTTAACCTACTGTTTCGTCCAGGTTGCAATTTGTCCTGAGGATGAACGGGAAGACGGGGAACCAACGAGAGACTAGCCCTAGGTGTTGGGACAGGCACAGGTCACTCCATTTTCCCATCAGGAAGAAGAATGAACCACAGGCTTAGCCTGCCCCCCAGAACCAAAATAGGGCCTGAAGCAATCCTGCGCTTTTGCGGCCAGCTCCCAAAAAAGCGAGGAGACAAATGGAGCTCAGGGGCACTGCCATTCACAAACGTGCAGAGTTATAAATGAGAACTCTCGTCCACAAATATATTGAGGGAAGGCAACGAAGAGGATTTGAAAGCAAGGCAGATTTGCAGGAAACAGATTTCAGGAGGTAGATTCGACTCGCCTTTAAAGCACATGAAAAGCGGCAAAACGTTGACAATGATGCCCTTGGCCAAAAAGGGCGTATGCGTTTTTTCCTGAATATATTCAGGAAAAAACGCATACGCCCTTTTTGGCCAACCAAGCAAGCCGGAAGTGCAAATCAACGCTACAAAGAAGTCTCGCTTGCCCTCGGTCAAAAGGGCCATGCTGAACAAAGTGTAAAAACCAGAAAAGCAGGACAGGCCATGGAGACATGGCAGCCTTACTACGCTGATGGGCGGGATGTAAATTGCCAACAGGCACTCTGGAGAAGAGTACGGTGTGTCCTGAAACAAGTAATAAACACAGCGTAGAGAGCATAGGGCACTTCCACTCATGGGCGTATAAATTGGGAAAACTAAAAATCAACAAGACACAGGCACCCTAAAGTTTACGGCTGCTCTGTTTCCAAGAACCTCCGCTTCGGTACACCTTCAATATCCCAGGAAAGAGAAAAATGGATAAAGAAATGGTGGTACTTGGCACAATGGAATATCACTCAGCCATGAAATCAATGTCATAAGGCTAGTTAGCAGCATGATGAGTGTATTTAGGTACGATGATTCTAAGTGAAATAAGTCACACAGAAAAAGACACTTATCCTAAGATATCACTTAGAGAGGGAATGTCAAAATCGCTACACTTGAACTGAATTACAAAACAGAACAGAGTCACACCTTTAGAAGACACACTATGGCTGCTTAACGGGAAAGGTGAGGTGGGGTGATGCATAAAACAAGGGTTTCAAATTAGCTCAGAGACCGCTCCATAAGCCAAATATGTAATAGACAAGGCCTACTCCCTGCTCAGTGAACTGGACTCAACACACCCTAGTCACCACACAAGAATATATCTGACTAGTAAGAATCTGAAAACCTATGTATCGATATCTCTCTGCAAGTGAATCAAGAGGGTGTAAAGCGGCATCAACACAGCAGGGAAAAGCAGCCAAGCCCGATTCTAAACATAAATTACTTTAAAAAACCCACAAAACAAAGACAGTGAAAGAGAGAGAAATTCTTACAAAATCCGTTCAGGGTCTATGATGCAACCTGGATTGACCATATCTAGACCCACAGCTGGATGAGACATAAGGCTGGACACTCTTGGGGCTGAGAGGATTGGTGAGGTTGGGTGAGCAAACGCAGATACTTTAAAGTAACACTGCGGGAAACACACCCCATGGGTATCAAATCTCCAGGTACAAGGGCATCTTCCTACATCAAAACATGCATGGGAAACCCAGAAGATGGTATGCCATGAGATCGGGAAAGGTTTCTAAAATGCACCTCATTTCTCCTCTCCTTGTGCTCGGGTTCACCATTCCAGCTGCTTGACTAACCATCTCCCTACTTGGAGAATCAGCACCTTTAACCTCCTGATTGTACAGGTTGCAATTTGTCCTGAGGATGAACGTGAAGACGGGGAACCAACGAGAGACGAGCCCTAGGTGTTGGGACAGGCATAGGTCACTCCATTTTCCCATCAGGAAGAAGAATGAACCACAGGCTCAGCCTGCCCCCCAGAACCAAAATAGGGCCTGAAGCAATCCTGCGCTTTTGCGGCCAGCTCCCAAAAAAGCGAGGAGACAAATGGAGCTCAGGGGCACTGCAATTCACAAACGTGCAGAGTTATAAATGAGAACTCTCGTCCACAAATATATTGAAGGAAGGCAACGAAGAGGATTTGAAAGCAAGGCAGATTTTCAGGAAACAGATTTCAGGAGGTAGATTCGACTCGCCTTTAAAGCACATGAAAAGCGGCAAAACGTTGACAATGATGCCCTTGGCCAAAAAGGGCGTATGCGTTTTTTCCTGAATATATTCAGGAAAAAACGCATACGCCCTTTTTGGCCAACCAAGCAAGCCGGAAGGGCAAATCAGCGCTACAAAGAAGTCTCGCTTGCCCTCGGTCAAAAGGGCCATGCTGAACAAAGTGTAAAATCCACAAAAGCAGGACAGGCCATGGAGACATGGCAGCCTTACTACGCTGATGGGCGGGATGTAAATTGCCAACAGGCACTCTGGAGATGAGTACGGTGTGTCCTGAAACAAGTAATAAACACAGCGTAGAGAGCATAGGGCACTTCCACTCATGGGCGTATAAATCGGGAAAACTAAAAATCAACAAGACACAGGCACCCCAAACTTTACGGCTGCTCTGTTTACAAGAACCTCCGCTTCGGTACACCTTCAATATCCCAGGCAATAGAAAAATGGATAAAGAAATGGTGGTACTTGGCACAATGCAATATCACTCAGCCATGAAATCAATGTCATAAGGCTAGTTAGCAGCATGATGAGTGGATTTAGGTACGATGATTCTAAGTGAAATAAGTCACACAGAAAAAGACACTTATCCTAAGATATCACTTATAGAGGGAATGTCAAAATCGCTACACTTGAACTGAATTACAAAACAGAACGGAGGCACACCTTTAGAAGACACACTATGGCTGCTTAACCGGAAAGGTGAGGTGGGGTGATGCATAAAACAAGGGTTTGAAATTAGCTCAGACACCGCTCCATAAGCCAAATATGTAATAGACAAGGCCTACTCCCTGCTCAGTGAACTGGACTCAACACCCCCTAGTCACCGCACAAGAATATATCTGACTAGTATGAATCTGAAAACCTATGTATTGATATCTCTCTGCAAGTGAATCAAGAGGGTGTAAAGCGGCATAAACACAGCAGGGAAAAGCAGCCAAACCCCATTCTAAACATACATTACTTTAAAAAACCCACAAAGCAAAGACAGTAAAAGAGAGAGAAATTCTTACAAAATCCGTTCAGGGTCTCTGATGCAACCTGGATTGACCATATCTAGACCCACAGCTGGATGAGACATAAGGCTGGACACTCTTGGGGCTGAGAGGATTGGTGAGGTTGGGTGAGCAAATGCAGATACTTTAAAGTAATACCGCGGGGTACCCACCCCATGGGTCTCAAATCTCCAGGTACAAGGGAATCTTCCTACATCAAAACATGCATGGGAAACCCAGAAGATGGTATGCCGTGAGATCGGGAAAGGTTTCTAAAACGCACCTCATTTCTCCTCTCCTTGTGCTCGGGTTCGCCATTCCAGCCGCTTGACTAACCCTCTCCCTACTTGGAGAATCAGCACCTTTAACCTACTGTTTCGTCCAGGTTGCAATTTGTCCTGAGGATGAACGGGAAGACGGGGAACCAACGAGAGACTAGCCCTAGGTGTTGGGACAGGCACAGGTCACTCCATTTTCCCATCAGGAAGAAGAATGAACCACAGGCTTAGCCTGCCCCCCAGAACCAAAATAGGGCCTGAAGCAATCCTGCGCTTTTGCGGCCAGCTCCCAAAAAAGCGAGGAGACAAATGGAGCTCAGGGGCACTGCCATTCACAAACGTGCAGAGTTATAAATGAGAACTCTCGTCCACAAATATATTGAGGGAAGGCAACGAAGAGGATTTGAAAGCAAGGCAGATTTGCAGGAAACAGATTTCAGGAGGTAGATTCGACTCGCCTTTAAAGCACATGAAAAGCGGCAAAACGTTGACAATGATGCCCTTGGCCAAAAAGGGCGTATGCGTTTTTTCCTGAATATATTCAGGAAAAAACGCATACGCCCTTTTTGGCCAACCAAGCAAGCCGGAAGTGCAAATCAACGCTACAAAGAAGTCTCGCTTGCCCTCGGTCAAAAGGGCCATGCTGAACAAAGTGTAAAAACCAGAAAAGCAGGACAGGCCATGGAGACATGGCAGCCTTACTACGCTGATGGGCGGGATGTAAATTGCCAACAGGCACTCTGGAGAAGAGTACGGTGTGTCCTGAAACAAGTAATAAACACAGCGTAGAGAGCATAGGGCACTTCCACTCATGGGCGTATAAATTGGGAAAACTAAAAATCAACAAGACACAGGCACCCTAAAGTTTACGGCTGCTCTGTTTCCAAGAACCTCCGCTTCGGTACACCTTCAATATCCCAGGAAAGAGAAAAATGGATAAAGAAATGGTGGTACTTGGCACAATGGAATATCACTCAGCCATGAAATCAATGTCATAAGGCTAGTTAGCAGCATGATGAGTGTATTTAGGTACGATGATTCTAAGTGAAATAAGTCACACAGAAAAAGACACTTATCCTAAGATATCACTTAGAGAGGGAATGTCAAAATCGCTACACTTGAACTGAATTACAAAACAGAACAGAGTCACACCTTTAGAAGACACACTATGGCTGCTTAACGGGAAAGGTGAGGTGGGGTGATGCATAAAACAAGGGTTTCAAATTAGCTCAGAGACCGCTCCATAAGCCAAATATGTAATAGACAAGGCCTACTCCCTGCTCAGTGAACTGGACTCAACACACCCTAGTCACCACACAAGAATATATCTGACTAGTAAGAATCTGAAAACCTATGTATCGATATCTCTCTGCAAGTGAATCAAGAGGGTGTAAAGCGGCATCAACACAGCAGGGAAAAGCAGCCAAGCCCGATTCTAAACATAAATTACTTTAAAAAACCCACAAAACAAAGACAGTGAAAGAGAGAGAAATTCTTACAAAATCCGTTCAGGGTCTATGATGCAACCTGGATTGACCATATCTAGACCCACAGCTGGATGAGACATAAGGCTGGACACTCTTGGGGCTGGGAGGATTGGTGAGGTTGGGTGAGCAAACGCAGGTACTTTAAAGTAACACGGTGTGGAACACACGCCATGGGTATCAAATCTCCAGGTACAAGGGCATCTTCCTACATCAAAACATGCATGGGAAACCCAGAAGACGGTATGCCATGAGATCGGGAAAGGTTTGTAAAATGCACCTCATTTCTCCTCTCCTTGTGCTCGGGTTCACCATTCCAGCTGCTTGACTAACCATCTCCCTACTTGGAGAATCAGCACCTTTAACCTCCTGATTGTACAGGTTGCACTTTGTCCTGAGGATGAACGTGAAGACGGGGAACCAACGAGAGACGAGCCCTAGGTGTTGGGACAGGCATAGGTCACTCCATTTTCCCATCAGGAAGAAGAATGAACCACAGGCTCAGCCTGCCCCCCAGAACCAAAATAGGGCCTGAAGCAATCCTGCGCTTTTGCGGCCAGCTCCCAAAAAAGCGAGGAGACAAATGGAGCTCAGGGGCACTGCAATTCACAAACATGCAGAGTTATAAATGAGAACTCTCGTCCACAAATATATTGAAGGAAGGCAACGAAGAGGATTTGAAAGCAAGGCAGATTTGCAGGAAACAGATTTCAGGAGGTAGATTCGACTCGCCTTTAAAGCACATGAAAAGTGGCAAAACGTTGACAATGATGCCCTTGGTCAAAAAGGGCGTATGCGTTTTTTCCTGAATATATTCAGGAAAAAACGCATACGCCCTTTTTGGCCAACCAAGCAAGCCGGAAGGGCAAATCAGCGCTACAAAGAAGTCTCGCTTGCCCTCGGTCAAAAGGGCCATGCTGAACAAAGTGTAAAAACCAGAAAAGCAGGACAGGCCATGGAGACATGGGAGCCTTGCTACGCTGATGGGCGGGATGTAAATTGCCAACAGGCACTCTGGAGATGAGTACGGTGTGTCCTGAAACAAGTAATAAACACAGCGTTGAGAGCATAGGGCACTTCCACTCATGGGCGTATAAATCGGGAAAACTAAAAATCAACAAGACACAGGCACCCCAAACTTTACGGCTGCTCTGTTTCCAAGAACCTCCACATCGGTACACCTTCAATATCCCAGGAAAGAGAAAAATGGATAAACAAATGGTGGTACTTGGCACAATGGAATATCACTCAGCCATGAAATCAATGTCATAAGGCTAGTTAGCAGCATGATGAGTGGATTTAGGTCCGATGATTCTAAGTGAAATAAGTCACACAGAAAAAGGCACTTATCCTAAGATATCGCTTATAGAGGGAATGTCAAAATCGCTACACTTGAACTGAATTACAAAACAGAACGGAGGCACACCTTTAGAAGACACACTATGGCTGCTTAACCGGAAAGGTGAGGTGGGGTGATGCATAAAACAAGGGTTTGAAATTAGCTCAGACACCGCTCCATAAGCCAAATATGTAATAGACAAGGCCTACTCCCTGCTCAGTGAACTGGACTCAACACCCCCTAGTCACCGCACAAGAATATATCTGACTAGTATGAATCTGAAAACCTATGTATTGATATCTCTCTGCAAGTGAATCAAGAGGGTGTAAAGCGGCATAAACACAGCAGGGAAAAGCAGCCAAACCCCATTCTAAACATACATTACTTTAAAAAACCCACAAAGCAAAGACAGTGAAAGAGAGAGAAATTCTTACAAAATCCGTTCAGGGTCTCTGATGCAACCTGGATTGACCATATCTAGACCCACAGCTGGATGAGACATAAGGCTGGACACTCTTGGGGCTGAGAGGTTTGGTGAGGTTGGGTGAGCAAATGCAGATACTTTAAAGTAATACCGCGGGGTACCCACCCCATGGGTCTCAAATCTCCAGGTACAAGGGAATCTTCCTACATCAAAACATGCATGGGAAACCCAGAAGATGGTATGCCGTGAGATCGGGAAAGGTTTCTAAAACGCACCTCATTTCTCCTCTCCTTGTGCTCGGGTTCGCCATTCCAGCCGCTTGACTAACCATCTCCCTACTTGGAGAATCAGCACCTTTAACCTACTGTTTCGTCCAGGTTGCAATTTGTCCTGAGGATGAACGGGAAGACGGGGAACCAACGAGAGACTAGCCCTAGGTGTTGGGACAGGCACAGGTCACTCCATTTTCCCATCAGGAAGAAGAATGAACCACAGGCTTAGCCTGCCCCCCAGAACCAAAATAGGGCCTGAAGCAATCCTGCGCTTTTGCGGCCAGCTCCCAAAAAAGCGAGGAGACAAATGGAGCTCAGGGGCACTGCCATTCACAAACGTGCAGAGTTATAAATGAGAACTCTCGTCCACAAATATATTGAGGGAAGGCAACGAAGAGGATTTGAAAGCAAGGCAGATTTGCAGGAAACAGATTTCAGGAGGTAGATTCGACTCGCCTTTAAAGCACATGAAAAGCGGCAAAACGTTGACAATGATGCCCTTGGCCAAAAAGGGCGTATGCGTTTTTTCCTGAATATATTCAGGAAAAAACGCATACGCCCTTTTTGGCCAACCAAGCAAGCCGGAAGTGCAAATCAACGCTACAAAGAAGTCTCGCTTGCCCTCGGTCAAAAGGGCCATGCTGAACAAAGTGTAAAAACCAGAAAAGCAGGACAGGCCATGGAGACATGGCAGCCTTACTACGCTGATGGGCGGGATGTAAATTGCCAACAGGCACTCTGGAGAAGAGTACGGTGTGTCCTGAAACAAGTAATAAACACAGCGTAGAGAGCATAGGGCACTTCCACTCATGGGCGTATAAATTGGGAAAACTAAAAATCAACAAGACACAGGCACCCTAAAGTTTACGGCTGCTCTGTTTCCAAGAACCTCCGCTTCGGTACACCTTCAATATCCCAGGAAAGAGAAAAATGGATAAAGAAATGGTGGTACTTGGCACAATGGAATATCACTCAGCCATGAAATCAATGTCATAAGGCTAGTTAGCAGCATGATGAGTGTATTTAGGTACGATGATTCTAAGTGAAATAAGTCACACAGAAAAAGACACTTATCCTAAGATATCACTTAGAGAGGGAATGTCAAAATCGCTACACTTGAACTGAATAACAAAACAGAACAGAGTCACACCTTTAGAAGACACACTATGGCTGCTTAACGGGAAAGGTGAGGTGGGGTGATGCATAAAACAAGGGTTTCAAATTAGCTCAGAGACCGCTCCATAAGCCAAATATGTAATAGACAAGGCCTACTCCCTGCTCAGTGAACTGGACTCAACACACCCTAGTCACCACACAAGAATATATCTGACTAGTAAGAATCTGAAAACCTATGTATCGATATCTCTCTGCAAGTGAATCAAGAGGGTGTAAAGCGGCATCAACACAGCAGGGAAAAGCAGCCAAGCCCGATTCTAAACATAAATTACTTTAAAAAACCCACAAAACAAAGACAGTGAAAGAGAGAGAAATTCTTACAAAATCCGTTCAGGGTCTATGATGCAACCTGGATTGACCATATCTAGACCCACAGCTGGATGAGACATAAGGCTGGACACTCTTGGGGCTGGGAGGATTGGTGAGGTTGGGTGAGCAAACGCAGGTACTTTAAAGTAACACGGTGGGGAACACACGCCATGGGTATCAAATCTCCAGGTACAAGGGCATCTTCCTACATCAAAACATGCATGGGAAACCCAGAAGACGGTATGCCATGAGATCGGGAAATGTTTGTAAAATGCACCTCATTTCTCCTCTCCTTGTGCTCGGGTTCACCATTCCAGCTGCTTGACTAACCATCTCCCTACTTGGAGAATCAGCACCTTTAACCTCCTGATTGTACAGGTTGCACTTTGTCCTGAGGATGAACGTGAAGACGGGGAACCAACGAGAGACGAGCCCTAGGTGTTGGGACAGGCATAGGTCACTCCATTTTCCCATCAGGAAGAAGAATGAACCACAGGCTCAGCCTGCCCCCCAGAACCAAAATAGGGCCTGAAGCAATCCTGCGCTTTTGCGGCCAGCTCCCAAAAAAGCGAGGAGACAAATGGAGCTCAGGGGCACTGCAATTCACAAACATGCAGAGTTATAAATGAGAACTCTCGTCCACAAATATATTGAAGGAAGGCAACGAAGAGGATTTGAAAGCAAGGCAGATTTGCAGGAAACAGATTTCAGGAGGTAGATTCGACTCGCCTTTAAAGCACATGAAAAGTGGCAAAACGTTGACAATGATGCCCTTGGTCAAAAAGGGCGTATGCGTTTTTTCCTGAATATATTCAGGAAAAAACGCATACGCCCTTTTTGGCCAACCAAGCAAGCCGGAAGGGCAAATCAGCGCTACAAAGAAGTCTCGCTTGCCCTCGGTCAAAAGGGCCATGCTGAACAAAGTGTAAAAACCAGAAAAGCAGGACAGGCCATGGAGACATGGGAGCCTTGCTACGCTGATGGGCGGGATGTAAATTGCCAACAGGCACTCTGGAGATGAGTACGGTGTGTCCTGAAACAAGTAATAAACACAGCGTTGAGAGCATAGGGCACTTCCACTCATGGGCGTATAAATCGGGAAAACTAAAAATCAACAAGACACAGGCACCCCAAACTTTACGGCTGCTCTGTTTCCAAGAACCTCCACATCGGTACACCTTCAATATCCCAGGAAAGAGAAAAATGGATAAAGAAATGGTGGTACTTGGCACAATGGAATATCACTCAGCCATGAAATCAATGTCATAAGGCTAGTTAGCAGCATGATGAGTGGATTTAGGTCCGATGATTCTAAGTGAAATAAGTCACACAGAAAAAGGCACTTATCCTAAGATATCGCTTATAGAGGGAATGTCAAAATCGCTACACTTGAACTGAATTACAAAACAGAACGGAGGCACACCTTTAGAAGACACACTATGGCTGCTTAACCGGAAAGGTGAGGTGGGGTGATGCATAAAACAAGGGTTTGAAATTAGCTCAGACACCGCTCCATAAGCCAAATATGTAATAGACAAGGCCTACTCCCTGCTCAGTGAACTGGACTCAACACCCCCTAGTCACCGCACAAGAATATATCTGACTAGTATGAATCTGAAAACCTATGTATTGATATCTCTCTGCAAGTGAATCAAGAGGGTGTAAAGCGGCATAAACACAGCAGGGAAAAGCAGCCAAACCCCATTCTAAACATACATTACTTTAAAAAACCCACAAAGCAAAGACAGTGAAAGAGAGAGAAATTCTTACAAAATCCGTTCAGGGTCTCTGATGCAACCTGGATTGACCATATCTAGACCCACAGCTGGATGAGACATAAGGCTGGACACTCTTGGGGCTGAGAGGATTGGTGAGGTTGGGTGAGCAAATGCAGATACTTTAAAGTAATACCGCGGGGTACCCCCCCCATGGGTCTCAAATCTCCAGGTACAAGGGAATCTTACTACATCAAAACATGCATGGGAAACCCAGAAGATGGTATGCCATGATATCAGGAAAGGTTTCTAAAACGCACCTCATTTCTCCTCTCCTTGTGCTCGGGTTCGCCATTCCAGCCGCTTGACTAACCATCTCCCTACTTGGAGAATCAGCACCTTTAACCTCCTGTTTCGTCCAGGTTGCAATGTGTCCTGAGGATGACCGGGAAGACGGGGAACCAACGAGAGACTAGCCCTAGGTGTTGGGACAGGCACAGGTCACTCCATTTTCCCATCAGGAAGAAGAATGAACCACAGGCTCAGCCTGCCCCCCAGAACCAAAATAGGGCCTGAAGCAATCCTGCGCTTTTGCGGCCAGCTCCCAAAAAAGCGAGGAGACAAATGGAGCTCAGGGGCACTGCAATTCACAAACGTGCAGAGTTATAAATGAGAACTCTCGTCCACAAATATATTGAGGGAAGGCAACGAAGAGGATTTGAAAGCAAGGCAGATTTGCAGGAAACAGATTTCAGGAGGTAGATTCGACTCGCCTTTAAAGCACATGAAAAGCGGCAAAAAGTTGACAATGATGCCCTTGGCCAAAAAGGGCGTATGCGTTTTTTCCTGAATATATTCAGGAAAAAACGCATACGCCCTTTTTGGCCAACCAAGCAAGCCGGAAGTGCAAATCAACGCTACAAAGAAGTCTCGCTTGCCCTCGGTCAAAAGGGCCATGCTGAACAAAGTGTAAAAACCAGAAAAGCAGGACAGGCCATGGAGACATGGCAGCCTTACTACGCTGATGGGCGGGATGTAAATTGCCAACAGGCACTCTGGAGAAGAGTACGGTGTGTCCTGAAACAAGTAATAAACACAGCGTAGAGAGCATAGGGCACTTCCACTCATGGGTGTATAAATGGGGAAAACTAAAAATCAACAAGACACAGGCACCCTAAAGTTTACGGCTGCTCTGTTTCCAAGAACCTCCGCTTCGGTACACCTTCAATATCCCAGGAAAGAGAAAAATGGATAAAGAAATGGTGGTTCTTGGCACAATGGAATATCACTCAGCCATGAAATCAATGTCATAAGGCTAGTTAGCAGCATGATGAGTGGATTTAGGTCCGATGATTCTAAGTGAAATAAGTCACACAGAAAAAGACACTTATCCTAAGATATCGCTTATAGAGGGAATGTCAAAATCGCTACACTTGAACTGAATTACAAAACAGAACAGAGGCACACCTTTAGAAGACACACTATGGCTGCGTAACGGGAAAGGTGAGGTGGGGTGATGCATAAAACAAGGGTTTCAAATTAGCTCAGAGACCGCTCCATAAGCCAAATATGTAATAGACAAGGCCTACTCCCTGCTCAGTGAACTGGACTCAACACACCCTAGTCACCACACAAGAATATATCTGACTAGTAAGAATCTGAAAACCTATGTATCGATATCTCTCTGCAAGTGAATCAAGAGGGTGTAAAGCGGCATCAACACAGCAGGGAAAAGCAGCCAAGCCCGATTCTAAACATAAATTACGTTAAAAAACCCACAAAACAAAGACAGTGAAAGAGAGAGAAATTCTTACAAAATCCGTTCAGGTTCTATGATGCAACCTGGATTGACCATATCTAGACCCACAGCTGGATGAGACATAAGGCTGGACACTCTTGGGGCTAAGAGGATTGGTGAGGTTGGGTGAGCAAACGCAGATACTTTAAAGTAACACTGCGGGGAACACACCCCATGGGTATCAAATCTCCAGTTACAAGGGCATCTTCCTACATCAAAACATGCATGGGAAACCCAGAAGATGGTATGCCATGAGATCGGGAAAGGTTTCTAAAATGCACCTCATTTCTCCTCTCCTTGTGCACGGGTTCACCATTCCAGCTGCTTGACTAACCATCTCCCTACTTGGAGAATCAGCACCTTTAACCTCCTGATTGTACAGGTTGCAATTTGTCCTGAGGATGAACGTGAAGACGGGGAACCAACGAGAGACGAGCCCTAGGTGTTGGGACAGGCATAGGTCACTCCATTTTCCCATCAGGAAGAAGAATGAATCACAGGCTCAGCCTGCCCCCCAGAACCAAAATAGGGCCTGAAGCAATCCTGCGCTTTTGCGGCCAGCTCCCAAAAAAGCGAGGAGACAAATGGAGCTCAGGGGCACTGCAATTCACAAACGTGCAGAGTTATAAATGAGAAGTCTCGTCCACAAATATATTGAAGGAAGGCAACGAAGAGGATTTGAAAGCAAGGCAGATTTGCAGGAAACAGATTTCAGGAGGTAGATTCGACTCGCCTTTAAAGCACATGAAAAGCGGCAAAACGTTGACAATGATGCCCTTGGCCAAAAAGGGCGTATGCGGTTTTTCCTGAATATATTCAGGAAAAAACGCATACGCCCTTTTTGGCCAACCATGCAAGCCGGAAGGGCAAATCAGCGCTACAAAGAAGTCTCGCTTGCCCTCGGTCAAAAGGGCCATGCTGAACAAAGTGTAAAAACCAGAAAAGCAGGACAGGCCATGGAGACATGGGAGCCTTGCTACGCTAATGGGCGGGATGTAAATTGCCAACAGGCACTCTGGAGATGAGTACGGTGTGTCCTGAAACAAGTAATAAACACAGCGTTGAGAGCATAGGGCACTTCCACTCATGGGCGTATAAATTGGGAAAACTAAAAATCAACAAGACACAGGCACCCCAAACTTTACGGCTGCTCTGTTTCCAAGAACCTCCGCTTCGGTACACCTTCAATATCCCAGGAAATAGAAAAATGGATAAAGAACTGGTGGTACTTGGCACAATGCAGTATCACTCAGCCATGAAATAAATGTCATAAGGCTAGTTAGCAGCATGATGAGTGTATTTAGGTACGATGATTCTAAGTGAAATAAGTCACACAGAAAAAGGCACTTATCCTAAGATATCGCTTATAGAGGGAATGTCAAAATCGCTACACTTGAACTGAATTACAAAACAGAACAGAGGCACACCTTTAGAAGACACACTATGGCTGCTTAACCGGAAAGGTGAGGTGGGGTGATGCATAAAACAAGGGTTTGAAATTAGCTCAGACACCGCTCCATAAGCCAAATATGTAATAGACAAGGCCTACTCCCTGCTCAGTGAACTGGACTCAACACCCCCTGGTCACCGCACAAGAATATATCTGACTAGTATGAATCTGAAAACCTATGTATTGATATCTCTCTGCAAGTGAATCAAGAGGGTGTAAAGCGGCATAAACACAGCAGGGAAAAGCAGCCAAACCCCATTCTAAACATACATTACTTTAAAAAACCCACAAAGCAAAGACAGTGAAAGAGAGAGAAATTCTTACAAAATCCGTTCAGGGTCTCTGATGCAACCTGGATTGACCATATCTAGACCCACAGCTGGATGAGACATAATGCTGGACACTCTTGGGGCTGAGAGGATTGGTGAGGTTGGGTGAGCAAATGCAGATACTTTAAAGTAATACCGCGGGGTACCCACCCCATGGGTCTCAAATCTCCAGGTACAAGGGAATCTTCCTACATCAAAACATGCATGGGAAACCCAGAAGATGGTATGCCATGATATCGGGAATGGTTTCTAAAACGCACCTCATTTCTCCTCTCCTTGTGCTCGGGTTCGCCATTCCAGCCGCTTGACTAACCATCTCCCTACTTGGAGAATCAGCACCTTTAACCTCCTGTTTCGTCCAGGTTGCAATTTGTCCTGAGGATGAACGGGAAGACGGGGAACCAACGAGAGACTAGCCCTAGGTGTTGGGACAGGCACAGGTCACTCCATTTTCCCATCAGGAAGAAGAATGAACCACAGGCTCAGCCTGCCCCCCAGAACCAAAATAGGGCCTGAAGCAATCCTGCGCTTTTGCGGCCAGCTCCCAAAAAAGCGAGGAGACAAATGGAGCTTAGGGGCACTGCAATTCACAAACGTGCAGAGTTATAAATGAGAACTCTCGTCCACAAATATATTGAGGGAAGGCAACGAAGAGGATTTGAAAGCAAGGCAGATTTGCAGGAAACAGATTTCAGGAGGTAGATTCGACTCGCCTTTAAAGCACATGAAAAGCGGCAAAACGTTGACAATGATGCCCTTGGCCAAAAAGGGCGTATGCGTTTTTTCCTGAATATATTCAGGAAAAAACGCATACGCCCTTTTTGGCCAACCAAGCAAGCCGAAAGTGAAAATCAACGCTACAAAGAAGTCTCGCTTGCCCTCGGTCAAAAGGGCCATGCTGAACAAAGTGTAAAAACCAGAAAAGCAGGACAGGCCATGGAGACATGGCAGCCTTACTACGCTGATGGGCGGGATGTAAATTGACAACAGGCACTCTGGAGAAGAGTACGGTGTGTCCTGAAACAAGTAATAAACACAGCGTAGAGAGCATAGGGCACTTCCACTCATGGGTGTATAAATGGGGAAAACTAAAAATCAACAAGACACAGGCACCCTAAAGTTTACGGCTGCTCTGTTTCCAAGAACCTCCGCTTCGGTACACCTTCAATATCCCAGGAAAGAGAAAAATGGATAAAGAAATGGTGGTACTTGGCACAATGGAATATTACTCAGCCATGAAATCAATGTCATAAGGCTAGTTAGCAGCATGATGAGTGGATTTAGGTACGATGATTCTAAGTGAAATAAGTCACACAGAAAAAGACACTTATCCTAAGATATCGCTTATAGAGGGAATGTCAAAATCGCTACACTTGAACTGAATTACAAAACAGAACAGAGTCACACCTTTAGAAGACACACTATGGCTGCTTAACGGGAAAGGTGAGGTGGGGTGATGCATAAAACAAGGGTTTCAAATTAGCTCAGAGACCGCTCCATAAGCCAAATATGTAATAGACAAGGCCTACTCCCTGCTCAGTGAACTGGACTCAACACACCCTAGTCACCACACAAGAATATATCTGACTAGTAAGAATCTGAAAACCTATGTATCGATATCTCTCTGCAAGTGAATCAAGAGGGTGTAAAGCGGCATCAACACAGCAGGGAAAAGCAGCCAAGCCCGATTCTAAACATAAATTACTTTAAAAAACCCACAAAACAAAGACAGTGAAAGAGAGAGAAATTCTTACAAAATCCGTTCAGGGTCTATGATGCAACCTGGATTGACCATATCTAGACCCACAGCTGGATGAGACATAAGGCTGGACACTCTTGGGGCTGAGAGGATTGGTGAGGTTGGGTGAGCAAATGCAGATACTTTAAAGTAATACCGCGGGGTACCCACCCCATGGGTCTCAAATCTCCAGGTACAAGGGAATCTTCCTACATCAAAACATGCATGGGAAACCCAGAAGATGGTATGCCATGATATCGGGAATGGTTTCTAAAACGCACCTCATTTCTCCTCTCCTTGTGCTCGGGTTCGCCATTCCAGTCGCTTGACTAACCATCTCCCTACTTGGAGAATCAGCACCTTTAACCTCCTGTTTCGTCCAGGTTGCAATATGTCCTGAGGATGAACGGGAAGACGGGGAACCAACGAGAGACTAGCCCTAGGTGTTGGGACAGGCACAGGTCACTCCATTTTCCCAGCAGGAAGAAGAATGAACCACAGGCTCAGCCTGCCCCCCAGAACCAAAATAGGGCCTGAAGCAATCCTGCGCTTTTGCGGCCAGCTCCCAAAAAAGCGAGGAGACAAATGGAGCTCAGGGGCACTGCAATTCGCAAACGTGCAGAGTTATAAATGAGAACTCTCGTCCACAAATATATTGAGGGAAGGCAACGAAGAGGATTTGAAAGCAAGGCAGATTTGCAGGAAACAGATTTCAGGAGGTAGATTCGAGTCGCCTTTAAAGCACATGAAAAGCGGCAAAACGTTGACAATGATGCCCTTGGCCAAAAAGGGCGTATGCGTTTTTTCCTGAATATATTCAGGAAAAAACGCATACGCCCTTTTTGGCCAACCAAGCAAGCCGGAAGGGCAAATCAGCGCTACAAAGAAGTCTCGCTTGCCCTCGGTCAAAAGGGCCATGCCGAACAAAGTGTAAAAACCAGAAAAGCAGGACAGGCCATGGAGACATGGGAGCCTTGCTACGCTGATGGGCGGGATGTAAATTGCCAACAGGCACTCTGGAGATGAGTACGGTGTGTCCTGAAACAAGTAATAAACACAGCGTTGAGAGCATAGGGCACTTCCACTCATGGGCGTATAAATTGGGAAAATTAAAAATCAACAAGACACAGGCACCCCAAACTTTACGGCTGCTCTGTTTACAAGAACCTCCGCTTCGGTACACCTTCAATATCCCAGGAAAGAGAAAAATGGATAAAGAAATGGTGGTACTTGGCACAATGCAATATCACTCAGCCATGAAATCAATTTCATAAGGCTAGCTAGCAGCATGATGAGTGGATTTAGGTACGATGATTCTAAGTGAAATAAGTCACACAGAAAAAGACACTTATCCTAAGATATCGCTTATAGAGGGAATGTCAAAATCGCTACACTTGAACTGAATTACAAAACAGAACAGAGTCACACCTTTAGAAGACACACTATGGCTGCTTAACGGGAAAGGTGAGGTGGGGTGATGCATAAAACAAGGGTTTCAAATTAGCTCAGAGACCGCTCCATAAGCCAAATATGTAATAGACAAGGCCTACTCCCTGCTCAGTGAACTGGACTCAACACCCCCTAGTCACCACACAAGAATATATCTGACTAGTAAGAATCTGAAAACCTATGTATCGATATCTCTCTGCAAGTGAATCAAGAGGGTGTAAAGCGGCATCAACACAGCAGGGAAAAGCAGCCAAGCCCCATTCTAAACATACATTACTTTAAAAAACCCACAAAACAAAGACAGTGAAAGAGAGAGAAATTCTTACAAAATCCGTTCAGGGTCTCTGATGCAACCTGGATTGACCATATCTAGACCCACAGCTGGATGAGACATAAGGCTGGACACTCTAGGGGCTGAGAGGATTGGTGAGGTTGGGTGAGCAAACGCAGATACTTTAAAGTAATACCGCGGGGTACCCACCCCATGGGTCTCAAATCTCCAGGTACAAGGGAATCTTCCTACATCAAAACATGCATGGGAAACCCAGAAGATGGTATGCCATGATATCGGGAATGGTTTCTAAAACGCACCTCATTTCTCCTCTCCTTGTGCTCGGGTTCGCCATTCCAGTCGCTTGACTAACCATCTCCCTACTTGGAGAATCAGCACCTTTAACCTCCTGTTTCGTCCAGGTTGCAATATGTCCTGAGGATGAACGGGAAGACGGGGAACCAACGAGAGACTAGCCCTAGGTGTTGGGACAGGCACAGGTCACTCCATTTTCCCAGCAGGAAGAAGAATGAACCACAGGCTCAGCCTGCCCCCCAGAACCAAAATAGGGCCTGAAGCAATCCTGCGCTTTTGCGGCCAGCTCCCAAAAAAGCGAGGAGACAAATGGAGCTCAGGGGCACTGCAATTCGCAAACGTGCAGAGTTATAAATGAGAACTCTCGTCCACAAATATATTGAGGGAAGGCAACGAAGAGGATTTGAAAGCAAGGCAGATTTGCAGGAAACAGATTTCAGGAGGTAGATTCGAGTCGCCTTTAAAGCACATGAAAAGCGGCAAAACGTTGACAATGATGCCCTTGGCCAAAAAGGGCGTATGCGTTTTTTCCTGAATATATTCAGGAAAAAACGCATACGCCCTTTTTGGCCAACCAAGCAAGCCGGAAGGGCAAATCAGCGCTACAAAGAAGTCTCGCTTGCCCTCGGTCAAAAGGGCCATGCCGAACAAAGTGTAAAAACCAGAAAAGCAGGACAGGCCATGGAGACATGGGAGCCTTGCTACGCTGATGGGCGGGATGTAAATTGCCAACAGGCACTCTGGAGATGAGTACGGTGTGTCCTGAAACAAGTAATAAACACAGCGTTGAGAGCATAGGGCACTTCCACTCATGGGCGTATAAATTGGGAAAATTAAAAATCAACAAGACACAGGCACCCCAAACTTTACGGCTGCTCTGTTTACAAGAACCTCCGCTTCGGTACACCTTCAATATCCCAGGAAAGAGAAAAATGGATAAAGAAATGGTGGTACTTGGCACAATGCAATATCACTCAGCCATGAAATCAATTTCATAAGGCTAGCTAGCAGCATGATGAGTGGATTTAGGTACGATGATTCTAAGTGAAATAAGTCACACAGAAAAAGACACTTATCCTAAGATATCGCTTATAGAGGGAATGTCAAAATCGCTACACTTGAACTGAATTACAAAACAGAACAGAGTCACACCTTTAGAAGACACACTATGGCTGCTTAACGGGAAAGGTGAGGTGGGGTGATGCATAAAACAAGGGTTTCAAATTAGCTCAGAGACCGCTCCATAAGCCAAATATGTAATAGACAAGGCCTACTCCCTGCTCAGTGAACTGGACTCAACACCCCCTAGTCACCACACAAGAATATATCTGACTAGTAAGAATCTGAAAACCTATGTATCGATATCTCTCTGCAAGTGAATCAAGAGGGTGTAAAGCGGCATCAACACAGCAGGGAAAAGCAGCCAAGCCCCATTCTAAACATACATTACTTTAAAAAACCCACAAAACAAAGACAGTGAAAGAGAGAGAAATTCTTACAAAATCCGTTCAGGGTCTCTGATGCAACCTGGATTGACCATATCTAGACCCACAGCTGGATGAGACATAAGGCTGGACACTCTTGGGGCTGAGAGGATTGGTGAGGTTGGGTGATCAAACGCAGATACTTTAAAGTAACACTGCGGGGAACACACCCCATGGGTCTCAAATCTCCAGGTACAAGGGCATCTTCCTACATCAAAACATGCATGGGAAACCCAGAAGATGGTATGCCATGAGATCGGGAAAGGTTTCTAAAATGCACCTCATTTCTCCTCTCCTTGTGCTCGGGTTCACCATTCCAGCTGCTTGACTAACCATCTCCCTACTTGGAGAATCAGCACCTTTAACCTCCTGTTTCGTCCAGGTTGCAATTTGTCCTGAGGATGAACGGGAAGACGGGGAACCAACGAGAGACTAGCCCTAGGTGTTGGGACAGGCACAGGTCACTCCATTTTCCCATCAGGAAGAAGAATGAACCACAGGCTCAGCCTGCCCCCCAGAACCAAAATAGGGCCTGAAGCAATCCTGCGCTTTTGCGGCCAGCTCCCAAAAAAGCGAGGAGACAAATGGAGCTCAGGGGCACTGCAATTCACAAACGTGCAGAGTTATAAATGAGAACTCTCGTCCACAAATATATTGAGGGAAGGCAACGAAGAGGATTTGAAAGCAAGGCAGATTTGCAGGAAACAGATTTCAGGAGGTAGATTCGAGTCGCCTTTAAAGCACATGAAAAGCGGCAAAACGTTGACAATGATGCCCTTGGCCAAAAAGGGCGTATGCGTTTTTTCCTGAATATATTCAGGAAAAAACGCATACGCCCTTTTTGGCCAACCAAGCAAGCCGGAAAGGCAAATCAGCGCTACAAAGAAGTCTCGCTTGCCCTCGGTCAAAAGGGCCATGCTGAACAAAGTGTAAAAACCAGAAAAGCAGGACAGGCCATGGAGACATGGGAGCCTTGCTACGCTGATGGGCGGGATGTAAATTGCCAACAGGCACTCTGGAGATGAGTACGGTGTGTCCTGAAACAAGTAATAAACACAGCGTTGAGAGCATAGGGCACTTCCACTCATGGGCGTATAAATTGGGAAAATTAAAAATCAACAAGACACAGGCACCCCAAACTTTACGGCTGCTCTGTTTACAAGAACCTCCGCTTCGGTACACCTTCAATATCCCAGGAAAGAGAAAAATGGATAAAGAAATGGTGGTACTTGGCACAATGCAATATCACTCAGCCATGAAATCAATGTCATAAGGCTAGTTAGCAGCATGATGAGTGGATTTAGGTACGATGATTCTAAGTGAAATAAGTCACACAGAAAAAGGCACTTATCCTAAGATATCGCTTATAGAGGGAATGTCAAAATCGCTACACTTGAACTGAATTACAAAACAGAACAGAGGCACACCTTTAGAAGACACACTATGGCTGCTTAACCGGAAAGGTGAGGTGGGGTGATGCATAAAACAAGGGTTTGAAATTAGCTCAGACACCGCTCCATAAGCCAAATATGTAATAGACAAGGCCTACTCCCTGCTCAGTGAACTGGACTCAACACCCCCTAGTCACCGCACAAGAATATATCTGACTAGTAAGAATCTGAAAACCTATGTATTGATATCTCTCTGCAAGTGAATCAAGAGGGTGTAAAGCGGCATCAACACAGCAGGGAAAAGCAGCCAAACCCCATTCTAAACATACATTACGTTAAAAACCCCACAAAGCAAAGACAGTGAAAGAGAGAGAAATTCTTACAAAATCCGTTCAGGGTCTCTGATGCAACCTGGATTGACCATATCTAGACCCACAGCTGGATGAGACATAAGGCTGGACACTCTTGGGGCTGAGAGGATTGGTGAGGTTGGGTGAGCAAATGCAGATACTTTAAAGTAATACCGCGGGGTACCCACCCCATGGGTCTCAAATCTCCAGGTACAAGGGAATCTTCCTACATCAAAACATGCATGGGAAACCCAGAAGATGGTATGCCATGATATCGGGAATGGTGTCTAAAACGCACCTCATTTCTCCTCTCCTTGTGCTCGGGTTCGCCATTCCAGCCGCTTGACTAACCATCTCCCTACTTGGAGAATCAGCACCTTTAACCTCCTGTTTCGTCCAGGTTGCAATTTGTCCTGAGGATGAACGGGAAGACGGGGAACCAACGAGAGACTAGCCCTAGGTGTTGGGACAGGCACAGGTCACTCCATTTTCCCATCAGGAAGAAGAATGAACCACAGGCTCAGCCTGCCCCCCAGAACCAAAATAGGGCCTGAAGCAATCCTGCGCTTTTGCGGCCAGCTCCCAAAAAAGCGAGGAGACAAATGGAGCTCAGGGGCACTGCAATTCACAAACGTGCAGAGTTATAAATGAGAACTCTCGTCCACAAATATATTGAGGGAAGGCAACGAAGAGGATTTGAAAGCAAGGCAGATTTGCAGGAAACAGATTTCAGGAGGTAGATTCGACTCGCCTTTAAAGCACATGAAAAGCGGCAAAACGTTGACAATGATGCCCTTGGCCAAAAAGGGCGTATGCGTTTTTTCCTGAATATATTCAGGAAAAAACGCATACGCCCTTTTTGGCCAACCAAGCAAGCCGGAAGTGCAAATCAACGCTACAAAGAAGTCTCGCTTGCCCTCGGTCAAAAGGGCCATGCTGAACAAAGTGTAAAAACCAGAAAAGCAGGACAGGCCATGGAGACATGGCAGCCATACTACGCTGATGGGCGGGATGTAAATTGCCAACAGGCACTCTGGAGAAGAGTACGGTGTGTCCTGAAACAAGTAATAAACACAGCGTAGAGAGCATAGGGCACTTCCACTCATGGGTGTATAAATGGGGAAAACTAAAAATCAACAAGACACAGGCACCCTAAAGTTTACGGCTGCTCTGTTTACAAGAACCTCCGCTTCGGTACACCTTCAATATCCCAGGAAAGAGAAAAATGGATAAAGAAATGGTGGTACTTGGCACAATGGAATATCACTCAGCCATGAAATCAATGTCATAAGGCTAGTTAGCAGCATGATGAGTGGATTTAGGTACGATGATTCTAAGTGAAATAAGTCACACAGAAAAAGGCACTTGTCCTAAGATATCACTAATAGAGGGAATGTCAAAATCGCTACACTTGAACTGAATTACAAAACAGAACAGAGGCACACCTTTAGAAGACACACTATGGCTGCTTAACCGGAAAGGTGAGGTGGGGTGATGCATAAAACAAGGGGTTGAAATTAGCTCAGACACCGCTCCATAAGCCAAATATTTAATAGTCAAGGCCTACTCCCTGCTCAGTGAACTGGACTCAACACCCCCTAGTCACCGCACAAGAATATATCTGACTAGTATGAATCTGAAAACCTATGTATTGATATCTCTCTGCAAGTGAATCAAGAGGGTGTAAAGCGGCATAAACACAGCAGGGAAAAGCAGCCAAACCCCATTCTAAACATACATTACTTTAAAAAACCCACAAAGCAAAGACAGTGAAAGAGAGAGAAATTCTTACAAAATCCGTTCAGGGTATCTGATGCAACCTGGATTGACCATATCTAGACCCACAGCTGGATGAGACATAAGGCTGGACACTCTTGGGGCTGAGAGGATTGGTGAGGTTGGGTGAGCAAATGCAGATACTTTAAAGTAATACCGCGGGGTACCCACCCCATGGGTCTCAAATCTCCAGGTACAAGGGAATCTTCCTACATCAAAACATGCATGGGAAACCCAGAAGATGGTATGCCATGATATCGGGAATGGTTTCTAAAACGCACCTCATTTCTCCTCTCCTTGTGCTCGGGTTCGCCATTCCAGCCGCTTGACTAACCATCTCCCTACTTGGAGAATCAGCACCTTTAACCTCCTGTTTCGTCCAGGTTGCAATTTGTCCTGAGGATGAACGGGAAGACGGGGAACCAACGAGAGACTAGCCCTAGGTGTTGGGACAGGCACAGGTCACTCCATTTTCCCAGCAGGAAGAAGAATGAACCACAGGCTCAGCCTGCCCCCCAGAACCAAAATAGGGCCTGAAGCAATCCTGCGCTTTTGCGGCCAGCTCCCAAAAAAGCGAGGAGACAAATGGAGCTCAGGGGCACTGCAATTCGCAAACGTGCAGAGTTATAAATGAGAACTCTCGTCCACAAATATATTGAGGGAAGGCAACGAAGAGGATTTGAAAGCAAGGCAGATTTGCAGGAAACAGATTTCAGGAGGTAGATTCGAGTCCCCTTTAAAGCACATGAAAAGCGGCAAAACGTTGACAATGATGCCCTTGGCCAAAAAGGGCGTATGCGTTTTTTCCTGAATATATTCAGGAAAAAACGCATACGCCCTTTTTGGCCAACCAAGCAAGCCGGAAGGGCAAATCAGCGCTACAAAGAAGTCTCGCTTGCCCTCGGTCAAAAGGGCCATGCCGAACAAAGTGTAAAAACCAGAAAAGCAGGACAGGCCATGGAGACATGGGAGCCTTGCTACGCTGATGGGCGGGATGTAAATTGCCAACAGGCACTCTGGAGATGAGTACGGTGTGTCCTGAAACAAGTAATAAACACAGCGTTGAGAGCATAGGGCACTTCCACTCATGGGCGTATAAATTGGGAAAATTAAATATCAACAAGACACAGGCACCCCAAACTTTACGGCTGCTCTGTTTACAAGAACCTCCGCTTCGGTACACCTTCAATATCCCAGGAAAGAGAAAAATGGATAAAGAAATGGTGGTACTTGGCACAATGCAATATCACTCAGCCATGAAATCAATTTCATAAGGCTAGCTAGCAGCATGATGAGTGGATTTAGGTACGATGATTCTAAGTGAAATAAGTCACACAGAAAAAGACACTTATCCTAAGATATCGCTTATAGAGGGAATGTCAAAATCGCTACACTTGAACTGAATTACAAAACAGAACAGAGTCACACCTTTAGAAGACACACTATGGCTGCTTAACGGGAAAGGTGAGGTGGGGTGATGCATAAAACAAGGGTTTCAAATTAGCTCAGAGACCGCTCCATAAGCCAAATATGTAATAGACAAGGCCTACTCCCTGCTCAGTGAACTGGACTCAACACCCCCTAGTCACCACACAAGAATATATCTGACTAGTAAGAATCTGAAAACCTATGTATCGATATCTCTCTGCAAGTGAATCAAGAGGGTGTAAAGCGGCATCAACACAGCAGGGAAAAGCAGCCAAGCCCCATTCTAAACATACATTACTTTAAAAAACCCACAAAACAAAGACAGTGAAAGAGAGAGAAATTCTTACAAAATCCGTTCAGGGTCTCTGATGCAACCTGGATTGACCATATCTAGACCCACAGCTGGATGAGACATAAGGCTGGACACTCTTGGGGCTGAGAGGATTGGTGAGGTTGGGTGATCAAACGCAGATACTTTAAAGTAACACTGCGGGGAACACACCCCATGGGTCTCAAATCTCCAGGTACAAGGGCATCTTCCTACATCAAAACATGCATGGGAAACCCAGAAGATGGTATGCCATGAGATCGGGAAAGGTTTCTAAAATGCACCTCATTTCTCCTCTCCTTGTGCTCGGGTTCACCATTCCAGCTGCTTGAATAACCATCTCCCTACTTGGAGAATCAGCACCTTTAACCTCCTGTTTCGTCCAGGTTGCAATTTGTCCTGAGGATGAACGGGAAGACGGGGAACCAACGAGAGACTAGCCCTAGGTGTTGGGACAGGCACAGGTCACTCCATTTTCCCATCAGGAAGAAGAATGAACCACAGGCTCAGCCTGCCCCCCAGAACCAAAATAGGGCCTGAAGCAATCCTGCGCTTTTGCGGCCAGCTCCCAAAAAAGCGAGGAGACAAATGGAGCTCAGGGGCACTGCAATTCACAAACGTGCAGAGTTATAAATGAGAACTCTCGTCCACAAATATATTGAGGGAAGGCAACGAAGAGGATTTGAAAGCAAGGCAGATTTGCAGGAAACAGATTTCAGGAGGTAGATTCGACTCGCCTTTAAAGCACATGAAAAGCGGCAAAACGTTGACAATGATGCCCTTGGCCAAAAAGGGCGTATGCGTTTTTTCCTGAATATATTCAGGAAAAAACGCATACGCCCTTTTTGGCCAACCAAGCAAGCCGGAAAGGCAAATCAGCGCTACAAAGAAGTCTCGCTTGCCCTCGGTCAAAAGGGCCATGCTGAACAAAGTGTAAAAACCAGAAAAGCAGGACAGGCCATGGAGACATGGGAGCCTTGCTACGCTGATGGGCGGGATGTAAATTGCCAACAGGCACTCTGGAGATGAGTACGGTGTGTCCTGAAACAAGTAATAAACACAGCGTTGAGAGCATAGGGCACTTCCACTCATGGGCGTATAAATTGGGAAAATTAAAAATCAACAAGACACAGGCACCCCAAACTTTACGGCTGCTCTGTTTACAAGAACCTCCGCTTCGGTACACCTTCAATATCCCAGGAAAGAGAAAAATGGATAAAGAAATGGTGGTACTTGGCACAATGCAATATCACTCAGCCATGAAATCAATGTCATAAGGCTAGTTAGCAGCATGATGAGTGGATTTAGGTACGATGATTCTAAGTGAAATAAGTCACACAGAAAAAGGCACTTATCCTAAGATATCGCTTATAGAGGGAATGTCAAAATCGCTACACTTGAACTGAATTACAAAACAGAACAGAGGCACACCTTTAGAAGACACACTATGGCTGCTTAACCGGAAAGGTGAGGTGGGGTGATGCATAAAACAAGGGTTTGAAATTAGATCAGACACCGCTCCATAAGCCAAATATGTAATAGACAAGGCCTACTCCCTGCTCAGTGAACTGGACTCAACACCCCCTAGTCACCGCACAAGAATATATCTGACTAGTAAGAATCTGAAAACCTATGTATTGATATCTCTCTGCAAGTGAATCAAGAGGGTGTAAAGCGGCATCAACACAGCAGGGAAAAGCAGCCAAACCCCATTCTAAACATACATTACTTTAAAAAACCCACAAAGCAAAGACAGTGAAAGAGAGAGAAATTCTTACAAAATCCGTTCAGGGTCTCTGATGCAACCTGGATTGACCATATCTAGACCCACAGCTGGATGAGACATAAGGCTGGACACTCTTGGGGCTGAGAGGATTGGTGAGGTTGGGTGAGCAAATGCAGATACTTTAAAGTAATACCGCGGGGTACCCACCCCATGGGTCTCAAATCTCCAGGTACAAGGGAATCTTCCTACATCAAAACATGCATGGGAAACCCAGAAGATGGTATGCCATGATATCGGGAATGGTGTCTAAAACGCACCTCATTTCTCCTCTCCTTGTGCTCGGGTTCGCCATTCCAGCCGCTTTACTAACCATCTCCCTACTTGGAGAATCAGCACCTTTAACCTCCTGTTTCGTCCAGGTTGCAATTTGTCCTGAGGATGAACGGGAAGACGGGGAACCAACGAGAGACTAGCCCTAGGTGTTGGGACAGGCACAGGTCACTCCATTTTCCCATCAGGTAGAAGAATGAACCACAGGCTCAGCCTGCCCCCCAGAACCAAAATAGGGCCTGAAGCAATCCTGCGCTTTTGCGGCCAGCTCCCAAAAAAGCGAGGAGACAAATGGAGCTCAGGGGCACTGCAATTCACAAACGTGCAGAGTTATAAATGAGAACTCTCGTCCACAAATATATTGAGGGAAGGCAACGAAGAGGATTTGAAAGCAAGGCAGATTTGCAGGAAACAGATTTCAGGAGGTAGATTCGACTCGCCTTTAAAGCACATGAAAAGCGGCAAAACGTTGACAATGATGCCCTTGGCCAAAAAGGGCGTATGCGTTTTTTCCTGAATATATTCAGGAAAAAACGCATACGCCCTTTTTGGCCAACCAAGCAAGCCGGAAGTGCAAATCAACGCTACAAAGAAGTCTCGCTTGCCCTCGGTCAAAAGGGCCATGCTGAACAAAGTGTAAAAACCAGAAAAGCAGGACAGGCCATGGAGACATGGCAGCCATACTACGCTGATGGGCGGGATGTAAATTGCCAACAGGCACTCTGGAGAAGAGTACGGTGTGTCCTGAAACAAGTAATAAACACAGCGTAGAGAGCATAGGGCACTTCCACTCATGGGTGTATAAATGGGGAAAACTAAAAATCAACAAGACACAGGCACCCTAAAGTTTACGGCTGCTCTGTTTCCAAGAACCTCCGCTTCGGTACACCTTCAATATCCCAGGAAAGAGAAAAATGGATAAAGAAATGGTGGTACTTGGCACAATGGAATATCACTCAGCCATGAAATCAATGTCATAAGGCTAGTTAGCAGCATGATGAGTGGATTTAGGTACGATGATTCTAAGTGAAATAAGTCACACAGAAAAAGACACTTATCCAAAGATATCGCTTATAGAGGGAATGTCAAAATCGCTACACTTGAACTGAATTACAAAACAGAACAGAGTCACACCTTTAGAAGACACACTATGGCTGCTTAACGGGAAAGGTGAGGTGGGGTGATGCATAAAACAAGGGTTTCAAATTAGCTCAGAGACCGCTCCATAAGCCAAATATGTAATAGACAAGGCCTACTCCCTGCTCAGTGAACTGGACTCAACACACCCTAGTCACCACACAAGAATATATCTGACTAGTAAGAATCTGAAAACCTATGTATCGATATCTCTCTGCAAGTGAATCAAGAGGGTGTAAAGCGGCATAAACACAGCAGGGAAAAGCAGCCAAACCCCATTCTAAACATACATTACTTTAAAAAACCCACAAAGCAAAGACAGTGAAAGAGAGAGAAATTCTTACAAAATCCGTTCAGGGTCTCTGATGCAACCTGGATTGACCATATCTAGACCCACAGCTGGATGAGACATAAGGCTGGACACTCTTGGGGCTGAGAGGATTGGTGAGGTTGGGTGAGCAAATGCAGATACTTTAAAGTAATACCGCGGGGTACCCACCCCATGGGTCTCAAATCTCCAGGTACAAGGGAATCTTCCTACATCAAAACATGCATGGGAAACCCAGAAGATGGTATGCCATGATATCGGGCATGGTGTCTAAAACGCACCTCATTTCTCCTCTCCTTGTGCTCGAGTTCGCCATTCCAGCCGCTTGACTAACCATCTCCCTACTTGGAGAATCAGCACCTTTAACCTCCTGTTTCGTCCAGGTTGCAATTTGTCCTGAGGATGAACGGGAAGACGGGGAACCATCGAGAGACTAGCCCTAGGTGTTCGGACAGGCACAGGTCACTCCATTTTCCCATCAGGAAGAAGAATGAACCACAGGCTCAGCCTGCCCCCCAGAACCAAAATAGGGCCTGAAGCAATCCTGCGCTTTTGCGGCCAGCTCCCAAAAAAGCGAGGAGACAAATGGAGCTCAGGGGCACTGCAATTCACAAACGTGCAGAGTTATAAATGAGAACTCTCGTCCACAAATATATTGAGGGAAGGCAACGAAGAGGATTTGAAAGCAAGGCAGATTTGCAGGAAACAGATTTCAGGAGGTAGATTCGACTCGCCGTTAAAGCACATGAAAAGCGGCAAAACGTTGACAATGATGCCCTTGGCCAAAAAGGGCGTATGCGTTTTTTCCTGAATATATTCAGGAAAAAACGCATGCGCCCTTTTTGGCCAACCAAGCAAGCCGGAAGGGCAAATCAGCGCTACAAAGAAGTCTCGCTTGCCCTCGGTAAAAAGGGCCATGCTGAACAAAGTGTAAAAACCAGAAAAGCAGGACAGGCCATGGAGACATGGCAGCCTTACTACGCTGATGGGCGGGATGTAAATTGCCAACAGGCACTCTGGAGAAGAGTACGGTGTGTCCTGAAACAAGTAATAAACACAGCGTAGAGAGCATAGGGCACTTCCACTCATGGGTGTATAAATGGGGAAAACTAAAAATCAACAAGACACAGGCACCCTAAAGTTTACGGCTGCTCTGTTTACAAGAACCTCCGCTTCGGTACACCTTCAATATCCCAGGAAAGAGAAAAATGGATAAAGAAATGGTGGTACTTGGCACAATGGAATATCACTCAGCCATGAAATCAATGTCATAAGGCTAGTTAGCAGCATGATGAGTGGATTTAGGTACGATGATTCTAAGTGAAATAAGTCACACAGAAAAAGGCACTTGTCCTAAGATATCGCTTATAGAGGGAATGTCAAAATCGCTACACTTGAACTGAATTACAAAACAGAACAGAGGCACACCTTTAGAAGACACACTATGGCTGCTTAACCGGAAAGGTGAGGTGGGGTGATGCATAAAACAAGGGTTTGAAATTAGCTCAGACACCGCTCCATAAGCCAAATATGTAATAGACAAGGCCTACTCCCTGCTCAGTGAACTGGACTCAACACCCCCTAGTCACCGCACAAGAATATATCTGACTAGTATGAATCTGAAAACCGATGTATTGATATCTCTCTGCAAGTGAATCAAGAGGGTGTAAAGCGGCATAAACACAGCAGGGAAAAGCAGCCAAACCCCATTCTAAACATACATTACTTTAAAAAACCCACAAAGCAAAGACAGTGAAAGAGAGAGAAATTCTTACAAAATCCGTTCAGGGTCTCTGATGCAACCTGGATTGACCATATCTAGACCCACAGCTGGATGAGACATAAGGCTGGACACTCTTGGGGCTGAGAGGATTGGTGAGGTTGGGTGAGCAAATGCAGATACTTTAAAGTAATACCGCGGGGTACCCACCCCATGGGTCTCAAATCTCCAGGTACAAGGGAATCTTCCTACATCAAAACATGCATGGGAAACCCAGAAGATGGTATGCCATGATATCGGGAATGGTTTCTAAAACGCACCTCATTTCTCCTCTCCTTGTGCTCGGGTTCGCCATTCCAGCCGCTTGACTGACCATCTCCCTACTTGGAGAATCAGCACCTTTAACCTCCTGTTTCGTCCAGGTTGCAATTTGTCCTGAGGATGAACGGGAAGACGGGGAACCAACGAGAGACTAGCCCTAGGTGTTGGGACAGGCACAGGTCACTCCATTTTCCCATCAGGAAGAAGAATGAACCACAGGCTCAGCCTGCCCCCCAGAACCAAAATAGGGCCTGAAGCAATCCTGCGCTTTTGCGGCCAGCTCCCAAAAAAGCGAGGAGACAAATGGAGCTCAGGGGCACTGCAATTCACAAACGTGCAGAGTTATAAATGAGAACTCTCGTCCACAAATATATTGAGGGAAGGCAACGAAGAGGATTTGAAAGCAAGGCAGATTTGCAGGAAACAGATTTCAGGAGGTAGATTCGACTCGCCTTTAAAGCACATGAAAAGCGGCAAAACGTTGACAATGATGCCCTTGGCCAAAAAGGGCGTATGCGTTTTTTCCTGAATATATTCAGGAAAAAACGCATACGCCCTTTTTGGCCAACCAAGCAAGCCGGAAGTGCAAATCAACGCTACAAAGAAGTCTCGCTTGCCCTCGGTCAAAAGGGCCATGCTGAACAAAGTGTAAAAACCAGAAAAGCAGGACAGGCCATGGAGACATGGCAGCCTTACTACGCTGATGGGCGGGATGTAAATTGCCAACAGGCACTCTGGAGAAGAGTACGGTGTGTCCTCAAACAAGTAATAAACACAGCGTAGAGAGCATAGGGCACTTCCACTCATGGGTGTATAAATGGGGAAAACTAAAAATCAACAAGACACAGGCACCCTAAAGTTTACGGCTGCTCTGTTTCCAAGAACCTCCGCTTCGGTACACCTTCAATATCCCAGGAAAGAGAAAAATGGATAAAGAAATGGTGGTACTTGGCACAATGGAATATCACTCAGCCATGAAATCAATGTCATAAGGCTAGTTAGCAGCATGATGAGTGGATTTAGGTACGATGATTCTAAGTGAAATAAGTCACACAGAAAAAGATACATATCCTGAGATATCGCTTAGAGAGGGAATGTCAAAATCACTACACTTGAACTGAATTACAAAACAGAACAGAGTCACACCTTTAGAAGACACACTATGGCTGCTTAACGGGAAAGGTGAGGTGGGGTGATGCATAAAACAAGGGTTTCAAATTAGCTCAGAGACCGCTCCATAAGCCAAATATTTAATAGTCAAGGCCTACTCCCTGCTCAGTGAACTGGACTCAACACACCCTAGTCACCACACAAGAATATATCTGACTAGTAAGAATCTGAAAACCTATGTATCGATATCTCTCTGCAAGTGAATCAAGAGGGTGTAAAGCGGCATCAACACAGCAGGGAAAAGCAGCCAAGCCCGATTCTAAACATAAATTACTTTAAAAAACCCACAAAACAAAGACAGTGAAAGAGAGAGAAATTCTTACAAAATCCGTTCAGGGTCTATGATGCAACCTGGATTGACCATATCTAGACCCACAGCTGGATGAGACATAAGGCTGGACACTCTTGGGGCTGAGAGGATTGGTGAGGTTGGGTGAGCAAACGCAGATACTTTAAAGTAACACTGCGGGGAACACACCCCATGGGTCTCAAATCTCCAGGTACAAGGGCATCTTCCTACATCAAAACATGCATGGGAAACCCAGAAGATGGTATGCCATGAGATCGGGAAAGGTTTCTAAAACGCACCTCATTTCTCCTCTCCTTGTGCTCGGGTTCGCCATTCCAGCTGCTTGACTAACCATCTCCCTACTTGGAGAATCAGCACCTTTAACCTCCTGTTTCGTCCAGGTTGCAATTTGTCCTGAGGATGAACGGGAAGATGGGGAACCAACGAGAGACGAGCCCTAGGTGTTGGGACAAGCATAGGTCACTCCATTTTCCCATCAGGAAGAAGAATGAACCACAGGCTCAGCCTGCCCCCCAGAACCAAAATAGGGCCTGAAGCAATCCTGCGCTTTTGCGGCCAGCTCCCAAAAAAGCGAGGAGCCAAATGGAGCTCAGGGGCACTGCAATTCACAAATGTGCAGAGTTATAAATGAGAACTCTCGTCCACAAATATATTGAGGGAAGGCAACGAAGAGGATTTGAAAGCAAGGCAGATTTGCAGGAAACAGATTTCAGGAGGTAGATTCGCCTCGCCTTTAAAGCACATGAAAAGCGGCAAAAGGTTGACAATGATGCCCTTGGCCAAAAAGGGCGTATGCGTTTTTTCCTGAATATATTCAGGAAAAAACGCATACGCCCTTTTTGGCCAACCAAGCAAGCCGGAAGGGCAAATCAGCGCTACAAAGAAGTCTCGCTTGCCCTCGGTCAAAAGGGCCATGCTGAACAAAGTGTAAAAACCAGAAAAGCAGGACAGGCCATGGAGACATGGGAGCCTTGCTACGCTGATGGGCGGGATGTAAATTGCCAACAGGCACTCTGGAGATGAGTACGGTGTGTCCTGAAACAAGTAATAAACACAGCGTTGAGAGCATAGGGCACTTCCACTCATGGGCGTATAAATTGGGAAAACTAAAAATCAACAAGACACAGGCACCTCAAACTTTACGGCTGCTCTGTTTCCAAGAACCTCCGCTTCGGTACACCTTCAATATCCCAGGAAAGAGAAAAATGGATAAAGAAATGGTGGTACTTGGCACAATGCAATATCACTCAGCCATGAAATCAATGTCATAAGGCTAGTTAGCAGCATGATGAGTGGATTTAGGTACGATGATTCTAAGTGAAATAAGTCACACAGAAAAAGGCACTTATCCTAAGATATCGCTTATAGAGGGAATGTCAAAATCGCTACACTTGAACTGAATTACAAAACAGAACAGAGGCACACCTTTAGAAGACACACTATGGCTGCTTAACCGGAAAGGTGAGGTGGGGTGATGCATAAAACAAGGGTTTGAAATTAGCTCAGACACCGCTCCATAAGCCAAATATGTAATAGACAAGGCCTACTCCCTGCTCAGTGAACTGGACTCAACACCCCCTAGTCACCGCACAAGAATATATCTGACTAGTATGAATCTGAAAACCTATGTATTGATATCTCTCTGCAAGTGAATCAAGAGGGTGTAAAGCGGCATAAACACAGCAGGGAATAGCAGCCAAACCCCATTCTAAACATACATTACTTTAAAAAACCCACAAAGCAAAGACAGTGAAAGAGAGAGAAATTCTTACAAAATCCGTTCAGGGTCTCTGATGCAACCTGGATTGACCATATCTAGACCCACAGCTGGATGAGACATAAGGCTGGACACTCTTGGGGCTGAGAGGATTGGTGAGGTTGGGTGAGCAAATGCAGATACTTTAAAGTAATACCGCGGGGTACCCACCCCATGGGTCTCAAATCTCCAGGTACAAGGGAATCTTCCTACATCAAAACATGCATGGGAAACCCAGAAGATGGTATGCCATGAGATCGGGAAAGGTTTCTAAAACGCACCTCATTTCTCCTCTCCTTGTGCTCGGGTTCGCCATTCCAGCTGCTTGACTAACCATCTCCCTACTTGGAGAATCAGCACCTTTAACCTCCTGTTTCGTCCAGGTTGCAATTTGTCCTGAGGATGAAGGGGAAGACGGGGAACCAACGAAAGACTAGCCCTAGGTGTTGGGACAGGCACAGGTCACTCCATTTTCCCATCAGGAAGAAGAATGAACCACAGGCTCAGCCTGCCCCCCAGAACCAAAATAGGGCCTGAAGCAATCCTGCGCTTTTGCGGCCAGCTCCCAAAAAAGCGAGGAGACAAATGGAGCTCAGGGGCACTGCCATTCACAAACGTGCAGAGTTATAAATGAGAACTCTCGTCCACAAATATATTGAGGGAAGGCAACGAAGAGGATTTGAAAGCAAGGCAGATTTGCAGGAAACAGATTTCAGGAGGTAGATTCGACTCGCCTTTAAAGCACATGAAAAGCGGCAAAACGTTGACAATGATGCCCTTGGCCAAAAAGGGCGTATGCGTTTTTTCCTGAATATATTCAGGAAAAAACGCATACGCCCTTTTTGGCCAACCAAGCAAGCCGGAAGTGCAAATCAACGCTACAAAGAAGTCTCGCTTGCCCTCGGTCAAAAGGGCCATGCTGAACAAAGTGTAAAAACCAGAAAAGCAGGACAGGCCATGGAGACATGGCAGCCTTACTACGCTGATGGGCGGGATGTAAATTGCCAACAGGCACTCTGGAGAAGAGTGCGGTGTGTCCTGAAACAAGTAATAAACACAGCGTAGACAGCATAGGGCACTTCCACTCATGGGCGTATAAATTGGGAAAACTAAAAATCAACAAGACACAGGCACCCTAAAGTTTACGGCTGCTCTGTTTCCAAGAACCTCCGCTTCGGTACACCTTCAATATCCCAGGAAAGAGAAAAATGGATAAAGAAATGGTGGTACTTGGCACAATGGAATATCACTCAGCCATGAAATCAATGTCATAAGGCTAGTTAGCAGCATGATGAGTGGATTTAGGTACGATGATTCTAAGTGAAATAAGTCACACAGAAAAAGACACTTATCCTAAGATATCGCTTAGAGAGGGAATGTCAAAATCGCTACACTTGAACTGAATTACAAAACAGAACAGAGTCACACCTTTAGAAGACACACTATGGCTGCTTAACGGGAAAGGTGAGGTGGGGTGATGCATAAAACAAGGGTTTCAAATTAGCTCAGAGACCGCTCCATAAGCCAAATATGTAATAGACAAGGCCTACTCCCTGCTCAGTGAACTGGACTCAACACACCCTAGTCACCACACAAGAATATATCTGACTAGTAAGAATCTGAAAACCTATGTATCGATATCTCTCTGCAAGTGAATCAAGAGGGTGTAAAGCGGCATCAACACAGCAGGGAAAAGCAGCCAAGCCCGATTCTAAACATAAATTACTTTAAAAAACCCACAAAACAAAGACAGTGAAAGAGAGAGAAATTCTTACAAAATCCGTTCAGGGTCTATGATGCAACCTGGATTGACCATATCTAGACCCACAGCTGGATGAGACATAAGGCTGGACACTCTTGGGGCTGGGAGGATTGGTGAAGTTGGGTGAGCAAACGCAGGTACTTTAAAGTAACACGGCGGGGAACACACCCCATGGGTATCAAATCTCCAGGTACAAGGGCATCTTCCTACATCAAAACATGCATGGGAAACCCAGAAGATGGTATGCCATGAGATCGGGAAAGGTTTCTAAAATGCACCTCATTTCTCCTCTCCTTGTGCTCGGGTTCACCATTCCAGCTGCTTGACTAACCATCTCCCTACTTGGAGAATCAGCACCTTTAACCTCCTGATTGTACAGGTTGCAATTTGTCCTGAGGATGAACGTGAAGACGGGGAACCAACGAGAGACGAGCCCTAGGTGTTGGGACAGGCATAGGTCACTCCATTTTCCCATCAGGAAGAAGAATGAACCACAGGCTCAGCCTGCCCCCCAGAACCAAAATAGGGCCTGAAGCAATCCTGCGCTTTTGCGGCCAGCTCCCAAAAAAGCGAGGAGACAAATGGAGCTCAGGGGCACTGCAATTCACAAACGTGCAGAGTTATAAATGAGAACTCTCGTCCACAAATATATTGAAGGAAGGCAACGAAGAGGATTTGAAAGCAAGGCAGATTTGCAGGAAACAGATTTCAGGAGGTAGATTCGACTCGCCTTTAAAACACATGAAAAGCGGCAAAAGGTTGACAATGATGCCCTTGGCCAAAAAGGGCGTATGCGTTTTTTCCTGAATATATTCAGGAAAAAACGCATACGCCCTTTTTGGCCAACCAAGCAAGCCGGAAGGGCAAATCAGCGCTACAAAGAAGTCTCGCTTGCCCTCGGTCAAAAGGGCCATGCTGAACAAAGTGTAAAAACCAGAAAAGCAGGACAGGCCATGGAGACATGGGAGCCTTGCTACGCTGATGGGCGGGATGTAAATTGCCAACAGGCACTCTGGAGATGAGTACGGTGTGTCCTGAAACAAGTAATAAACACAGCGTTGAGAGCATAGGGTACTTCCACTCATGGGCGTATAAATTGGGAAAACTAAAAATCAACAAGACACAGGCACCCCAAACTTTACGGCTGCTCTGTTTCCAAGAACCTCCACATCGGTACACCTTCAATAACCCAGGAAAGAGAAAAATGGATAAACAAATGGTGGTACTTGGCACAATGGAATATCACTCAGCCATGAAATCAATGTCATAAGGCTAGTTAGCAGCATGATGAGTGGATTTAGGTACGATGATTCTAAGTGAAATTAGTCACACAGAAAAAGACACTTATCCTAAGATATCGCTTATAGAGGGAATGTCAAAATCGCTACACTTGAACTGAATTACAAAACAGAACAGAGGCACACCTTTAGAAGACACACTATGGCTGCTTAACCGGAAAGGTGAGGTGGGGTGATGCATAAAACAAGGGTTTGAAATTAGCTCAGACACCACTCCATAAGCCAAATATGTAATAGACAAGGCCTACTCCCTGCTCAGTGAACTGGACTCAACACACCCTAGTCACCGCACAAGAATATATCTGACTAGTATGAATCTGAAAACCTATGTATTGATATCTCTCTGCAAGTGAATCAAGAGGGTGTAAAGCGGCATAAACACAGCAGGGAAAAGCAGCCAAACCCCATTCTAAACATACATTATTTTAAAAAACCCACAAAGCAAAGACAGTGAAAGAGAGAGAAATTCTTACAAAATCCGTTCAGGGTCTCTGATGCAACCTGGATTGACCATATGTAGACCCACAGCTGGATGAGACATAAGGCTGGACACTCTTGGGGCTGAGAGGATTGGTGAGGTTGGGTGAGCAAATGCAGATACTTTAAAGTAATACCGCGGTGTACCCACCCCATGGGTCTCAAATCTCCAGGTACAAGGGAATCTTCCTACATCAAAACATGCATGGGAAACCCAGAATATGGTATGCCGTGAGATCGGGAAAGGTTTCTAAAACGCACCTCATTTCTCCTCTCCTTGTGCTCGGGTTCGCCATTCCAGCCGCTTGACTAACCATCTCCCTACTTGGAGAATCAGCACCTTTAACCTCCTGTTTCGTCCAGGTTGCAATTTGTCCTGAGGATGAACGGGAAGACGGGGAACCAACGAGAGACTAGCCCTAGGTGTTGGGACAGGCACAGGTCACTCCATTTTCCCATCAGGAAGAAGAATGAACCACAGGCTCAGCCTGCCCCCCAGAACCAAAATAGGGCCTGAAGCAATCCTGCGCTTTTGCGGCCAGCTCCCAAAAAAGCGAGGAGACAAATGGAGCTCAGGGGCACTGCAATTCACAAACGTGCAGAGTTATAAATGAGAACTCTCGTCCACAAATATATTGAGGGAAGGCAACGAAGAGGATTTGAAAGCAAGGCAGATTTGCAGGAAACAGATTTCAGGAGGTAGATTCGACTCGCCTTTAAAGCACATGAAAAGCGGCAAAACGTTGACAATGATGCCCTTGGCCAAAAAGGGCGTATGCGTTTTTTCCTGAATATATTCAGGAAAAAACGCATACGCCCTTTTTGGCCAACCAAGCAAGCCGGAAGTGCAAATCAACGCTACAAAGAAGTCTCGCTTGCCCTCGGTCAAAAGGGCCATGCTGAACAAAGTGTAAAAACCAGAAAAGCAGGACAGGCCATGGAGACATGGCAGCCTTACTACGCTGATGGGCGGGATGTAAATTGCCAACAGGCACTCTGGAGATGAGTACGGTGTGTCCTGAAACAAGTAATAAACACAGCGTAGAGAGCATAGGGCACTTCCACTCATGGGCGTATAAATTGGGAAATCTAAAAATCAACAAGACACAGGCACCCTAAAGTTTACGGCTGCTCTGTTTCCAAGAACCTCCGCTTCGGTACACCTTCAATATCCCAGGAAAGAGAAAAATGGATAAAGAAATGGTGGTACTTGGCACAATGGAATATCACTCAGCCATGAAATCAATGTCATAAGGCTAGTTAGCAGCATGATGAGTGGATTTAGGTACGATGATTCTAAGTGAAATAAGTCACACAGAAAAAGACACTTATCCTAAGATATCGCTTATAGAGGGAATGTCAAAATCGCTACACTTGAACTGAATTACAAAACAGAACAGAGTCACACCTTTAGAAGACACACTATGGCTGCTTAACGGGAAAGGTGAGGTGGGGTGATGCATAAAACAAGGGTTTCAAATTAGCTCAGAGACCGCTCCATAAGCCAAATATGTAATAGACAAGGCCTACTCCCTGCTCAGTGAACTGGACTCAACACACCCTAGTCACCACACAAGAATATATCTGACTAGTAAGAATCTGAAAACCTATGTATCGATATCTCTCTGCAAGTGAATCAAGAGGGTGTAAAGCGGCATCAACACAGCAGGGAAAAGCAGCCAAGCCCGATTCTAAACATAAATTTCTTTAAAAAACCCACAAAACAAAGACAGTGAAAGAGAGAGAAATTCTTACAAAATCCGTTCAGGGTCTATGATGCAACCTGGATTGACCATATCTAGACCCACAGCTGGATGAGACATAAGGCTGGACACTCTTGGGGCTGAGAGGATTGGTGAGGTTGGGTGAGCAAACGCAGATACTTTAAAGTAACACTGCGGGGAACACACCCCATGGGTCTCAAATCTCCAGGTACAAGGGCATCTTCCTACATCAAAACATGCATGGGAAACCCAGAAGATGGTATGCCATGAGATCGGGAAAGGTTTCTAAAATGCACCTCATTTCTCCTCTCCTTGTGCTCGGGTTCACCATTCCAGCTGCTTGACTAACCATCTCCCTACTTGGAGAATCAGCACCTTTAACCTCCTGATTGTACAGGTTGCAATTTGTCCTGAGAATGAACGGGAAGACGGGGAACCAACGAGAGACGAGCCCTAGGTGTTGGGACAGGCATAGGTAACTCCATTTTCCCATCAGGAAGAAGAATGAACCACAGGCTCAGCCTGCCCCCCAGAACCAAAATAGGGCCTGAAGCAATCCTGCGCTTTTGCGGCCAGCTCCCAAAATAGCGAGGAGACAAATGGAGCTTAGGGGCACTGCAATTCACAAACGTGCAGAGTTATAAATGAGAAGTCTCGTCCTCAAATATATTGAAGGAAGGCAACGAAGAGGATTTGAAAGCAAGGCAGATTTGCAGGAAACAGATTTCAGGAGGTAGATTCGACTCGCCTTTAAAACACATGAAAAGCGGCAAAAGGTTGACAATGATGCCCTTGGCCAAAAAGGGCGTATGCGTTTTTTCCTGAATATATTCAGGAAAAAACGCATACGCCCTTTTTGGCCAACCAAGCAAGCCGGAAGGGCAAATCAGCGCTACAAAGAAGTCTCGCTTGCCCTCGGTCAAAAGGGCCATGCTGAACAAAGTGTAAAAACCAGAAAAGCAGGACAGGCCATGGAGACATGGGAGCCTTGCTACGCTGATGGGCGGGATGTAAATTGCCAACAGGCACTCTGGAGATGAGTACGGTGTGTCCTGAAACAAGTAATAAACACAGCGTTGAGAGCATAGGGCACTTCCACTCATGGGCGTATAAATTGGGAAAATTAAAAATCAACAAGATACAGGCACCCCAAACTTTACGGCTGCTCTGTTTACAAGAACCTCCGCTTCGGTACACCTTCAATATCCCAGGAAAGAGAAAAATGGATAAAGAAATGGTGGTACTTGGCACAATGCAATATCACTCAGCCATGAAATCAATGTCATAAGGCTAGTTAGCAGCATGATGAGTGGATTTAGGTACGATGATTCTAAGTGAAATAAGTCACACAGAAAAAGGCACTTGTCCTAAGTTATCGCTTATAGAGGGAATGTCAAAATCGCTACACTTGAACTGAATTACAAAACAGAACAGAGGCACACCTTTAGAAGACACACTATGGCTGCTTAACCGGAAAGGTGAGGTGGGGTGATGCATAAAACAAGGGTTTGAAATTAGCTCAGAGACCGCTCCATAAGCCAAATATGTAATAGACAAGGCCTACTCCCTGCTCACTGAACTGGACTCAACACCCCCTAGTCACCGCACAAGAATATATCTGACTAGTATGAATCTGAAAACCTATGTATTGATATCTCTCTGCAAGTGAATCAAGAGGGTGTAAAGCGGCATAAACACAGCAGGGAAAAGCAGCCAAACCCCATTCTAAACATACATTACTTTAAAAAACCCACAAAGCAAAGACAGTGAAAGAGAGAGAAATTCTTACAAAATCCGTTCAGGGTCTCTGATGCAACCTGGATTGACCATATCTAGACCCACAGCTGGATGAGACATAAGGCTGGACACTCTTGGGGCTGAGAGGATTGGTGAGGTTGGGTGAGCAAATGCAGATACTTTAAAGTAATACCGCGGGGTACCCACCCCATGGGTCTCAAATCTCCAGGTACAAGGGAATCTTCCTACATCAAAACATGCATGGGAAACCCAGAAGATGGTATGCCATGATATCGGGAATGGTTTCTAAAACGCACCTCATTTCTCCTCTCCTTGTGCTCGTGTTCGCCATTCCAGCCGCTTGACTAACCATCTCCCTACTTGGAGAATCAGCACCTTTAACCTCCTGTTTCGTCCAGGTTGCAATTTGTCCTGAGGATGAACGGGAAGACGGGGAACCAACGAGAGACTAGCCCTAGGTGTTGGGACAGGCACAGGTCACTCCATTTTCCCATCAGGAAGAAGAATGAACCACAGGCTCAGCCTGCCCCCCAGAACCAAAATAGGGCCTGAAGCAATCCTGCGCTTTTGCGGCCAGCTCCCAAAAAAGCGAGGAGACAAATGGAGCTCAGGGGCACTGCAATTCACAAACGTGCAGAGTTATAAATGAGAACTCTCGTCCACAAATATATTGAGGGAAGGCAACGAAGAGGATTTGAAAGCAAGGCAGATTTGCAGGAAACAGATTTCAGGAGGTAGATTCGACTCGCCTTTAAAGCACATGAAAAGCGGCAAAACGTTGACAATGATGCCCTTGGCCAAAAAGGGCGTATGCGTTTTTTCCTGAATATATTCAGGAAAAAACGCATACGCCCTTTTTGTCCAACCAAGCAAGCTGGAAGGGCAGATCAGCGCTACAAAGAAGTCTCGCTTGCCCTCGGTCAAAAGGGCCATGCTGAACAAACAGTAAAAACCAGAAAAGCAGGACAGGCCATGGAGACATGGGAGCCTTGCTACGCTGATGGGCGGGATATAAATTGCCAACAGGCACTCTGGAGAAGAGTACGGTGTGTCCTGAAACAAGTAATAAACACAGCGTTGAGAGCATAGGGCACTTCCACTCATGGGCGTATAAATTGGGAAAACTAAAAATCAACAAGACACAGGCACCCTAAAGTTTACGGCTGCTCTGTTTACAAGAACCTCCGCTTCGGTACACCTTCAATATCCCAGGAAAGAGAAAAATGGATAAAGAAATGGTGGTACTTGGCACAATGGAATATCACTCAGCCATGAAATCAATGTCATAAGGCTAGTTAGCAGCATGATGAGTGGATTTAGGTACGATGATTCTAAGTGAAATAAGTCACTCAGAAAAAGGCACTTGTCCTAAGATATCGCTTATAGAGGGAATGTCAAAATCGCTACACTTGAACTGAATTACAAAACAGAACAGAGGCACATCTTTAGAAGACACACTATGGCTGCTTAACCGGAAAGGTGAGGTGGGGTGATGCATAAAACAAGGGTTTGAAATTAGCTCAGACACCGCTCCATAAGCCAAATATGTAATAGACAAGGCCTACTCCCTGCTCAGTGAACTGGACTCAACACCCCCTAGTCACCGCACAAGAATATATCTGACTAGTATGAATCTGAAAACCTATGTATTGATATCTCTCTGCAAGTGAATCAAGAGGGTGTAAAGCGGCATAAACACAGCAGGGAAAAGCAGCCAAACCCCATTCTAAACATACATTACTTTAAAAAACCCACAAAGCAAAGACAGTGAAAGAGAGAGAAATTCTTACAAAATCCGTTCAGGGTCTCTGATGCAACCTGGATTGACCATATCTAGACCCACAGCTGGATGAGACATAAGGCTGGACACTCTTGGGGCTGAGAGGATTGGTGAGGTTGGGTGAGCAAATGCAGATACTTTAAAGTAATACCGCGGGGTACCCACCCCATGGGTCTCAAATCTCCAGGTACAAGGGAATCTTCCTACATCAAAACATGCATGGGAAACCCAGAAGATGGTATGCCATGATATCGGGAATGGTTTCTAAAACGCACCTCATTTCTCCTCTCCTTGTGCTCGGGTTCGCCATTCCAGCCGCTTGACTAACCATCTCCCTACTTGGAGAATCAGCACCTTTAACCTCCTGTTTCGTCCAGGTTGCAATTTGTCCTGAGGATGAACGGGAAGACGGGGAACCAACGAGAGACTAGCCCTAGGTGTTGGGACAGGCACAGGTCACTCCATTTTCCCATCAGGAAGAAGAATGAACCACAGGCTCAGTCTGCCCCCAGAACCAAAATAGGGCCTGAAGCAATCCTGCGCTTTTGCGGCCAGCTCCCAAAAAAGCGAGGAGACAAATGGAGCTCAGGGGCACTGCAATTCACAAACGTGCAGAGTTATAAATGAGAACTCTCGTCCACAAATATATTGAGGGAAGGCAACGAAGAGGATTTGAAAGCAAGGCAGATTTGCAGGAAACAGATTTCAGGAGGTAGATTCGACTCGCCTTTAAAGCACATGAAAAGCGGCAAAACGTTGACAATGATGCCCTTGGCCAAAAAGGGCGTATGCGTTTTTTCCTGAATATATTCAGGAAAAAACGCATACGCCCTTTTTGGCCAACCAAGCAAGCCGGAAGGGCAAATCAGCGCTACAAAGAAGTCTCGCTTGCCCTCGGTCAAAAGGGCCATGCTGAACAAAGTGTAAAAACCAGAAAAGCAAGACAGGCCATGGAGACATGGGAGCCTTGCTACGCTGATGGGCGGGATGTAAATTGCCAACAGGCACTCTGGAGATGAGTACAGTGTGTCCTGAAACAAGTAATAAACACAGCGTTGAGAGCATAGGGCACTTCCACTCATGGGCGTATAAATTGGGAAAATTAAAAATCAACAAGACACAGGCACCCCAAACTTTACGGCTGCTCTGTTTACAAGAACCTCCGCTTCGGTACACCTTCAATATCCCAGGAAAGAGAAAAATGGATAAAGAAATGGTGGTACTTGGCACAATGCAATATCACTCAGCCATGAAATCAATGTCATAAGGCTAGTTAGCAGCATGATGAGTGGATTTAGGTACGATGATTCTAAGTGAAATAAGTCACACAGAAAAAGACACTTATCCTAAGATATCGCTTATAGAGGGAATGTCAAAATCGCTACACTTGAACTGAATTACAAAACAGAACAGAGTCACACCTTTAGAAGACACACTATGGCTGCTTAACGGGAAAGGTGAGGTGGGGTGATGCATAAAACAAGGGTTTCAAATTAGCTCAGAGACCACTCCATAAGCCAAATATGTAATAGACAAGGCCTACTCCCTGCTCAGTGAACTGGACTCAACACCCCCTAGTCACCACACAAGAATATATCTGACTAGTAAGAATCTGAAAACCTATGTATCGATATCTCTCTGCAAGTGAATCAAGAGGGTGTAAAGCGGCATCAACACAGCAGGGAAAAGCAGCCAAGCCCGATTCTAAACATACATTACTTTAAAAAACCCACAAAACAAAGACAGTGAAAGAGAGAGAAATTCTTACAAAATCCGTTCAGGGTCTCTGATGCAACCTGGATTGACCATATCTAGACCCACAGCTGGATGAGACATAAGGCTGGACACTCTTGGGGCTGAGAGGATTGGTGAGGTTGGGTGATCAAACGCAGATACTTTAAAGTAACACTGCGGGGAACACACCCCATGGGTCTCAAATCTCCAGGTACAAGGGCATCTTCCTACATCAAAACATACATGGGAAACCCAGAAGATGGTATGCCATGAGATCGGGAAAGGTTTCTAAAATGCACCTCATTTCTCCTCTCCTTGTGCTCGGGTTCACCTTTCCAGCTGCTTGACTAACCATCTCCCTACTTGGAGAATCAGCACCTTTAACCTCCTGATTGTACAGGTTGCAATTTGTCCTGAGGATGAACGTGAAGATGGGGAACCAACGAGAGACGAGCCCTAGGTGTTGGGACAGGCATAGGTCACTCCATTTTCCCATCAGGAAGAAGAATGAACCACAGGCTCAGCCTGCCCCCCAGAACAAAAATAGGGCCTGAAGCAATCCTGCGCTTTTGCGGCCAGCTCCCAAAAAAGCGAGGAGACAAATGGAGCTCAGGGGCACTGCAATTCACAAACGTGCAGAGTTATAAATGAGAACTCTCGTCCACAAATATATTGAAGGAAGGCAACGAAGAGGATTTGAAAGCAAGGCAGATTTGCAGGAAACAGATTTCAGGAGGTAGATTCGACTCGCCTTTAAAGCACATGAAAAGCGGCAAAACGTTGACAATGATGCCCTTGGCCAAAAAGGGCGTATGCGTTTTTTCCTGAATATATTCAGGAAAAAACGCATACGCCCTTTTTGGCCAACCAAGCAAGCCGGAAGGGCAAATCAGCGCTACAAAGAAGTCTCGCTTGCCCTCGGTCAAAAGGGCCATGCTGAACAAAGTGTAAAAACCAGAAAAGCAGGACAGGCCATGGAGACATGGGAGCCTTGCTACGCTGATGGGCGGGATGTAAATTGCCAACAGGCACTCTGGAGATGAGTACGGTGTGTCCTGAAACAAGTAATAAACACAGCGTTGAGAGCATAGGGCACTTCCACTCATGGGCGTATAAATTGGGAAAATTAAAAATCAACAAGACACAGGCACCCCAAACTTTACGGCTGCTCTGTTTCCAAGAACCTCCGCTTCGGTACACCTTCAATATCCCAGGAAAGAGAAAAATGGATAAAGAAATGGTGGTACTTGGCACAATGCAATATCACTCAGCCATGAAATCAATGTCATAAGGCTAGTTAGCAGCATGATGAGTGGATTTAGGTACGATGATTCTAAGTGAAATAAGTCACTCAGAAAAAGGCACTTGTCCTAAGATATCGCTTATAGAGGGAATGTCAAAATCGCTACACTTGAACTGAATTACAAAACAGAACAGAGGCACACCTTTAGAAGACACACTATGGCTGCTTAACCGGAAAGGTGAGGTGGGGTGATGCATAAAACAAGGGTTTGAAATTAGCTCAGACACCGCTCCATAAGCCAAATATGTAATAGACAAGGCCTACTCCCTGCTCAGTGAACTGGACTCAACACCCCCTAGTCACCGCACAAGAATATATCTGACTAGTATGAATCTGAAAACCTATGTATTGATATCTCTCTGCAAGTGAATCAAGAGGGTGTAAAGCGGCATAAACACAGCAGGGAAAAGCAGCCAAACCCCATTCTAAACATACATTACTTTAAAAAACCCACAAAGCAAAGACAGTGAAAGAGAGAGAAATTCTTACAAAATCCGTTCAGGGTCTCTGATGCAACCTGGATTGACCATATCTAGACCCACAGCTGGATGAGACATAAGGCTGGACACTCTTGGGGCTGAGAGGATTGGTGAGGTTGGGTGAGCAAATGCAGATACTTTAAAGTAATACCGCGGGGTACCCACCCCATGGGTCTCAAATCTCCAGGTACAAGGGAATCTTCCTACATCAAAACATGCATGGGAAACCCAGAAGATGGTATGCCATGATATCGGGAATGGTTTCTAAAACGCACCTCATTTCTCCTCTCCTTGTGCTCGGGTTCGCCATTCCAGCCGCTTGACTAACCATCTCCCTACTTGGAGAATCAGCACCTTTAACCTCCTGTTTCGTCCAGGTTGCAATTTGTCCTGAGGATGAACGGGAAGATGGGGAACCAACGAGAGACTAGCCCTAGGTGTTGGGACAGGCACAGGTCACTCCATTTTCCCATCAGGAAGAAGAATGAACCACAGGCTCAGCCTGCCCCCCAGAACCAAAATAGGGCCTGAAGCAATCCTGCGCTTTTGCGGCCAGCTCCCAAAAAAGCGAGGAGACAAATGGAGCTCAGGGGCACTGCAATTCACAAACGTGCAGAGTTATAAATGAGAACTCTCGTCCACAAATATATTGAGGGAAGGCAACGAAGAGGATTTGAAAGCAAGGCAGATTTGCAGGAAACAGATTTCAGGAGGTAGATTCGACTCGCCTTTAAAGCACATGAAAAGCGGCAAAACGTTGACAATGATGCCCTTGGCCAAAAAGGGCGTATGCGTTTTTTCCTGAATATATTCAGGAAAAAACGCATACGCCCTTTTTGGCCAACCAAGCAAGCCGGAAGTGCAAATCAACGCTACAAAGAAGTCTCGCTTGCCCTCGGTCAAAAGGGCCATGCTGAACAAAGTGTAAAAACCAGAAAAGCAGGACAGGCCATGGAGACATGGGAGCCTTGCTACGCTGATGGGCGGGATGTAAATTGCCAACAGGCACTCTGGAGAAGAGTACGGTGTGTCCTGAAACAAGTAATAAACACAGCGTAGAGAGCATAGGGCACTTCCACTCATGGGTGTATAAATGGGGAAAACTAAAAATCAACAAGACACAGGCACCCTAAAGTTTACGGCTGCTCTGTTTCCAAGAACCTCCGCTTCGGTACACCTTCAATATCCCAGGAAAGAGAAAAATGGATAAAGAAATGGTGGTACTTGGCACAATGGAATATCACTCAGCCATGAAATCAATGTCATAAGGCTAGTTAGCAGCATGATGAGTGGATTTAGGTACGATGATTCTAAGTGAAATAAGTCACACAGAAAAAGACACTTATCCTAAGATATCGCTTATAGAGGGAATGTCAAAATCGCTACACTTGAACTGAATTACAAAACAGAACAGAGTCACACCTTTAGAAGACACACTATGGCTGCTTAACGGGAAAGGTGAGGTGGGGTGATGAATAAAACAAGGGTTTGAAATTAGCTCAGAGACCGCTCCATAAGCCAAATATGTAATAGACAAGGCCTACTCCCTGCTCAGTGAACTGGACTCAACACACCCTAGTCACCACACAAGAATATATCTGACTAGTAAGAATCTGAAAACCTATGTATCGATATCTCTCTGCAAGTGAATCAAGAGGGTGTAAAGCGGCATCAACACAGCAGGGAAAAGCAGCCAAGCCCGATTCTAAACATACATTACTTTAAAAAACCCACAAAACAAAGACAGTGAAAGAGAGAGAAATTCTTACAAAATCCGTTCAGGGTCTCTTATGCAACCTGGATTGACCATATCTAGACCCACAGCTGGATGAGACATAAGGCTGGAAACTCTTGGGGCTGAGAGGATTGGTGAGGTTGGGTGAGCAAACGCAGATACTTTAAAGTAACACTGCGGGGAACACACCCCATGGGTATCAAATCTCCAGGTACAAGGGCATCTTCCTACATCAAAACATGCATGGGAAACCCAGAAGATGGTATGCCATGAGATCGGGAAAGGTTTCTAAAATGCACCTCATTTCTCCTCTCCTTGTGCTCGGGTTCACCATTCCAGCTGCTTGACTAACCATCTCCCTACTTGGAGAATCAGCACCTTTAAACTCCTGATTGTACAGGTTGCAATTTGTCCTGAGGATGAACGTGAAGACGGGGAACCAACGAGAGACGAGCCCTAGGTGTTGGGACAGGCATAGGTCACTCCATTTTCCCATCAGGAAGAAGAATGAACCACAGGCTCAGCCTGCCCCCCAGAACCAAAATAGGGCCTGAAGCAATCCTTCGCTTTTGCGGCCAGCTCCCAAAAAAGCGAGGAGCCAAATGGAGCTCAGGGGCACTGCAATTCACAAACGTGCAGAGTTATAAATGAGAACTCTCGTCCACAAATATATTGAGGGAAGGCAACGAAGAGGATTTGAAAGCAAGGCAGATTTGCAGGAAACAGATTTCAGGAGGTAGATTCGACTCGCCTTTAAAGCACATGAAAAGCGGCAAAACGTTGACAATGATGCCCTTGGCCAAAAAGGGCGTATGCGTTTTTTCCTGAATATATTCAGGAAAAAACGCATACGCCCTTTTTGGCCAACCAAGCAAGCCGGAAGGGCAAATCAGCGCTACAAAGAAGTCTCGCTTGCCCTCGGTCAAAAGGGCCATGCTGAACAAAGTGTAAAAACCAGAAAAGCAGGACAGGCCATGGAGACATGGGAGCCTTGCTACGCTGATGGGCGGGATGTAAATTGCCAACAGGCACTCTGGAGATGAGTACGGTGTGTCCTGAAACAAGTAATAAACACAGCGTTGAGAGCATAGGGCACTTCCACTCATGGGCGTATAAATTGGGAAAATTAAAAATCAACAAGACACAGGCACCCCAAACTTTACGGCTGCTCTGTTTACAAGAACCTCCGCTTCGGTACACCTTCAATATCCCAGGAAAGAGAAAAATGGATAAAGAAATGGTGGTACTTGGCACAATGCAATATCACTCAGCCATGAAATCAATGTCATAAGGCTAGATAGCAGCATGATGAGTGGATTTAGGTACGATGATTCTAAGTGAAATAAGTCACACAGAAAAAGGCACTTGTCCTAAGATATCGCTTATAGAGGGAATGTCAAAATCGCTACACTTGAACTGAATTACAAAACAGAACAGAGTCACACCTTTAGAAGACACACTATGGCTGCTTAACGGGAAAGGTGAGGTGGGGTGATGCATAAAACAAGAGTTTGAAATTAGCTCAGAGACCGCTCCATAAGCCAAATATGTAATAGACAAGGCCTACTCCCTGCTCAGTGAACTGGACTCAACACACCCTAGTCACCGCACAAGAATATATCTGACTAGTAAGAATCTGAAAACCTATGTATCGATATCTCTCTGCAAGTGAATCAAGAGGGTGTAAAGCGGCATCAACACAGCAGGGAAAAGCAGCCAAACCCCATTCTAAACATACATTACTTTAAAAAACCCACAAAGCAAAGACAGTGAAAGAGAGAGAAATTCTTACAAAATCCGTTCAGGGTCTCTGATGCAACCTGGATTGACCATATCTAGACCCACAGCTGGATGAGACATAAGGCTGGACACTCTTGGGGCTGAGAGGATTGGTGAGGTTGGGTGAGCAAACGCAGATACTTTAAAGTAACACTGCGGGGAACACACCCCATGGGTCTCAAATCTCCAGGTACAAGGGCATCTTCCTACATCAAAACATGCATGGGAAACCCAGAAGATGGTATGCCATGAGATCGGGAAAGGTTTCTAAAATGCACCTCATTTCTCCTCTCCTTGTGCTCGGGTTCACAATTCCAGCTGCTTGACTAACCATCTCCCTACTTGAAGAATCAGCACCTTTAACCTCCTGATTGTACAGGTTGCAATTTGTCCTGAGGATGAACGTGAAGACGGGGAACCAACGAGAGACGAGCCCTAGGTTTTGGGACAGGCATAGGTCACTCCATTTTCCCATCAGGAAGAAGAATGAACCACAGGCTCAGCCTGCCCCCCAGAACCAAAATAGGGCCTGAAGCAATCCTGCGCTTTTGCGGCCAGCTCCCAAAAAAGCGAGGAGACAAATGGAGCTCAGGGGCACTGCAATTCACAAACGTGCAGAGTTATAAATGAGAACTCTCGTCCACAAATATATTGAGGGAAGGCAACGCAGAGGATTTGAAAGCAAGGCAGATTTGCAGGAAACAGATTTCAGGAGGTAGATTCGACTCGCCTTTAAAGCACATGAAAAGCGGCAAAACGTTGACAATGATGCCCTTGGCCAAAAAGGGCGTATGCGTTTTTTCCTGAATATATTCAGGAAAAAACGCATACGCCCTTTTTGGCCAACCAAGCAAGCCGGAAGGGCAAATCAGCGCTACAAAGAAGTCTCGCTTGCCCTCGGTCAGAAGGGCCATGCTGAAGAAAGTTTAAAAACCAGAAAAGCAGGACAGGCCATGGAGACATGGGAGCCTTGCTACGCTGATGGGCGAGATGTAAATTGCCAACAGGCACTCTGGAGATGAGTACGGTGTGTCCTGAAACAAGTAATAAATACAGCGTTGAGAGCATAGGGCACTTCCACTCATGGGCGTATAAATTGGGAAAATTAAAAATCAACAAGACACAGGCACCCCAAACTTTACGGCTGCTCTGTTTACAAGAACCTCCGCTTCGGTACACCTTCAATATCCCAGGAAAGAGAAAAATGGATAAAGAAATGGTGGTACTTGGCACAATGGAATATCACTCAGCCATGAAATCAATATCATAAGGCTAGTTAGCAGCATGATGAGTGGATTTAGGTACGATGATTCTAAGTGAAATAAGTCACACAGAAAAAGGCACTTATCCTAAGATATCGCTTATAGAGGGAATGTCAAAATCGCTACACTTGAACTGAATTACAAAACAGAACAGAGGCACACCTTTAGAAGACACACTATGGCTGCTTAACCGGAAAGGTGAGGTGGGGTGATGCATAAAACAAGGGTTTGAAATTAGCTCAGACACCGCTCCATAAGCCAAATATGTAATAGACAAGGCCTACTCCCTGCTCAGTGAACTGGACTCAACACACCCTAGTCACCGCACAAGAATATATCTGACTAGTAAGAATCTGAAAACCTATGTATCGATATCTCTCTGCAAGTGAATCAAGAGGGTGTAAAGCGGCATAAACACAGCAGGGAAAAGCAGCCAAACCCCATTCTAAACATACATTACTTTAAAAAACCCACAAAGCAAAGACAGTGAAAGAGAGAGAAATTCTTACAAAATCCGTTCAGGTTCTCTGATGCAACCTGGATTGACCATATCTAGACCCACAGCTGGATGAGACATAAGGCTGGACACTCTTGGGGCTGAGAGGATTGGTGAGGTTGGGTGAGCAAATGCAGATACTTTAAAGTAATACCGCGGGGTACCCACCCCATGGGTCTCAAATCTCCAGGTACAAGGGAATCTTCCTACATCAAAACATGCATGGGAAACCCAGAAGATGGTATGCCATGAGATCGGGAATGGTTTCTAAAACGCACCTCATTTCTCCTCTCTTTGTGCTCGGGTTCGCCATTCCAGCCGCTTGAATAACCATCTCCCTACTTGGAGAATCAGCACCTTTAACCTCCTGTTTCGTCCAGGTTGCTATTAGTCCTGAGGATGAACGGGAAGACGGGGAACCAACGAGAGACTAGCCCTAGGTGTTGGTACAGGCACAGGTCACTCCATTTTCCCATCAGGAAGAAGAATGAACCACAGGCTCAGCCTGCCCCCCAGAACCAAAATAGGGCCTGAAGCAATCCTGCGCTTTTGCGGCCAGCTCCCAAAAAAGCGAGGAGACAAATGGAGCTCAGGGGCACTGCAATTCACAAACGTGCAGAGTTATAAATGAGAACTCTCGTCCACAAATATATTGAGGGAAGGCAACGAAGAGGATTTGAAAGCAAGGCAGATTTGCAGGAAACAGATTTCAGGAGGTAGATTCGACTCGCCTTTAAAGCACATGAAAAGCGGCAAAACGTTGACAATGATGCCCTTGGCCAAAAAGGGCGTATGCGTTTTTTCCTGAATATATTCAGGAAAAAACGCATACGCCCTTTTTGGCCAACCAAGCAAGCCGGAAGGGCAAATCAGCGCTACAAAGAAGTCTCGCTTGCCCTCGGTCAAAAGGGCCATGCTGAACAAATTGTAAAAACCAGAAAAGCAGGACAGGCCATGGAGACATGGGAGCCTTGCTACGCTGATGGGCGGGATGTAAATTGCCAACAGGCACTCTGGAGAAGAGTACGGTGTGTCCTGAAACAAGTAATAAACACAGCGTAGAGAGCATAGGGCACTTCCACTCATGGGCGTATAAATTGGGAAAACTAAAAATCAACAAGACACAGGCACCCTAAAGTTTACGGCTGCTCTGTTTCCAAGAACCTCTGCTTCGGTACACCTTCAATATCCCAGGAAAGAGAAAAATGGATAAAGAAATGGTGGTACTTGGCACAATGGAATATCACTCAGCCATGAAATCAATATCATAAGGCTAGTTAGCAGCATGATGAGTGGATTTAGGTACGATGATTCTAAGTGAAATAAGTCACACAGAAAAAGACACTTATCCTAAGATATCGCTTATAGAGGGAATGTCAAAATCGCTACACTTGAACTGAATTAGAAAACAGAACAGAGTCACACCTTTAGAAGACACACTATGGCTGCTTAACGGGAAAGGTGAGGTGGGGTGATGCATAAAACAAGGGTTTGAAATTAGCTCAGAGACCGCTCCATAAGCCAAATAGGCAATAGACAAGGCCTACTCCCTGCTCAGTGAACTGGACTCAACACACCCTAGTCACCACACAAAAATATATCTGACTAGTAAGAATCTGAAAACCTATGTATCGATATCTCTCTGCAAGTGAATCAAGAGGGTGTAAAGCGGCATAAACACAGCAGGGAAAAGCAGCCAAACCCCATTCTAAACATACATTACTTTAAAAAACCCACAAAGCAAAGACAGTGAAAGAGAGAGAAATTCTTACAAAATCCGTTCAGGGTCTCTGATGCAACCTGGATTGACCATATCTAGACCCACAGCTGGATGAGACATAAGGCTGGACACTCTTGGGGCTGAGAGGATTGGTGAGGTTGGGTGAGCAAACGCAGATACTTTAAAGTAACACTGCGGGGAACACACCCCACGGGTCTCAAATCTCCAGGTACAAGGGCATCTTCCTACATCAAAACATGCATGGGAAACCCAGAAGATGGTATGCCATGAGATCGGGAAAGGTTTCTAAAATGCCCCTCATTTCTCCTCTCCTTGTGCTCGGGTTCGCCATTCCAGCCGCTTGACTAACCATCTCCCTACTTGGAGAATCAGCACCTTTAACCTCCTGTTTCGTCCAGGTTGCAATTTGTCCTGAGGATGAACGGGAAGACGGGGAACCAACGAAAGACTAGCCCTAGGTGTTGGGACAGGCACAGGTCACTCCATTTTCCCATCAGAAAGAAGAATGAACCACAGGCTCAGCCTGCCCCCCAGAACCAAAATAGGGCCTGAAGCAATCCTGCGCTTTTGCGGCCAGCTCCCAAAAAAGCGAGGAGACAAATGGAGCTCAGGGGCACTGCAATTCACAAACGTGCAGAGTTATAAATGAGAACTCTCGTCCACAAATATATTGAGGGAAGACAACGAAGAGGATTTGAAAGCAAGGCAGATTTGCAGGAAACAGATTTCAGGAGGTAGATTCGACTCGCCTTTAAAGCACATGAAAAGCGGCAAAACGTTGACAATGATGCCCTTGGCCAAAAAGGGCGTATGCGTTTTTTCCTGAATATATTCAGGAAAAAACGCATACGCCCTTTTTGGCCAACCAAGCAAGCCGGAAGGGCAAATCAGCGCTACAAAGAAGTCTCGCTTGCCCTCGGTCAAAAGGGCCATGCTGAACAAAGTGTAAAAACCAGAAAATCAGGACAGGCCATGGAGACATGGGAGCCTTTCTACGCTGATGGGCGGGATGTAAATTGCCAACAGGCACTCTGGAGAAGAGTACGGTGTGTCCTGAAACAAGTAATAAACACAGCGTTGAGAGCATAGGGCACTTCCACTCATGGGCGTATAAATTGGGAAAACTAAAAATCAACAAGACACAGGCACCCCAAACTTTACAGCTGCTCTGTTGCCAAGAACCTCCGCTTCGGTACACCTTCAATATCCCAGGAAAGAGAAAAATGGATAAAGAAATGGTGGTACTTGGCACAATGGAATATCACTCAGCCATGAAATCAATGTCATAAGGCTAGTTAGCAGCATGATGAGTGGATTTAGGTACGATGATTCTCAGTGAAATACGTCACACAGAAAAAGACACTTATCCTAAGATATCGCTTATAGAGGGAATGTCAAAATCGCTACACTTGAACTGAATTACAAAACAGAACAGAGTCACACCTTTAGAAGACACACTATGGCTGCTTAACGAGAAAGGTGAGGTGGGGTGATGCATAAAACAAGGGTTTGAAATTAGCTCAGAGACCGCTCCATAAGCCAAATATGTAATAGACAAGGCCTACTCCCTGCTCAGTGAACTGGACTCAACACACCCTAGTCACCACACAAGAATATATCTGACTAGTAAGAATCTGAAAACCTATATATCGATATCTCTCTGCAAGTGAATCAAGAGGGTGTAAAGTGGCATCAACACAGCAGGGAAAAGCAGCCAAGCCCGATTCTAAACATAAATTTCTTTAAAAAACCCACAAAACAAAGACAGTGAAAGAGAGAGAAATTCTTACAAAGTCCGTTCAGGGTCTATGATGCAACCTGGATTGACCATATCTAGACCCACAGCTGGATGAGACATAAGGCTGGACACTCTTGGGGCTGAGAGGATTGGTGAGGTTGGGTGAGCAAACGCAGATACTTTAAAGTAACACTGCGGGGAACACACCCCATGGGTCTCAAATCTCCAGGTACAAGGGCATCTTCCTACATCAAAACATGCATGGGAAACCCAGAAGATGGTATGCCATGAGATCGGGAAAGGTTTCTAAAATGCACATCATTTCTCCTCTCCTTGTGCTCGGGTTCACCATTCCAGCTGCTTGACTAACCATCTCCCTACTTGGAGAATCAGCACCTTTAACCTCCTGATTGTACAGGTTGCAATTTGTCCTGAGGATGAACGGGAAGACGCGGAACCAACGAGAGACGAGCCCTAGGTGTTGGGACAGGCATAGGTCACTCCATTTTCCCATCAGGAAGAAGAATGAACCACAGGCTCAGCCTGCCCCCCAGAACCAAAATAGGGCCTGAAGCAATCCTGCGCTTTTGCGGCCAGCTCCCAAAAAAGCGAGGAGACAAATGGAGCTCAGGGGCACTGCAATTCACAAACGTGCAGAGTTATAAATGAGAACTCTCGTCCACAAATATATTGAGGGAAGGCAACGAAGAGGATTTGAAAGCAAGGCAGATTTGCAGGAAACAGATTTCAGGAGGTAGATTCGACTCGCCTTTAAAGCACATGAAAAGCGGCAAAACGTTGACAATGATGCCCTTGGCCAAAAAGGGCGTATGCGTTTTTTCCTGAATATATTCAGGAAAAAACGCATACGCCCTTTTTGGCCAACCAAGCAAGCCGGAAGTGCAAATCAACGCTATAAAGAAGTCTCGCTTGCCCTCGGTCAAAAGGGCCATGCTGAACAAAGTGTAAAAACCAGAAAAGCAGGACAGGCCATGGAGACATGGGAGCCTTGCTACGCTGATGGGCGGGATGTAAATTGCCAACAGGCACTCTGGAGAAGAGTACGGTGTGTCCTGAAACAAGTAATAAATACAGCGTTGAGAGCATAGGGCACTTCCACTCATGGGTGTATAAATTGGGAAAACTAAAAGTCAACAAGACACAGGCACCCCAAACTTTACGGCTGCTCTGTTTCCAAGAACCTCCGCTTCGGTACAGCTTCAATATCCCAGGAAAGAGAAAAATGGATAAAGAAATGGTGGTACTTGGCACAATGCAATATCACTCAGCCATGAAATCAATGTCATAAGGCTAGTTAGCAGCATGATTAGTGGATTTAGGTACGATGATTCTAAGTGAAATAAGTCACACAGAAAAAGGCACTTATCCTAAGATATCGCTTATAGAGGGAATGTCAAAATCGCTACACTTGAACTGAATTACAAAACAGAACAGAGGCACACCTTTAGAAGACACACTATGGATGCTTAACCGGAAAGGTGAGGTGGGGTGATGCATAAAACAAGGGTTTGAAATTAGCTCAGACACCGCTCCATAAGCCAAATATGTAATAGAAAAGGCCTACTCCCTGCTCAGTGAACTGGACTCAACACCCCCTAGTCACCGCACAAGAATATATCTGACTAGTATGAATCTGTAAACCTATGTATTGATATCTCTCTGCAAGTGAATCAAGAGGGTGTAAAGCGGCATAAACACAGCAGGGAAAAGCAGCCAAACCCCATTCTAAACATACATTACTTTAAAAAACCCACAAAGCAAAGACAGTGAAAGAGAGAGAAATTCTTACAAAATCCGTTCAGGGTCTATGATGCAACCTGGATTGACCATATCTAGACCCACAGCTGGATGAGACATAAGGCTGGACACTCTTGGGGCTGAGAGGATTGGTGAGGTTGGGTGAGCAAACGCAGATACTTTAAAGTAACACTGCGGGGAACACACCCCATGGGTCTCAAATCTCCAGGTACAAGGGCATCTTCCTACATCAAAACATGCATGGGAAACCCAGAAGATGGTATGCCATGAGATCGGGAAAGGTTTCTAAAATGCACCTCATTTCTCCTCTCCTTGTGCTCGGGTTCACCATTCAAGCTGCTTGACTAACCATCTCCCTACTTGAAGAATCAGCACCTTTAACCTCCTGATTGTACAGGTTGCAATTTGTCCTGAGGATGAACGTGAAGACGGGGAACCAACGAGAGACGAGCCCTAGGTGTTGGGACAGGCATAGGTCACTCCATTTTCCCATCAGGAAGAAGAATGAACCACAGGCTCAGCCTGCCCCCCAGAACCAAAATAGGGCCTGAAGCAATCCTGCGCTTTTGCGGCCAGCTCCCAAAAAAGCGAGGAGACAAATGGAGCTCAGGGGCACTGCAATTCACAAACGTGCAGAGTTATAAATGAGAACTCTCGTCCACAAATATATTGAGGGAAGGCAACGCAGAGGATTTGAAAGCAAGGCAGATTTGCAGGAAACAGATTTCAGGAGGTAGATTCGACTCGCCTTTAAAGCACATGAAAAGCGGCAAAACGTTGACAATGATGCCCTTGGCCAAAAAGGGCGTATGCGTTTTTTCCTGAATATATTCAGGAAAAAACGCATACGCCCTTTTTGGCCAACCAAGCAAGCCGGAAGGGCAAATCAGCGCCACAAAGAAGTCTCGCTTGCCCTCGGTCAAAAGGGCTATGCCGAACAAAGTGTAAAAACCAGAAAAGCAGGACAGGCCATGGAGACATGGGAGCCTTGCTACGCTGATGGGCGGGATGTAAATTGCCAACAGGCACTCTGGAGAAGAGTACGGTGTGTCCTGAAACAAGTAATAAACACAGCGTTGAGAGCATAGGGCACTTCCACTCATGGGCGTATAAATTGGGAAAACTAAAAATCAACAAGACACAGGCACCCCAAACTTTACGGCTGCTCTGTTTCCAAGAACCTCCACTTCGGTACACCTTCAATATCCCAGGAAAGAGAAAAATGGATAAAGAAATGGTGGTACTTGGCACAATGGAATATCACTAAGCCATGAAATCAATGTCATAAGGCTAGTTAGCAGCATGATGAGTGGATTTAGGTACGATGATTCTAAGTGAAATAAGTCACACAGAAAAAGACACTTATCCTAAGATATCGCTTATAGAGGGAATGTCAAAATCGCTACACTTGAACTGAATTACAAAACAGAACAGAGTCACACCTTTAGAAGACACACTATGGCTGCTTAACGGGAAAGGTGAGGTGGGGTGATGCATAAAACAAGGGTTTGAAATTAGCTCAGAGACCGCTCCATAAGCCAAATATGTAATAGACAAGGCCTACTCCCTGCTCAGTGAAATGGACTCAACACACCCTAGTCAACACACAAGAATATATCTGAATAGTAAGAATCTGAAAACCTATATATCGATATCTCTCTGCAAGTGAATCAAGAGGGTGTAAAGCGGCATCAACACAGCAGGGAAAAGAAGCCAAGCCCGATTCTAAACATAAATTTCTTTAAAAAACCCACAAAACAAAGACAGTGAAAGAGAGAGAAATTCTTACAAAATCCGTTCAGGGTCTATGATGCAACCTGGATTGACCATATCTAGACCCACAGCTGGATGAGACATAAGGCTGGACACTCTTGGGGCTGAGAGGATTGGTGAGGTTGGGTGAGCAAACGCAGATACTTTAAAGTAACACTGCGGGGAACACACCCCACGGGTCTCAAATCTCCAGGTACAAGGGTATCTTCCTACATCAAAACATGCATGGGAAACCCAGAAGATGGTATGCCATGAGATCGGGAAAGGTTTCTAAAATGCACCTCATTTCTCCTCTCCTTGTGCTCGGGTTCGCCATTCCAGCCGCTTGACTAACCATCTCCCTACTTGGAGAATCAGCACCTTTAACCTACTGTTTCGTCCAGGTTGCAATTTGTCCTGAGGATGAACGGGAAGACGGGGAACCAACGAAAGACTAGCCCTAGGTGTTGGGACAGGCACAGGTCACTCCATTTTCACATCAGAAAGAAGAATGAACCACAGGCTCAGCCTGCCCCCCAGAACCAAAATAGGGCCTGAAGCAATCCTGCGCTTTTGCGGCCAGCTCCCAAAAAAGCGAGGAGACAAATGGAGCTCAGGGGCACTGCAATTCACAAACGTGCAGAGTTATAAATGAGAACTCTCGTCCACAAATATATTGAGGGAAGGCAACGAAGAGGATTTGAAAGCAAGGCAGATTTGCAGGAAACAGATTTCAGGAGGTAGATTCGACTCGCCTTTAAAGCACATGAAAAGCGGCAAAACGTTGACAATGATGCCCTTGGCCAAAAAGGGCGTATGCGTTTTTTCCTGAATATATTCAGGAAAAAACGCATACGCCCTTTTTGGCCAACCAAGCAAGCCGGAAGGGCAAATCAGCGCTACAAAGAAGTCTCGCTTGCCCTCGGTCAAAAGGGCCATGCTGAACAAAGTGTAAAAACCAGAAAAGCAGGACAGGCCATGGAGACATGGGAGCCTTGCTACGCTGATGGGCGGGATGTAAATTGCCAACAGGCACTCTGGAGAAGAGTACGGTGTGTCCTGAAACAAGTAATAAACACAGCGTTGAGAGCATAGGGCACTTCCACTCATGGGCGTATAAATTGGGAAAACTAAAAATCAACAAGACACAGGCACCCCAAACTTTACAGCTGCTCTGTTGCCAAGAACCTCCGCTTCGGTACACCTTCAATATCCCAGGAAAGAGAAAAATGGATAAAGAAATGGTGGTACTTGGCACAATGGAATATCACTCAGCCATGAAATCAATGTCATAAGGCTAGTTAGCAGCATGATGAGTGGATTTAGGTACGATGATTCTAAGTGAAATAAGTCACACAGAAAAAGACACTTATCCTAAGATATCGCTTATAGAGGGAATGTCAAAATCGCTACACTTGAACTGAATTACAAAACAGAACAGAGTCACACCTTTAGAAGACACACTATGGCTGCTTAACGAGAAAGGTGAGGTGGGTTGATGCATAAAACAAGGGTTTGAAATTAGCTCAGAGACCGCTCCATAAGCCAAATATGTAATAGACAAGGCCTACTCCCTGCTCAGTGAACTGGACTCAACACACCCTAGTCACCACACAAGGATATATCTGACTAGTAAGAATCTGAAAACCTATATATCGATATCTCTCTGCAAGTGAATCAAGAGGGTGTAAAGCGGCATCAACACAGCAGGGAAAAGCAGCCAAGCCCGATTCTAAACATAAATTTCTTTAAAAAACCCACAAAACAAAGACAGTGAAAGAGAGAGAAATTCTTACAAAATCCGTTCAGGGTCTATGATGCAACCTGGATTGACCATATCTAGACCCACAGCTGGATGAGACATAAGGCTGGACACTCTTGGGGCTGAGAGGATTGGTGAGGTTGGGTGAGCAAACGCAGATACTTTAAAGTAACACTGCGGGGAACACACCCCATGGGTCTCAAATCTCCAGGTACAAGGGCATCTTCCTACATCAAAACATGCATGGGAAACCCAGAAGATGGTATGCCATGAGATCGGGAAAGGTTTCTAAAATGCACCTCATTTCTCCTCTCCTTGTGCTCGGGTTCACCATTCAAGCTGCTTGACTAACCATCTCCCTACTTGAAGAATCAGCACCTTTAACCTCCTGATTGTACAGGTTGCAATTTGTCCTGAGGATGAACGTGAAGACGGGGAACCAACGAGAGACGAGCCCTAGGTGTTGGGACAGGCATAGGTCACTCCATTTTCCCATCAGGAAGAAGAATGAACCACAGGCTCAGCCTGCCCCCCAGAACCAAAATAGGGCCTGAAGCAATCCTGCGCTTTTGCGGCCAGCTCCCAAAAAAGCGAGGAGACAAATGGAGCTCAGGGGCACTGCAATTCACAAACGTGCAGAGTTATCAATGAGAACTCTCGTCCACAAATATATTGAGGGAAGGCAACGCAGAGGATTTGAAAGCAAGGCAGATTTGCAGGAAACAGATTTCAGGAGGTAGATTGGACTCGCCTTTAAAGCACATGAAAAGCGGCAAAACGTTGACAATGATGCCCTTGGCCAAAAAGGGCGTATGCGTTTTTTCCTGAATATATTCAGGAAAAAACGCATACGCCCTTTTAGGCCAACCAAGCAAGCCGGAAGGGCAAATCAGCGCCACAAAGAAGTCTCGCTTGCCCTCGGTCAAAAGGGCTAAGCCGAACAAAGTGTAAAAACCAGAAAAGCAGGACAGGCCATGGAGACATGGGAGCCTTGCTACGCTGATGGGCGGGATGTAAATTGCCAACAGGCACTCTGGAGAAGAGTACGGTGTGTCCTGAAACAAGTAATAAACACAGCGTTGAGAGCATAGGGCACTTCCACTCATGGGCGTATAAATTGGGAAAACTAAAAATCAACAAGACACAGGGACCCCAAACTTTACAGCTGCTCTGTTGCCAAGAACCTCCGCTTCGGTACACCTTCAATATCCCAGGAAAGAGAAAAATGGATAAAGAAATGGTGGTACTTGGCACAATGGAATATCACTCAGCCATGAAATCAATGTCATAAGGCTAGTTAGCAGCATGATGAGTGGATTTAGGTACGATGATTCTAAGTGAAATAAGTCACACAGAAAAAGACACTTATCCTAAGATATCGCTTATAGAGGGAATGTCAAAATCGCTACACTTGAACTGAATTACAAAACAGAACAGAGTCACACCTTTAGAAGACACACTATGGCTGCTTAACGAGAAAGGTGAGGTGGGTTGATGCATAAAACAAGGGTTTGAAATTAGCTCAGAGACCGCTCCATAAGCCAAATATGTAATAGACAAGGCCTACTCCCTGCTCAGTGAACTGGACTCAACACACCCTAGTCACCACACAAGAATATATCTGACTAGTAAGAATCTGAAAACCTATATATCGATATCTCTCTGCAAGTGAATCAAGAGGGTGTAAAGCGGCATCAACACAGCAGGGAAAAGCAGCCAAGCCCGATTCTAAACATAAATTTCTTTAAAAAACCCACAAAACAAAGACAGTGAAAGAGAGAGAAATTCTTACAAAATCCGTTCAGGGTCTATGATGCAACCTGGATTGACCATATCTAGACCCACAGCTGGATGAGACATAAGGCTGGACACTCTTGGGGCTGAGAGGATTGGTGAGGTTGGGTGAGCAAACGCAGATACTTTAAAGTAACACTGCGGGGAACACACCCCATGGGTCTCAAATCTCCAGGTACAAGGGCATCTTCCTACATCAAAACATGCATGGGAAACCCAGAAGATGGTATGCCATGAGATCGGGAAAGGTTTCTAAAATGCACCTCATTTCTCCTCTCCTTGTGCTCGGGTTCACCATTCAAGCTGCTTGACTAACCATCTCCCTACTTGAAGAATCAGCACCTTTAACCTCCTGATTGTACAGGTTGCAATTTGTCCTGAGGATGAACGTGAAGACGGGGAACCAACGAGAGACGAGCCCTAGGTGTTGGGACAGGCATAGGTCACTCCATTTTCCCATCAGGAAGAAGAATGAACCACAGGCTCAGCCTGCCCCCCAGAACCAAAATAGGGCCTGAAGCAATCCTGCGCTTTTGCGGCCAGCTCCCAAAAAAGCGAGGAGACAAATGGAGCTCAGGGGCACTGCAATTCACAAACGTGCAGAGTTATAAATGAGAACTCTCGTCCACAAATATATTGAGGGAAGGCAACGCAGAGGATTTGAAAGCAAGGCAGATTTGCAGGAAACAGATTTCAGGAGGTAGATTCGACTCGCCTTTAAAGCACATGAAAAGCGGCAAAACGTTGACAATGATGCCCTTGGCCAAAAAGGGCGTATGCGTTTTTTCCTGAATATATTCAGGAAAAAACGCATACGCCCTTTTAGGCCAACCAAGCAAGCCGGAAGGGCAAATCAGCGCCACAAAGAAGTCTCGCTTGCCCTCGGTCAAAAGGGCTAAGCCGAACAAAGTGTAAAAACCAGAAAAGCAGGACAGGCCATGGAGACATGGGAGCCTTGCTACGCTGATGGGCGGGATGTAAATTGCCAACAGGCACTCTGGAGAAGAGTACGGTGTGTCCTGAAACAAGTAATAAACACAGCGTTGAGAGCATAGGGCATTTCCACTCATGGGCGTATAAATTGGGAAACTAAAAATCAACAAGACACAGGCACCCGAAACTTTACGGCTGCTCTGTTTCCAAGAACCTCCACTTCGGTACACCTTCAATATCCCAGGAAAGAGAAAAATGGATAAAGAAATGGTGGTACTTGGCACAATGGAATATCACTCAGCCATGAAATCAATGTCATAAGGCTAGTTAGCAGCATGATGAGTGGATTTAGGTACGATGATTCTAAGTGAAATAAGTCACACAGAAAAAGACACTTATCCTAAGATATCGCTTATAGAGGGAATGTCAAAATCGCTACACTTGAACTGAATTACAAAACAGAACAGAGTCACACCTTTAGAAGACACACTATGGCTGCTTAACGGGAAAGGTGAGGTGGGGTGATGCATAAAACAAGGGTTTGAAATTAGCTCAGAGACCGCTCCATAAGCCCAATATGTAATAGACAAGGCCTACTCCCTGCTCAGTGAACTGGACTCAACACACCCTAGTCACCACACAAGAATATATCTGACTAGTAAGAATCTGAAAACCTATATATCGATATCTCTCTGCAAGTGAATCAAGAGGGTGTAAAGCGGCATCAACACAGCAGGGAAAAGCAGTCAAGCCCGATTCTAAACATAAATTTCTTTAAAAAACCCACAAAACAAAGACAGTGAAAGAGAGAGAAATTCTTACAAAATCCGTTCAGGGTCTCTGATGCAACCTGGATTGACCATATCTAGACCCACAGCTGGATGAGACATAAGGCTGGACACTCTTGGGGCTGAGAGGATTGGTGAGGTTGGGTGAGCAAATGCAGATACTTTAAAGTAATACCGCGGGGTACCCACCCCATGGGTCTCAAATCTCCAGGTACAAGGAAATCTTCCTACATCAAAACATGCATGGGAAACCCAGATGATGGTATGCCGTGAGATCGGGAAAGGTTTCTAAAACGCACCTCATTTCTCCTCTCCTTGTGCTCGGGTTCACCATTCCAGCCGCTTGACTAACCATCTCCCTACTTGGAGAATCAGCACCTTTAACCTCCTGTTTCGTCCAGGTTGCAATTTGTCCTGAGGGTGAACGGGAAGACGGGGAACCAACGAAAGACTAGCCCTAGGTGTTGGGACAGGCACAGGTCACTCCATTTTCTCATCAGGAAGAAGAATGAACCACAGGCTCAGCCTGCCCCCCAGAACCAAAATAGGGCCTGAAGCAATCCTGCGCTTTTGCGGCCAGCTCCCAAAAAAGCGAGGAGACAAATGGAGCTCAGGGGCACTGCAATTCACAAACGTGCAGAGTTATAAATGAGAACTCTCGTCCACAAATATATTGAGGGAAGGCAACGAAGAGGATTTGAAAGCAAGGCAGATTTGCAGGAAACAGATTTCAGGAGGTAGATTCGACTCGCCTTTAAAGCACATGAAAAGCGGCAAAACGTTGACAATGATGCCCTTGGCCAAAAAGGGCGTATGCGTTTTTTCCTGAATATATTCAGGAAAAAACGCATACGCCCTTTTTGGCCAACCAAGCAAGCCGGAAGGGCAAATCAGCGCTACAAAGAAGTCTCGCTTGCCCTCGGTCAAAAGGGCCATGCTGAACAAAGTGTAAAAACCAGAAAAGCAGGACAGGCCATGGAGACATGGGAGCCTTGCTACGCTGATGGGCGGGATGTAAATTGCCAACAGGCACTCTGGAGAAGAGTACGGTGTGTCCTGAAACAAGTAATAAACACAACGTTGAGAGCATAGGGCACTTCCACTCATGGGCGTATAAATTGGGAAAACTAAAAATCAACAAGACACAGGCACCCTAAAGTTTACGGCTGCTCTGTTGCCAAGAACCTCCACTTCGGTATACCTTCAATATCCCAGGAAAGAGAAAAATGGATAAAGAAATGGTGGTACTTGGCACAATGGAATATCACTCAGCCATGAAATCAATGTCATAAGGCTAGTTAGCAGCATGATGAGTGGATTTAGGTACGATGATTCTAAGTGAAATAAGTCACACAGAAAAAGACACTTATCCTAAGATATCGCTTATAGAGGGAATGTCAAAATCGCTACACTTGAACTGAATTACAAAACAGAACAGAGTCACACCTTTAGAAGACACACTATGGCTGCTTAACGGGAAAGGTGAGGTGGGGTGATGCATAAAACAAGGGTTTGAAATTAGCTCAGAGACCGCTCCATAAGCCAAATATGTAATAGACAAGGCCTACTCCCTGCTCAGTGAACTGGACTCAACACACCCTAGTCACCACACAAGAATATATCTGACTAGTAAGAATCTGAAAACCTATGTATCGATATCTCTCTGCAAGTGAATCAAGAGGGTGTAAAGCGGCATCAACACAGCAGGGAAAAGCAGCCAAGCCCGATTCTAAACATAAATTACTTTAAAAAACCCACAAAACAAAGACAGTGAAAGAGAGAGAAATTCTTACAAAATCCGTTCAGGGTCTATGAAGCAACCTGGATTGACCATATCAAGACCCGCAGCTGGATGAGACATAAGGCTGGACACTCTTGGGGCTGAGAGGATTGGTGAGGTTGGGTGAGCAAATGCAGATACTTTAAAGTAATACCGCGGGGTACCCACCCCATGGGTCTCAAATCTCCAGGTACAAGGGAATCTTCCTACATCAAAAAATGCATGGGAAAGCCAGAAGATGGTATGCCGTGAGATCGGGAAAGGTTTCTAAAACGCACCTCATTTCTCCTCTCCTTGTGCTCGGGTTCGCCATTCCAGCCACTTGACTAACCATCTCCCTACTTGGAGAATCAGCACCTTTAACCTACTGTTTCGTCCAGGTTGCAATTTGTCCTGAGGATGAACGGGAAGACGGGGAACCAACGAAAGACTAGCCCTAGGTGTTGGGACAGGCACAGGTCACTCCATTTTCCCATCAGGAAGAAGAATGAACCACAGGCTCAGCCTGCCCCCCAGAACCAAAATAGGGCCTGAAGCAATCCTGCGCTTTTGCGGCCAGCTCCCAAAAAAGCGAGGAGACAAATGGAGCTCAGGGGCACTGCAATTCACAAACGTGCAGAGTTATGAATGAGAACTCTCGTCCACAAATATATTGAGGGAAGGCAACGAAGAGGATTTGAAAGCAAGGCAGATTTGCAGGAAACAGATTTCAGGAGGTAGATTCGACTCGCCTTTAAAGCACATGAAAAGCGGCAAAACGTTGACAATGATGCCCTTGGCCAAAAAGGGCGTATGCGTTTTTTCCTGAATATATTCAGGAAAAAACGCATACGCCCTTTTTGGCCAACCAAGCAAGCCGGAAGGGCAAATCAGCGCTACAAAGATGTCTCGCTTGCCCTCGGTCAAAAGGGCCATGCTGAACAAAGTGTAAAAACCAGAAAAGCAGGACAGGCCATGGAGACATGGAAGCCTTGCTACGCTGATGGGCGGGATGTAAATTGCCAACAGGCACTCTGGAGAAGAGTACGGTGTGTCCTGAAACAAGTAATAAACACAGCGTTGAGAGCATAGGGCACTTCTACTCATGGGCGTATAAATTGGGAAAACTAAAAATCAACAAGACACAGGCACCCTAAAGTTTACGGCTGCTCTGTTTCCAAGAACCTCCACTTCGGTACACCTTCAATATCCCAGGAAAGAGAAAAATGGATAAAGAAATGGTGGTACTTGGCACAATGGAATATCACTCAGCCATGAAATCAATGTCATAAGGCTAGTTAGCAGCATGATGAGTGGATTTAGATAGGATGATTCTAAGTGAAATAAGTCACACAGAAAAAGACACTTATCCTAAGATATCGCTTATAGAGGGAATGTCAAAATCGCTACACTTGAACTGAATTACAAAACAGAACAGAGTCACACCTTTAGAAGACACACTATGGCTGCTTAACGGGAAAGGTGAGGTGGGGTGATGCATAAAACAAGGGTTTGAAATTAGCTCAGACACCGCTCCATAAGCCAAATATGTAATAGACAAGGCCTACTCCCTGCTCAGTGAACTGGACTCAACACACCCTAGTCACCGCACAAGAATATATCTGACTAGTATGAATCTGAAAACCTATGTATCGATATCTCTCTGCAAGTGAATCAAGAGGGTGTAAAGCGGCATAAACACAGCAGGGAAAAGCAGCCAAGCCCGATTCTAAACATAAATTACTTTAAAAAACCCACAAAACAAAGACAGTGAAAGAGAGAGAAATTCTTACAAAATCCGTTCAGGGTCTATGAAGCAACCTGGATTGACCATATCAAGACCCGCAGCTGGATGAGACATAAGGCTGGACACTCTTGGGGCTGAGAGGATTGGTGAGGTTGGGTGAGCAAATGCAGATACTTTAAAGTAATACCGCGGGGTACCCACCCCATGGGTCTCAAATCTCCAGGTACAAGGGAATCTTCCTATATCAAAACATGCATGGGAAAGCCAGAAGATGGTATGCCGTGAGATCGGGAAAGGTTTCTAAAACGCACCTCATTTCTCCTCTCCTTGTGCTCGGGTTCGCCATTCCAGCCACTTGACTAACCATCTCCCTACTTGGAGAATCAGCACCTTTAACCTACTGTTTCGTCCAGGTTGCAATTTGTCCTGAGGATGAACGGGAAGACGGGGAACCAACGAAAGACTAGCCCTAGGTGTTGGGACAGGCACAGGTCACTCCATTTTCCCATCAGGAAGAAGAATGTACCACAGGCTCAGCCTGCCCCCCAGAACCAAAATAGGGCCTGAAGCAATCCTGCGCTTTTGCGGCCAGCTCCCAAAAAAGCGAGGAGACAAATGGAGCTCAGGGGCACTGCAATTCACAAACGTGCAGAGTTATGAATGAGAACTCTCGTCCACAAATATATTGAGGGAAGGCAACGAAGAGGATTTGAAAGCAAGGCAGATTTGCAGGAAACAGATTTCAGGAGGTAGATTCGACTCGCCTTTAAAGCACATGAAAAGCGGCAAAACGTTGACAATGATGCCCTTGGCCAAAAAGGGCGTATGCGTTTTTTCCTGAATATATTCAGGAAAAAACGCATACGCCCTTTTTGGCCAACCAAGCAAGCCGGAAGGGCAAATCAGCGCTACAAAGATGTCTCGCTTGCCCTCGGTCAAAAGGGCCATGCTGAACAAAGTGTAAAAACCAGAAAAGCAGGACAGGCCATGGAGACATGGAAGCCTTGCTACGCTGATGGGCGGGATGTAAATTGCCAACAGGCACTCTGGAGAAGAGTACGGTGTGTCCTGAAACAAGTAATAAACACAGCGTTGAGAGCATAGGGCACTTCTACTCATGGGCGTATAAATTGGGAAAACTAAAAATCAACAAGACACAGGCACCCTAAAGTTTACGGCTGCTCTGTTTCCAAGAACCTCCACTTCGGTACACCTTCAATATCCCAGGAAAGAGAAAAATGGATAAAGAAATGGTGGTACTTGGCACAATGGAATATCACTCAGCCATGAAATCAATGTCATAAGGCTAGTTAGCAGCATGATGAGTGGATTTAGATAGGATGATTCTAAGTGAAATAAGTCACACAGAAAAAGACACTTATCCTAAGATATCGCTTATAGAGGGAATGTCAAAATCGCTACACTTGAACTGAATTACAAAACAGAACAGAGTCACACCTTTAGAAGACACACTATGGCTGCTTAACGGGAAAGGTGAGGTGGGGTGATGCATAAAACAAGGGTTTGAAATTAGCTCAGACACCGCTCCATAAGCCAAATATGTAATAGACAAGGCCTACTCCCTGCTCAGTGAACTGGACTCAACACACCCTAGTCACCGCACAAGAATATATCTGACTAGTATGAATCTGAAAACCTATGTATCGATATCTCTCTGCAAGTGAATCAAGAGGGTGTAAAGCGGCATAAACACAGCAGGGAAAAGCAGCCAAGCCCGATTCTAAACATAAATTACTTTAAAAAACCCACAAAACAAAGACAGTGAAAGAGAGAGAAATTCTTACAAAATCCGTTCAGGGTCTATGATGCAACCTGGATTGACCATATCAAGACCCACAGCTGGATGAGACATAAGGCTGGACACTCTTGGGGCTGAGAGGATTGGTGAGGTTGGGTGAGCAAATGCAGATACTTTAAAGTAACACTGCGGGGAACACACCCCATGGGTCTCAAATCTCCAGGTCCAAGGGAATCTTCCTACATCAAAACATGCATGGGAAACCCAGAAGATGGTATGCCATGAGATCGGGAAAGGTTTCTAAAACGCACCTCATTTCTCCTCTCCTTGTGCTCGGGTTCGCCATTCCAGCCGCTTGACTAACCATCTCCCTACTTGGAGAATCAGCACCTTTAACCTCCTGATTGTACAGGTTGCAATTTGTCCTGAGGATGAACGGGAAGACGCGGAACCAACGAGAGACGAGCCCTAGGTGTTGGGACAGGCATAGGTCACTCCATTTTCCCATCAGGAAGAAGAATGAACCACAGGCTCAGCCTGCCCCCCAGAACCAAAATAGGGCCTGAAGCAATCCTGCGCTTTTGCGGCCAGCTCCCAAAAAAGCGAGGAGACAAATGGAGCTCAGGGGCACTGCAATTCACAAACGTGCAGAGTTATAAATGAGAACTCTCGTCCACAAATATATTGAGGGAAGGCAACGAAGAGGATTTGAAAGCAAGGCAGATTTGCAGGAAACAGATTTCAGGAGGTAGATTCGACTCGCCTTTAAAGCACATGAAAAGCGGCAAAACGTTGACAATGATGCCCTTGGCCAAAAAGGGCGTATGCGTTTTTTCCTGAATATATTCAGGAAAAAACGCATACGCCCTTTTTGGCCAACCAAGCAACCCGGAAGTGCAAATCAGCACTAGAAAGAAGTCTCGCTTGCCCTCGGTCAAAAGGGCCATGCTGAACAAACAGTAAAAACCAGAAAAGCAGGACAGGCCATGGAGACATGGGAGCCTTGCTACGCTGATGGGCGGGATGTAAATTGCCAACAGGCACTCTGGAGAAGAGTACGGTGTGTCCTGAAACAAGTAATAAACACAGCGTAGAGAGCATAGGGCACTTCCACTCAAGGGCGTATAAATTGGGAAAACTAAAAATCAACAAGACACAGGCACCCTAAAGTTTACGGCTGCTCTGTTTCCAAGAACCTCCACTTCGGTACACCTTCAATATCCCAGGAAAGAGAAAAATGGATAAAGAAATGTTGGTACTTGGCACAATGGAATATCACTCAGCCATGAAATCAATGTCATAAGGCTAGTTAGCAGCATGATGAGTGGATTTAGGTACGATGATTCTAAGTGAAATAAGTCACACAGAAAAAGACACTTATCCTAAGATATCGCTTATAGAGGGAATGTCAAAATCGCTACACTTGAACTGAATTACAAAACAGAACAGAGGCACACCTTTAGAAGACACACTATGGCTGCTTAACGGGAAAGGTGAGGTGGGGTGATGCATAAAACAAGGGTTTGAAATTAGCTCAGACACCGCTCCATAAGCCAAATATGTAATAGACAAGGCCTACTCCCTGCTCAGTGAACTGGACTCAACACCCCCTAGTCACCGCACAAGAATATATCTGACTAGTATGAATCTGAAAACCTATGTATCGATATCTCTCTGCAAGTGAATCAAGAGGGTGTAAAGCGGCATAAACACAGCAGGGAAAAGCAGCCAAACCCCATTCTAAACATACATTACTTTAAAAAACCCACAAAGCAAAGACAGTGAAAGAGAGAGAAATTCTTACAAAATCCGTTCAGGGTCTCTGATGCAACCTGGATTGACCATATCTAGACCCACAGCTGGATGAGACATAAGGCTGGACACTCTTGGGGCTGAGAGGATTGGTGAGGTTGGGTGAGCAAATGCAGATACTTTAAAGTAATACCGCGGGGTACCCAGCCCATGGGTCTCAAATCTCCAGGTACAAGGGCATCTTCCTACATCAAAACATGCATGGGAAAGCCAGAAGATGGTATGCCGTGAGATCGGGAAAGGTTTCTAAAACGCACCTCATTTCTCCTCTCCTTGTGCTCGGGTTCGCCATTCCAGCCGCTTGACTAACCATCTCCCTACTTGGAGAATCAGCACCTTTAACCTCCTGTTTCGTCCAGGTTGCAATGTGTCCTGAGGATGAACGGGAAGACGGGGAACCAACGAAAGACTAGCCCTAGGTGTTGGGACAGGCACAGGTCACTCCATTTTCCCATCAGGAAGAAGAATGAACCACAGGCTCAGCCTGCCCCCCAGAACCAAAATAGGGCCTGAAGCAATCCTGCGCTTTTGCGGCCAGCTCCCAAAAAAGCGAGGAGACAAATGGAGCTCAGGGGCACTGCAATTCACAAACGTGCAGAGTTATGAATGAGAACTCTCGTCCACAAATATATTGAGGGAAGGCAACGAAGAGGATTTGAAAGCAAGGCAGATTTGCAGGAAACAGATTTCAGGAGGTAGATTCGACTCGCCTTTAAAGCACATGAAAAGCGGCAAAACGTTGACAATGATGCCCTTGGTCAAAAAGGGCGTATGCGTTTTTTCCTGAATATATTCAGGAAAAAACGCATACGCCCTTTTTGGCCAACCAAGCAAGCCGGAAGGGCAAATCAGCGCTACAAAGAAGTCTCGCTTGCCCTCGGTCAAAAGGGCCATGCTGAACAAAGTGTAAAAACCAGAAAAGCAGGACAGGCCATGGAGACATGGAAGCCTTGCTACGCTGATGGGCGGGATGTAAATTGCCAACAGGCACTCTGGAGAAGAGTACGGTGTGTCCTGAAACAAGTAATAAACACAGCGTAGAGAGCATAGGGCACTTCCACTCAAGGGCGTATAAATTGGGAAAACTAAAAATCAAGAAGACACAGGCACCCTAAAGTTTACGGCTGCTCTGTTTCCAAGAACCTCCACTTCGATACACCTTCAATATCCCAGGAAAGAGAAAAATGGATAAAGAAATGGTGGTACTTGGCACAATGGAATATCACTCAGCCATGAAATCAATGTCATAAGGCTAGTTAGCAGCATGATGAGTGGATTTAGATACGATGATTCTAAGTGAAATAAGTCACACAGAAAAAGACACTTATCCTAAGATATCGCTTATAGAGGGAATGTCAAAATCGCTACACTTGAACTGAATTACAAAACAGAACAGAGTCACACCTTAGAAGACACACTATGGCTGCTTAACGGGAAAGGTGAGGTGGGGTGATGCATAAAACAAGGGTTTGAAATGAGCTCAGAGACCGCTCCATAAGCCAAATATGTAATAGACAAGGCCTACTCCCTGCTCAGTGAACTGGACTCAACACCCCCTAGTCACCGCACAAGAATATATCTGACTAGTATGAATCTGAAAACCTATGTATCGATATCTCTCTGCAAGTGAATCAAGAGGGTGTAAAGCGGCATCAACACAGCAGGGAAAAGTAGCCAAACCCCATTCTAAACATACATTACTTTAAAAAAGCCACAAAGCAAAGACAGTGAAAGAGAGAGAAATTCTTACAAAATCCGTTCAGGGTCTCTGATGCAACCTGGATTGACCATATCTAGACCCACAGCTGGATGAGACATAAGGCTGGACACTCTTGGGGCTGAGAGGATTGGTGAGGTTGGGTGAGCAAATGCAGATACTTTAAAGTAATACCGCGGGGTACCCACCCCATGGGTCTCAAATCTCCAGGTACAAGGGAATCTTCCTACATAAAAACATGCATGGGAAACCCAGAAGATGGTATGCCGTGAGATCGGGAAAGGTTTCTAAAACGCACCTCATTTCTCCTCTCCTTGTGCTCGGGTTCGCCATTCCAGCCGCTTGACTAACCATCTCCCTACTTGGAGAATCAGCACCTTTAACCTACTGTTTCGTCCAGGTTGCAATTTGTCCTGAGGATGAACGGGAAGACGGGGAACCAACGAAAGACTAGCCCTAGGTGTTGGGACAGGCACAGGTCACTCCATTTTCCCATCAGGAAGAAGAATGAACCACAGGCTCAGCCTGCCCCCCAGAACCAAAATAGGGCCTGAAGCAATCCTGCGCTTTTGCGGCCAGCTCCCAAAAAAGCGAGGAGACAAATGGAGCTCAGGGGCACTGCAATTCACAAACGTGCAGAGTTATGAATGAGAACTCTCGTCCACAAATATATTGAGGGAAGGCAACGAAGAGGATTTGAAAGCAAGGCAGATTTGCAGGAAACAGATTTCAGGAGGTAGATTCGACTCACCTTTAAAGCACATGAAAAGCGGCAAAACGTTGACAATGATGCCCTTGGCCAAAAAGGGCGTATGCGTTTTTTCCTGAATATATTCAGGAAAAAACGCATACGCCCTTTTTGGCCAACCAAGCAAGCCGGAAGGGCAAATCAGCGCTACAAAGATGTCTCGCTTGCCCTCGGTCAAAAGGGCCATGCTGAACAAAGTGTAAAAACCAGAAAAGCAGGACAGGCCATGGAGACATGGAAGCCTTGCTACGCTGATGGGCGGGATGTAAATTGCCAACAGGCACTCTGGAGAAGAGTACGGTGTGTCCTGAAACAAGTAATAAACACAGCGTTGAGAGCATAGGGCACTTCCACTCATGGGCGTATAAATTGGGAAAACTAAAAATCAACAAGACACAGGCACCCTAAAGTTTACGGCTGCTCTGTTTCCAAGAACCTCCACTTCGGTACACCTTCAATATCCCAGGAAAGAGAAAAATGGATAAAGAAATGGTGGTACTTGGCACAGTGGAATATCACTCAGCCATGAAATCAATGTCATAAGGCTAGTTAGCAGCATGATGAGTGGATTTAGATACGATGATTCTAAGTGAAATAAGTCACACAGAAAAAGACACTTATCCTAAGATATCGCTTATAGAGGGAATGTCAAAATCGCTACACTTGAACTGAATTACAAAACAGAACAGAGTCACACCTTTAGAAGACACACTATGGCTGCTTAACGGGAAAGGTGAGGTGGGGTGATGCATAAAACAAGGGTTTGAAATTAGCTCAGAGACCGCTCCATAAGCCAAATATGTAATAGACAAGGCCTACTCCCTGCTCAGTGAACTGGACTCAACACACCCTAGTCAACACACAAGAATATATCTGACTAGTAAGAATCTGAAAACCTATGTATCGATATCTCTCTGCAAGTGAATCAAGAGGGTGTAAAGCGGCATCAACACAGCAGGGAAAAGCAGCCAAGCCCGATTCTAAACATAAATTACTTTAAAAAACCCACAAAACAAAGACAGTGAAAGAGAGAGAAATTCTTACAAAATCCGTTCAGGGTCTATGATGCAACCTGGATTGACCATATCAAGACCCACAACTGGATGAGACATAAGGCTGGACACTCTTGGGGCTGAGAGGGTTGGTGAGGTTGGGTGAGCAAATGCAGATACTTTAAAGTAACACTTCGGGGAACACACCCCATGGGTCTCAAATCTCCAGGTACAAGGGAATCTTCCTACATCAAAACATGCATGGGAAACCCAGAAGATGGTATGCCATGAGATCGGGAAAGGTTTCTAAAACGCACCTCATTTCTCCTCTCCTTGTGCTCGGGTTCGCCATTCCAGCCGCTTGACTAACCATCTCCCTACTTGGAGAATCAGCACCTTTAACCTCCTGATTGTACAGGTTGCAATTTGTCCTGAGGATGAACGGGAAGACGCGGAATCAACGAGAGACGAGCCCTAGGTGTTGGGACAGGCATAGGTCACTCCATTTTCCCATCAGGAAGAAGAATGAACCACAAGCTCAGCCTGCCCCCAAGAACCAAAATAGGGCCTGAAGCAATCCTGCGCTTTTGCGGCCAGCTCCCAAAAAAGCGAGGAGACAAATGGAGCTCAGGGGCACTGCAATTCACAAACGTGCAGAGTTATGAATGAGAACTCTCGTCCACAAATATATTGAGGGAAGGCAACGAAGAGGATTTGAAAGCAAGGCAGATTTGCAGGAAACAGATTTCAGGAGGTAGATTCGACTCGCCTTTAAAGCACATGAAAAGCGGCAAAACGTTGACAATGATGCCCTTGGCCAAAAAGGGCGTATGCGTTTTTTCCTGAATATATTCAGGAAAAAACGCATACGCCCTTTTTGGCCAACCAAGCAAGCCGGAAGGGCAAATCAGCGCTACAAAGATGTCTCGCTTGCCCTCGGTCAAAAGGGCCATGCTGAACAAAGTGTAAAAACCAGAAAAGCAGGACAGGCCATGGAGACATGGAAGCCTTGCTACGCTGATGGGCGGGATGTAAATTGCCAACAGGCACTCTGGAGAAGAGTACGGTGTGTCCTGAAACAAGTAATAAACACAGCGTTGAGAGCATAGGGCACTTCTACTCATGGGCGTATAAATTGGGAAAACTAAAAATCAACAAGACACAGGCACCCTAAAGTTTACGGCTGCTCTGTTTCCAAGAACCTCCACTTCGGTACACCTTCAATATCCCAGGAAAGAGAAAAATGGATAAAGAAATGGTGGTACTTGGCACAATGGAATATCACTCAGCCATGAAATCAATGTCATAAGGCTAGTTAGCAGCATGATGAGTGGATTTAGATAGGATGATTCTAAGTGAAATAAGTCACACAGAAAAAGACACTTATCCTAAGATATCGCTTATAGAGGGAATGTCAAAATCGCTACACTTGAACTGAATTACAAAACAGAACAGAGTCACACCTTTAGAAGACACACTATGGCTGCTTAACGGGAAAGGTGAGGTGGGGTGATGCATAAAACAAGGGTTTGAAATTAGCTCAGACACCGCTCCATAAGCCAAATATGTAATAGACAAGGCCTACTCCCTGCTCAGTGAACTGGACTCAACACACCCTAGTCACCGCACAAGAATATATCTGACTAGTATGAATCTGAAAACCTATGTATCGATATCTCTCTGCAAGTGAATCAAGAGGGTGTAAAGCGGCATAAACACAGCAGGGAAAAGCAGCCAAGCCCGATTCTAAACATAAATTACTTTAAAAAACCCACAAAACAAAGACAGTGAAAGAGAGAGAAATTCTTACAAAATCCGTTCAGGGTCTATGATGCAACCTGGATTGACCATATCAAGACCCACAGCTGGATGAGACATAAGGCTGGACACTCTTGGGGCTGAGAGGATTGGTGAGGTTGGGTGAGCAAATGCAGATACTTTAAAGTAACACTGCGGGGAACACACCCCATGGGTCTCAAATCTCCAGGTACAAGGGAATCTTCCTACATCAAAACATGCATGGGAAACCCAGAAGATGGTATGCCATGAGATCGGGAAAGGTTTCTAAAACGCACCTCATTTCTCCTCTCCTTGTGCTCGGGTTCGCCATTCCAGCCGCTTGACTAACCATCTCCCTACTTGGAGAATCAGCACCTTTAACCTCCTGATTGTACAGGTTGCAATTTGTCCTGAGGATGAACGGGAAGACGCGGAACCAACGAGAGACGAGCCCTAGGTGTTGGGACAGGCATAGGTCACTCCATTTTCCCATCAGGAAGAAGAATGAACCACAGGCTCAGCCTGCCCCCCAGAACCAAAATAGGGCCTGAAGCAATCCTGCGCTTTTGCGGCCAGCTCCCAAAAAAGCGAGGAGACAAATGGAGCTCAGGGGCACTGCAATTCACAAACGTGCAGAGTTATAAATGAGAACTCTCGTCCACAAATATATTGAGGGAAGGCAACGAAGAGGATTTGAAAGCAAGGCAGATTTGCAGGAAACAGATTTCAGGAGGTAGATTCGACTCGCCTTTAAAGCACATGAAAAGCGGCAAAACGTTGACAATGATGCCCTTGGCCAAAAAGGGCGTATGCGTTTTTTCCTGAATATATTCAGGAAAAAACGCATACGCCCTTTTTGGCCAACCAAGCAACCCGGAAGTGCAAATCAGCACTAGAAAGAAGTCTCGCTTGCCCTCGGTCAAAAGGGCCATGCTGAACAAACAGTAAAAACCAGAAAAGCAGGACAGGCCATGGAGACATGGGAGCCTTGCTACGCTGATGGGCGGGATGTAAATTGCCAACAGGCACTCTGGAGAAGAGTACGGTGTGTCCTGAAACAAGTAATAAACACAGCGTAGAGAGCATAGGGCACTTCCACTCAAGGGCGTATAAATTGGGAAAACTAAAAATCAACAAGACACAGGCACCCTAAAGTTTACGGCTGCTCTGTTTCCAAGAACCTCCACTTCGGTACACCTTCAATATCCCAGGAAAGAGAAAAATGGATAAAGAAATGTTGGTACTTGGCACAATGGAATATCACTCAGCCATGAAATCAATGTCATAAGGCTAGTTAGCAGCATGATGAGTGGATTTAGGTACGATGATTCTAAGTGAAATAAGTCACACAGAAAAAGACACTTATCCTAAGATATCGCTTATAGAGGGAATGTCAAAATCGCTACACTTGAACTGAATTACAAAACAGAACAGAGGCACACCTTTAGAAGACACACTATGGCTGCTTAACGGGAAAGGTGAGGTGGGGTGATGCATAAAACAAGGGTTTGAAATTAGCTCAGACACCGCTCCATAAGCCAAATATGTAATAGACAAGGCCTACTCCCTGCTCAGTGAACTGGACTCAACACCCCCTAGTCACCGCACAAGAATATATCTGACTAGTATGAATCTGAAAACCTATGTATCGATATCTCTCTGCAAGTGAATCAAGAGGGTGTAAAGCGGCATAAACACAGCAGGGAAAAGCAGCCAAACCCCATTCTAAACATACATTACTTTAAAAAACCCACAAAGCAAAGACAGTGAAAGAGAGAGAAATTCTTACAAAATCCGTTCAGGGTCTCTGATGCAACCTGGATTGACCATATCTAGACCCACAGCTGGATGAGACATAAGGCTGGACACTCTTGGGGCTGAGAGGATTGGTGAGGTTGGGTGAGCAAATGCAGATACTTTAAAGTAATACCGCGGGGTACCCAGCCCATGGGTCTCAAATCTCCAGGTACAAGGGCATCTTCCTACATCAAAACATGCATGGGAAAGCCAGAAGATGGTATGCCGTGAGATCGGGAAAGGTTTCTAAAACGCACCTCATTTCTCCTCTCCTTGTGCTCGGGTTCGCCATTCCAGCCGCTTGACTAACCATCTCCCTACTTGGAGAATCAGCACCTTTAACCTCCTGTTTCGTCCAGGTTGCAATGTGTCCTGAGGATGAACGGGAAGACGGGGAACCAACGAAAGACTAGCCCTAGGTGTTGGGACAGGCACAGGTCACTCCATTTTCCCATCAGGAAGAAGAATGAACCACAGGCTCAGCCTGCCCCCCAGAACCAAAATAGGGCCTGAAGCAATCCTGCGCTTTTGCGGCCAGCTCCCAAAAAAGCGAGGAGACAAATGGAGCTCAGGGGCACTGCAATTCACAAACGTGCAGAGTTATGAATGAGAACTCTCGTCCACAAATATATTGAGGGAAGGCAACGAAGAGGATTTGAAAGCAAGGCAGATTTGCAGGAAACAGATTTCAGGAGGTAGATTCGACTCGCCTTTAAAGCACATGAAAAGCGGCAAAACGTTGACAATGATGCCCTTGGTCAAAAAGGGCGTATGCGTTTTTTCCTGAATATATTCAGGAAAAAACGCATACGCCCTTTTTGGCCAACCAAGCAAGCCGGAAGGGCAAATCAGCGCTACAAAGAAGTCTCGCTTGCCCTCGGTCAAAAGGGCCATGCTGAACAAAGTGTAAAAACCAGAAAAGCAGGACAGGCCATGGAGACATGGAAGCCTTGCTACGCTGATGGGCGGGATGTAAATTGCCAACAGGCACTCTGGAGAAGAGTACGGTGTGTCCTGAAACAAGTAATAAACACAGCGTAGAGAGCATAGGGCACTTCCACTCAAGGGCGTATAAATTGGGAAAACTAAAAATCAAGAAGACACAGGCACCCTAAAGTTTACGGCTGCTCTGTTTCCAAGAACCTCCACTTCGATACACCTTCAATATCCCAGGAAAGAGAAAAATGGATAAAGAAATGGTGGTACTTGGCACAATGGAATATCACTCAGCCATGAAATCAATGTCATAAGGCTAGTTAGCAGCATGATGAGTGGATTTAGATACGATGATTCTAAGTGAAATAAGTCACACAGAAAAAGACACTTATCCTAAGATATCGCTTATAGAGGGAATGTCAAAATCGCTACACTTGAACTGAATTACAAAACAGAACAGAGTCACACCTTAGAAGACACACTATGGCTGCTTAACGGGAAAGGTGAGGTGGGGTGATGCATAAAACAAGGGTTTGAAATGAGCTCAGAGACCGCTCCATAAGCCAAATATGTAATAGACAAGGCCTACTCCCTGCTCAGTGAACTGGACTCAACACCCCCTAGTCACCGCACAAGAATATATCTGACTAGTATGAATCTGAAAACCTATGTATCGATATCTCTCTGCAAGTGAATCAAGAGGGTGTAAAGCGGCATCAACACAGCAGGGAAAAGTAGCCAAACCCCATTCTAAACATACATTACTTTAAAAAAGCCACAAAGCAAAGACAGTGAAAGAGAGAGAAATTCTTACAAAATCCGTTCAGGGTCTCTGATGCAACCTGGATTGACCATATCTAGACCCACAGCTGGATGAGACATAAGGCTGGACACTCTTGGGGCTGAGAGGATTGGTGAGGTTGGGTGAGCAAATGCAGATACTTTAAAGTAATACCGCGGGGTACCCACCCCATGGGTCTCAAATCTCCAGGTACAAGGGAATCTTCCTACATAAAAACATGCATGGGAAACCCAGAAGATGGTATGCCGTGAGATCGGGAAAGGTTTCTAAAACGCACCTCATTTCTCCTCTCCTTGTGCTCGGGTTCGCCATTCCAGCCGCTTGACTAACCATCTCCCTACTTGGAGAATCAGCACCTTTAACCTACTGTTTCGTCCAGGTTGCAATTTGTCCTGAGGATGAACGGGAAGACGGGGAACCAACGAAAGACTAGCCCTAGGTGTTGGGACAGGCACAGGTCACTCCATTTTCCCATCAGGAAGAAGAATGAACCACAGGCTCAGCCTGCCCCCCAGAACCAAAATAGGGCCTGAAGCAATCCTGCGCTTTTGCGGCCAGCTCCCAAAAAAGCGAGGAGACAAATGGAGCTCAGGGGCACTGCAATTCACAAACGTGCAGAGTTATGAATGAGAACTCTCGTCCACAAATATATTGAGGGAAGGCAACGAAGAGGATTTGAAAGCAAGGCAGATTTGCAGGAAACAGATTTCAGGAGGTAGATTCGACTCACCTTTAAAGCACATGAAAAGCGGCAAAACGTTGACAATGATGCCCTTGGCCAAAAAGGGCGTATGCGTTTTTTCCTGAATATATTCAGGAAAAAACGCATACGCCCTTTTTGGCCAACCAAGCAAGCCGGAAGGGCAAATCAGCGCTACAAAGATGTCTCGCTTGCCCTCGGTCAAAAGGGCCATGCTGAACAAAGTGTAAAAACCAGAAAAGCAGGACAGGCCATGGAGACATGGAAGCCTTGCTACGCTGATGGGCGGGATGTAAATTGCCAACAGGCACTCTGGAGAAGAGTACGGTGTGTCCTGAAACAAGTAATAAACACAGCGTTGAGAGCATAGGGCACTTCCACTCATGGGCGTATAAATTGGGAAAACTAAAAATCAACAAGACACAGGCACCCTAAAGTTTACGGCTGCTCTGTTTCCAAGAACCTCCACTTCGGTACACCTTCAATATCCCAGGAAAGAGAAAAATGGATAAAGAAATGGTGGTACTTGGCACAGTGGAATATCACTCAGCCATGAAATCAATGTCATAAGGCTAGTTAGCAGCATGATGAGTGGATTTAGATACGATGATTCTAAGTGAAATAAGTCACACAGAAAAAGACACTTATCCTAAGATATCGCTTATAGAGGGAATGTCAAAATCGCTACACTTGAACTGAATTACAAAACAGAACAGAGTCACACCTTTAGAAGACACACTATGGCTGCTTAACGGGAAAGGTGAGGTGGGGTGATGCATAAAACAAGGGTTTGAAATTAGCTCAGAGACCGCTCCATAAGCCAAATATGTAATAGACAAGGCCTACTCCCTGCTCAGTGAACTGGACTCAACACACCCTAGTCAACACACAAGAATATATCTGACTAGTAAGAATCTGAAAACCTATGTATCGATATCTCTCTGCAAGTGAATCAAGAGGGTGTAAAGCGGCATCAACACAGCAGGGAAAAGCAGCCAAGCCCGATTCTAAACATAAATTACTTTAAAAAACCCACAAAACAAAGACAGTGAAAGAGAGAGAAATTCTTACAAAATCCGTTCAGGGTCTATGATGCAACCTGGATTGACCATATCAAGACCCACAACTGGATGAGACATAAGGCTGGACACTCTTGGGGCTGAGAGGGTTGGTGAGGTTGGGTGAGCAAATGCAGATACTTTAAAGTAACACTTCGGGGAACACACCCCATGGGTCTCAAATCTCCAGGTACAAGGGAATCTTCCTACATCAAAACATGCATGGGAAACCCAGAAGATGGTATGCCATGAGATCGGGAAAGGTTTCTAAAACGCACCTCATTTCTCCTCTCCTTGTGCTCGGGTTCGCCATTCCAGCCGCTTGACTAACCATCTCCCTACTTGGAGAATCAGCACCTTTAACCTCCTGATTGTACAGGTTGCAATTTGTCCTGAGGATGAACGGGAAGACGCGGAATCAACGAGAGACGAGCCCTAGGTGTTGGGACAGGCATAGGTCACTCCATTTTCCCATCAGGAAGAAGAATGAACCACAAGCTCAGCCTGCCCCCAAGAACCAAAATAGGGCCTGAAGCAATCCTGCGCTTTTGCGGCCAGCTCCCAAAAAAGCGAGGAGACAAATGGAGCTCAGGGGCACTGCAATTCACAAACGTGCAGAGTTATGAATGAGAACTCTCGTCCACAAATATATTGAGGGAAGGCAACGAAGAGGATTTGAAAGCAAGGCAGATTTGCAGGAAACAGATTTCAGGAGGTAGATTCGACTCGCCTTTAAAGCACATGAAAAGCGGCAAAACGTTGACAATGATGCCCTTGGCCAAAAAGGGCGTATGCGTTTTTTCCTGAATATATTCAGGAAAAAACGCATACGCCCTTTTTGGCCAACCAAGCAAGCCGGAAGGGCAAATCAGCGCTACAAAGATGTCTCGCTTGCCCTCGGTCAAAAGGGCCATGCTGAACAAAGTGTAAAAACCAGAAAAGCAGGACAGGCCATGGAGACATGGAAGCCTTGCTACGCTGATGGGCGGGATGTAAATTGCCAACAGGCACTCTGGAGAAGAGTACGGTGTGTCCTGAAACAAGTAATAAACACAGCGTTGAGAGCATAGGGCACTTCTACTCATGGGCGTATAAATTGGGAAAACTAAAAATCAACAAGACACAGGCACCCTAAAGTTTACGGCTGCTCTGTTTCCAAGAACCTCCACTTCGGTACACCTTCAATATCCCAGGAAAGAGAAAAATGGATAAAGAAATGGTGGTACTTGGCACAATGGAATATCACTCAGCCATGAAATCAATGTCATAAGGCTAGTTAGCAGCATGATGAGTGGATTTAGATAGGATGATTCTAAGTGAAATAAGTCACACAGAAAAAGACACTTATCCTAAGATATCGCTTATAGAGGGAATGTCAAAATCGCTACACTTGAACTGAATTACAAAACAGAACAGAGTCACACCTTTAGAAGACACACTATGGCTGCTTAACGGGAAAGGTGAGGTGGGGTGATGCATAAAACAAGGGTTTGAAATTAGCTCAGACACCGCTCCATAAGCCAAATATGTAATAGACAAGGCCTACTCCCTGCTCAGTGAACTGGACTCAACACACCCTAGTCACCGCACAAGAATATATCTGACTAGTATGAATCTGAAAACCTATGTATCGATATCTCTCTGCAAGTGAATCAAGAGGGTGTAAAGCGGCATAAACACAGCAGGGAAAAGCAGCCAAGCCCGATTCTAAACATAAATTACTTTAAAAAACCCACAAAACAAAGACAGTGAAAGAGAGAGAAATTCTTACAAAATCCGTTCAGGGTCTATGATGCAACCTGGATTGACCATATCAAGACCCACAGCTGGATGAGACATAAGGCTGGACACTCTTGGGGCTGAGAGGATTGGTGAGGTTGGGTGAGCAAATGCAGATACTTTAAAGTAACACTGCGGGGAACACACCCTATGGGTCTCAAATCTCCAGGTACAAGGGAATCTTCCTACATCAAAACATGCATGGGAAACCCAGAAGATGGTATGCCATGAGATCGGGAAAGGTTTCTAAAACGCACCTCATTTCTCCTCTCCTTGTGCTCGGGTTCGCCATTCCAGCCGCTTGACTAACCATCTCCCTACTTGGAGAATCAGCACCTTTAACCTCCTGATTGTACAGGTTGCAATTTGTCCTGAGGATGAACGGGAAGACGCGGAACCAACGAGAGACGAGCCCTAGGTGTTGGGACAGGCATAGGTCACTCCATTTTCCCATCAGGAAGAAGAATGAACCACAGGCTCAGCCTGCCCCCCAGAACCAAAATAGGGCCTGAAGCAATCCTGCGCTTTTGCGGCCAGCTCCCAAAAAAGCGAGGAGACAAATGGAGCTCAGGGGCACTGCAATTCACAAACGTGCAGAGTTATAAATGAGAACTCTCGTCCACAAATATATTGAGGGAAGGCAACGAAGAGGATTTGAAAGCAAGGCAGATTTGCAGGAAACAGATTTCAGGAGGTAGATTCGACTCGCCTTTAAAGCACATGAAAAGCGGCAAAACGTTGACAATGATGCCCTTGGCCAAAAAGGGCGTATGCGTTTTTTCCTGAATATATTCAGGAAAAAACGCATACGCCCTTTTTGGCCAACCAAGCAACCCGGAAGTGCAAATCAGCACTAGAAAGAAGTCTCGCTTGCCCTCGGTCAAAAGGGCCATGCTGAACAAACAGTAAAAACCAGAAAAGCAGGACAGGCCATGGAGACATGGGAGCCTTGCTACGCTGATGGGCGGGATGTAAATTGCCAACAGGCACTCTGGAGAAGAGTACGGTGTGTCCTGAAACAAGTAATAAACACAGCGTAGAGAGCATAGGGCACTTCCACTCAAGGGCGTATAAATTGGGAAAACTAAAAATCAACAAGACACAGGCACCCTAAAGTTTACGGCTGCTCTGTTTCCAAGAACCTCCACTTCGGTACACCTTCAATATCCCAGGAAAGAGAAAAATGGATAAAAAAATGTTGGTACTTGGCACAATGGAATATCACTCAGCCATGAAATCAATGTCATAAGGCTAGTTAGCAGCATGATGAGTGGATTTAGGTACGATGATTCTAAGTGAAATAAGTCACACAGAAAAAGACACTTATCCTAAGATATCGCTTATAGAGGGAATGTCAAAATCGCTACACTTGAACTGAATTACAAAACAGAACAGAGGCACACCTTTAGAAGACACACTATGGCTGCTTAACGGGAAAGGTGAGGTGGGGTGATGCATAAAACAAGGGTTTGAAATTAGCTCAGACACCGCTCCATAAGCCAAATATGTAATAGACAAGGCCTACTCCCTGCTCAGTGAACTGGACTCAACACCCCCTAGTCACCGCACAAGAATATATCTGACTAGTATGAATCTGAAAACCTATGTATCGATATCTCTCTGCAAGTGAATCAAGAGGGTGTAAAGCGGCATAAACACAGCAGGGAAAAGCAGCCAAACCCCATTCTAAACATACATTACTTTAAAAAACCCACAAAGCAAAGACAGTGAAAGAGAGAGAAATTCTTACAAAATCCGTTCAGGGTCTCTGATGCAACCTGGATTGACCATATCTAGACCCACAGCTGGATGAGACATAAGGCTGGACACTCTTGGGGCTGAGAGGATTGGTGAGGTTGGGTGAGCAAATGCAGATACTTTAAAGTAATACCGCGGGGTACCCAGCCCATGGGTCTCAAATCTCCAGGTACAAGGGCATCTTCCTACATCAAAACATGCATGGGAAAGCCAGAAGATGGTATGCCGTGAGATCGGGAAAGGTTTCTAAAACGCACCTCATTTCTCCTCTCCTTGTGCTCGGGTTCGCCATTCCAGCCGCTTGACTAACCATCTCCCTACTTGGAGAATCAGCACCTTTAACCTCCTGTTTCGTCCAGGTTGCAATGTGTGCTGAGGATGAACGGGAAGACGGGGAACCAACGAAAGACTAGCCCTAGGTGTTGGGACAGGCACAGGTCACTCCATTTTCCCATCAGGAAGAAGAATGAACCACAGGCTCAGCCTGCCCCCCAGAACCAAAATAGGGCCTGAAGCAATCCTGCGCTTTTGCGGCCAGCTCCCAAAAAAGCGAGGAGACAAATGGAGCTCAGGGGCACTGCAATTCACAAACGTGCAGAGTTATGAATGAGAACTCTCGTCCACAAATATATTGAGGGAAGGCAACGAAGAGGATTTGAAAGCAAGGCAGATTTGCAGGAAACAGATTTCAGGAGGTAGATTCGACTCGCCTTTAAAGCACATGAAAAGCGGCAAAACGTTGACAATGATGCCCTTGGTCAAAAAGGGCGTATGCGTTTTTTCCTGAATATATTCAGGAAAAAACGCATACGCCCTTTTTGGCCAACCAAGCAAGCCGGAAGGGCAAATCAGCGCTACAAAGAAGTCTCGCTTGCCCTCGGTCAAAAGGGCCATGCTGAACAAAGTGTAAAAACCAGAAAAGCAGGACAGGCCATGGAGACATGGAAGCCTTGCTACGCTGATGGGCGGGATGTAAATTGCCAACAGGCACTCTGGAGAAGAGTACGGTGTGTCCTGAAACAAGTAATAAACACAGCGTAGAGAGCATAGGGCACTTCCACTCAAGGGCGTATAAATTGGGAAAACTAAAAATCAAGAAGACACAGGCACCCTAAAGTTTACGGCTGCTCTGTTTCCAAGAACCTCCACTTCGATACACCTTCAATATCCCAGGAAAGAGAAAAATGGATAAAGAAATGGTGGTACTTGGCACAATGGAATATCACTCAGCCATGAAATCAATGTCATAAGGCTAGTTAGCAGCATGATGAGTGGATTTAGATACGATGATTCTAAGTGAAATAAGTCACACAGAAAAAGACACTTATCCTAAGATATCGCTTATAGAGGGAATGTCAAAATCGCTACACTTGAACTGAATTACAAAACAGAACAGAGTCACACCTTAGAAGACACACTATGGCTGCTTAACGGGAAAGGTGAGGTGGGGTGATGCATAAAACAAGGGTTTGAAATGAGCTCAGAGACCGCTCCATAAGCCAAATATGTAATAGACAAGGCCTACTCCCTGCTCAGTGAACTGGACTCAACACCCCCTAGTCACCGCACAAGAATATATCTGACTAGTATGAATCTGAAAACCTATGTATCGATATCTCTCTGCAAGTGAATCAAGAGGGTGTAAAGCGGCATCAACACAGCAGGGAAAAGTAGCCAAACCCCATTCTAAACATACATTACTTTAAAAAAGCCACAAAGCAAAGACAGTGAAAGAGAGAGAAATTCTTACAAAATCCGTTCAGGGTCTCTGATGCAACCTGGATTGACCATATCTAGACCCACAGCTGGATGAGACATAAGGCTGGACACTCTTGGGGCTGAGAGGATTGGTGAGGTTGGGTGAGCAAATGCAGATACTTTAAAGTAATACCGCGGGGTACCCAGCCCATGGGTCTCAAATCTCCAGGTACAAGGGCATCTTCTTACATCAAAACATGCATGGGAAAGCCAGAAGATGGTATGCCGTGAGATCGGGAAAGGTTTCTAAAACGCACCTCATTTCTCCTCTCCTTGTGCTCGGGTTCGCCATTCCAGCCGCTTGACTAACCATCTCCCTACTTGGAGAATCAGCACCTTTAACCTCCTGTTTCGTCCAGGTTGCAATGTGTCCTGAGGATGAACGGGAAGACGGGGAACCAACGAAAGACTAGCCCTAGGTGTTGGGACAGGCACAGGTCACTCCATTTTCCCATCAGGAAGAAGAATGAACCACAGGTTCAGCCTGCCCCCCAGAACCAAAATAGGGCCTGAAGCAATCCTGCGCTTTTGCGGCCAGCTCCCAAAAAAGCGAGGAGACAAATGGAGCTCAGGGGCACTGCAATTCACAAACGTGCAGAGTTATGAATGAGAACTCTCGTCCACAAATATATTGAGGGAAGGCAACGAAGAGGATTTGAAAGCAAGGCAGATTTGCAGGAAACAGATTTCAGGAGGTAGATTCGACTCGCCTTTAAAGCACATGAAAAGCGGCAAAACGTTGACAATGATGCCCTTGGCCAAAAAGGGCGTATGCGTTTTTTCCTGAATATATTCAGGAAAAAACGCATACGCCCTTTTTGGCCAACCAAGCAAGCCGGAAGGGCAAATCAGCGCTACAAAGAAGTCTCGCTTGCCCTCGGTCAAAAGGGCCATGCTGAACAAAGTGTAAAAACCAGAAAAGCAGGACAGGCCATGGAGACATGGAAGCCTTGCTACGCTGATGGGCGGGATGTAAATTGCCAACAGGCACTCTGGAGAAGAGTACGGTGTGTCCTGAAACAAGTAATAAACACAGCGTTGAGAGCATAGGGCACTTCCACTCATGGGCGTATAAATTGGGAAAACTAAAAATCAACAAGACACAGGCACCCTAAAGTTTACGGCTGCTCTGTTTCCAAGAACCTCCACTTCGGTACACCTTCAATATCCCAGGAAAGAGAAAAATGGATAAAGAAATGGTGGTACTTGGCACAGTGGAATATCACTCAGCCATGAAATCAATGTCATAAGGCTAGTTAGCAGCATGATGAGTGGATTTAGATACGATGATTCTAAGTGAAATAAGTCACACAGAAAAAGACACTTATCCTAAGATATCGCTTATAGAGGGAATGTCAAAATCGCTACACTTGAACTGAATTACAAAACAGAACAGAGTCACACCTTTAGAAGACACACTATGGCTGCTTAACGGGAAAGGTGAGGTGGGGTGATGCATAAAACAAGGGTTTGAAATTAGCTCAGAGACCGCTCCATAAGCCAAATATGTAATAGACAAGGCCTACTCCCTGCTCAGTGAACTGGACTCAACACACCCTAGTCAACACACAAGAATATATCTGACTAGTAAGAATCTGAAAACCTATGTATCGATATCTCTCTGCAAGTGAATCAAGAGGGTGTAAAGCGGCATCAACACAGCAGGGAAAAGCAGCCAAGCCCGATTCTAAACATAAATTACTTTAAAAAACCCACAAAACAAAGACAGTGAAAGAGAGAGAAATTCTTACAAAATCCGTTCAGGGTCTATGATGCAACCTGGATTGACCATATCAAGACCCACAACTGGATGAGACATAAGGCTGGACACTCTTGGGGCTGAGAGGGTTGGTGAGGTTGGGTGAGCAAATGCAGATACTTTAAAGTAACACTTCGGGGAACACACCCCATGGGTCTCAAATCTCCAGGTACAAGGGAATCTTCCTACATCAAAACATGCATGGGAAACCCAGAAGATGGTATGCCATGAGATCGGGAAAGGTTTCTAAAACGCACCTCATTTCTCCTCTCCTTGTGCTCGGGTTCGCCATTCCAGCCGCTTGACTAACCATCTCCCTACTTGGAGAATCAGCACCTTTAACCTCCTGATTGTACAGGTTGCAATTTGTCCTGAGGATGAACGGGAAGACGCGGAATCAACGAGAGACGAGCCCTAGGTGTTGGGACAGGCATAGGTCACTCCATTTTCCCATCAGGAAGAAGAATGAACCACAAGCTCAGCCTGCCCCCCAGAACCAAAATAGGGCCTGAAGCAATCCTGCGCTTTTGCTGCCAGCTCCCAAAAAAGCGAGGAGACAAATGGAGCTCAGGGGCACTGCAATTCACAAACGTGCAGAGTTATAAATGAGAACTCTCGTCCACAAATATATTGAGGGAAGGCAACGAAGAGGATTTGAAAGCAAGGAAGATTTGCAGGAAACAGATTTCAGGAGGTAGATTCGACTCGCCTTTAAAGCACATGAAAAGCGGCAAAACGTTGACAATGATTCCCTTGGCCAAAAAGGGAGCATGCGTTTTTTCCTGAATATATTCAGGAAAAAACGCATACGCCCTTTTTGGCCAACCAAGCAAGCCGGAAGGGCAAATCAGCGCTACAAAGAAGTCTCGCTTGCCCTCGGTCAAAAGGGCCATGCTGAACAAAGTGTAAAAACCAGAAAAGCAGGACAGGCCATGGAGACATGGAAGCCTTGCTACGCTGATGGGCGGGATGTAAATTGCCAACAGGCACTCTGGAGAAGAGTACGGTGTGTCCTGAAACAAGTAATAAACACAGCGTAGAGAGCATAGGGCACTTCCACTCAAGGGCGTATAAATTGGGAAAACTAAAAATCAAGAAGACACAGGCACCCTAAAGTTTACGGCTGCTCTGTTTCCAAGAACCTCCACTTCGCTACACCTTCAATATCCCAGGAAAGAGAAAAATGGATAAAGAAATGGTGGTACTTGGCACAATGGAATATCACTCAGCCATGAAATCAATGTCATAAGGCTAGTTAGCAGCATGATGAGTGGATTTAGATACGATGATTCTAAGTGAAATAAGTCACACAGAAAAAGACACTTTTCCTAAGATATCGCTTATAGAGGGAATGTCAAAATCGCTACACTTGAACTGAATTACAAAACAGAACAGAGTCACACCTTAGAAGACACACTATGGCTGCTTAACGGGAAAGGTGAGGTGGGGTGATGCATAAAACAAGGGTTTGAAATGAGCTCAGAGACCGCTCCATAAGCCAAATATGTAATAGACAAGGCCTACTCCCTGCTCAGTGAACTGGACTCAACACCCCCTAGTCACCGCACAAGAATATATCTGACTAGTATGAATCTGAAAACCTATGTATCGATATCTCTCTGCAAGTGAATCAAGAGGGTGTAAAGCGGCATCAACACAGCAGGGAAAAGTAGCCAAACCCCATTCTAAACATACATTACTTTAAAAAAGCCACAAAGCAAAGACAGTGAAAGAGAGAGAAATTCTTACAAAATCCGTTCAGGGTCTCTGATGCAACCTGGATTGACCATATCTAGACCCACAGCTGGATGAGACATAAGGCTGGACACTCTTGGGGCTGAGAGGATTGGTGAGGTTGGGTGAGCAAATGCAGATACTTTAAAGTAATACCGCGGGGTACCCACCCCATGGGTCTCAAATCTCCAGGTACAAGGGAATCTTCCTACATAAAAACATGCATGGGAAACCCAGAAGATGGTATGCCGTGAGATCGGGAAAGGTTTCTAAAACGCACCTCATTTCTCCTCTCCTTGTGCTCGGGTTCGCCATTCCAGCCGCTTGACTAACCATCTCCCTACTTGGAGAATCAGCACCTTTAACCTACTGTTTCGTCCAGGTTGCAATTTGTCCTGAGGATGAACGGGAAGACGGGGAACCAACGAAAGACTAGCCCTAGGTGTTGGGACAGGCACAGGTCACGCCATTTTCCCATCAGGAAGAAGAATGAACCACAGGCTCAGCCTGCCCCCCAGAACCAAAATAGGGCCTGAAGCAATCCTGCGCTTTTGCGGCCAGCTCCCAAAAAAGCGAGGAGACAAATGGAGCTCAGGGGCACTGCAATTCACAAACGTGCAGAGTTATGAATGAGAACTCTCGTCCACAAATATATTGAGGGAAGGCAACGAAGAGGATTTGAAAGCAAGGCAGATTTGCAGGAAACAGATTTCAGGAGGTAGATTCGACTCACCTTTAAAGCACATGAAAAGCGGCAAAACGTTGACAATGATGCCCTTGGCCAAAAAGGGCGTTTGCGTTTTTCCTGAATATATTCAGGAAAAAACGCATACGCCCTTTTTGGCCAACCAAGCAAGCCGGAAGGGCAAATCAGCGCTACAAAGATGTCTCGCTTGCCCTCGGTCAAAAGGGCCATGCTGAACAAAGTGTAAAAACCAGAAAAGCAGGACAGGCCATGGAGACATGGAAGCCTTGCTACGCTGATGGGCGGGATGTAAATTGCCAACAGGCACTCTGGAGAAGAGTACGGTGTGTCCTGAAACAAGTAATAAACACAGCGTTGAGAGCATAGGGCACTTCCACTCATGGGCGTATAAATTGGGAAAACTAAAAATCAACAAGACACAGGCACCCTAAAGTTTACGGCTGCTCTGTTTCCAAGAACCTCCACTTCGGTACACCTTCAATATCCCAGGAAAGAGAAAAATGGATAAAGAAATGGTGGTACTTGGCACAGTGGAATATCACTCAGCCATGAAATCAATGTCATAAGGCTAGTTAGCAGCATGATGAGTGGATTTAGATACGATGATTCTAAGTGAAATAAGTCACACAGAAAAAGACACTTATCCTAAGATATCGCTTATAGAGGGAATGTCAAAATCGCTACACTTGAACTGAATTACAAAACAGAACAGAGTCACACCTTTAGAAGACACACTATGGCTGCTTAACGGGAAAGGTGAGGTGGGGTGATGCATAAAACAAGGGTTTGAAATTAGCTCAGAGACCGCTCCATAAGCCAAATATGTAATAGACAAGGCCTACTCCCTGCTCAGTGAACTGGACTCAACACACCCTAGTCAACACACAAGAATATATCTAACTAGTAAGAATCTGAAAACCTATGTATCGATATCTCTCTGCAAGTGAATCAAGAGGGTGTAAAGCGGCATCAACACAGCAGGGAAAAGCAGCCAAGCCCGATTCTAAACATAAATTACTTTAAAAAACCCACAAAACAAAGACAGTGAAAGAGAGAGAAATTCTTACAAAATCCGTTCAGGGTCTATGATGCAACCTGGATTGACCATATCAAGACCCACAACTGGATGAGACATAAGGCTGGACACTCTTGGGGCTGAGAGGGTTGGTGAGGTTGGGTGAGCAAATGCAGATACTTTAAAGTAACACTTCGGGGAACACACCCCATGGGTCTCAAATCTCCAGGTACAAGGGAATCTTCCTACATCAAAACATGCATGGGAAACCCAGAAGATGGTATGCCATGAGATCGGGAAAGGTTTCTAAAACGCACCTCATTTCTCCTCTCCTTGTGCTCGGGTTCGCCATTCCAGCCGCTTGACTAACCATCTCCCTACTTGGAGAATCAGCACCTTTAACCTCCTGATTGTACAGGTTGCAATTTGTCCTGAGGATGAACGGGAAGACGCGGAATCAACGAGAGACGAGCCCTAGGTGTTGGGACAGGCATAGGTCACTCCATTTTCCCATCAGGAAGAAGAATGAACCACAAGCTCAGCCTGCCCCCCAGAACCAAAATAGGGCCTGAAGCAATCCTGCGCTTTTGCTGCCAGCTCCCAAAAAAGCGAGGAGACAAATGGAGCTCAGGGGCACTGCAATTCACAAACGTGCAGAGTTATAAATGAGAACTCTCGTCCACAAATATATTGAGGGAAGGCAACGAAGAGGATTTGAAAGCAAGGAAGATTTGCAGGAAACAGATTTCAGGAGGTAGATTCGACTCGCCTTTAAAGCACATGAAAAGCGGCAAAACGTTGACAATGATTCCCTTGGCCAAAAAGGGAGCATGCGTTTTTTCCTGAATATATTCAGGAAAAACGCATACGCCCTTTTTGGCCAACCAAGCAAGCCGGAAGGGCAAATCAGCGCTACAAAGAAGTCTCGCTTGCCCTCGGTCAAAAGGGCCATGCTGAACAAAATGTAAAAATCAGAAAAGCAGGACAGGCCATGGAGACATGGAAGCCTTGCTACGCTGATGGGCGGGATGTAAATTGCCAACAGGCACTCTGGAGAAGAGTACGGTGTGTCCTGAAACAAGTAATAAACACAGCGTTGAGAGCATAGGGCACTTCCACTCATGGGCGTATAAATTGGGAAAACTAAAAGTCAACAAGACACAGGCACCCCAAACTTTACGGCGGCTCTGTTTCCAAGAACCTCCGCTTCGGTACACCTTCAATATCCCAGGAAAGAGAAAAATGGATAAAGAAATGGTGGTACTTGGCACAATGGAATATCACTCAGCCATGAAATCAATGTCATAAGGCTAGTTAGCAGCATGATGAGTGGATTTAGGTACGATGATTCTAAGTGAAATAAGTCACACAGAAAAAGACACTTATCCTAAGATATCGCTTATAGAGGGAATGTCAAAATCGCTACACTTGAACTGAATTACAAAACAGAACAGAGGCACACCTTTAGAAGACACACTATGGCTGCTTAACGGGAAAGGTGAGGTGGAGTGATGCATAAAACAAGGGTTTGAAATTAGCTCAGACACCGCTCCATAAGCCAAATATGTAATAGACAAGGCCTACTCCCTGCTCAGTGAACTGGACTCAACACCCCCTAGTCACCGCACAAGAATATATCTGACTAGTATGAATCTGAAAACCTATGTATTGATATCTCTCTGCAAGTGAATCAAGAGGGTGTAAAGCGGCATAAACACAGCAGGGAAAAGCAGCCAAACCCCATTCTAAACATACATTACTTTAAAAAACCCACAAAGCAAAGACAGTGAAAGAGAGAGAAATTCTTACAAAATCCGTTCAGCGTCTCTGATGCAACCTGGATTGACCATATGTAGACCCACAGCTGGATGAGACATAAGGCTGGACACTCTTGGGGCTGAGAGGATTGGTGAGGTTGGGTGAGCAAATGCAGATACTTTAAAGTAATACCGCGGTGTACCCACCCCATGGGTCTCAAATCTCCAGGTACAAGGGAATCTTCCTACATCAAAACATGCATGGGAAACCCAGAAGATGGTATGCCGTGAGATCGGGAAAGGTTTCTAAAACGCACCTCATTTCTCCTCTCCTTGTGCTCGGTTTGCCATTCCAGCCGCTTGACTAACCATCTCCCTACTTGGAGAATCAGCACCTTTAACCTACTGTTTCGTCCAGGTTGCAATTTGTCCTGAGGATGAACGGGAAGACGCGGAACCAACGAAAGACTAGCCCTAGGTGTTGGGACAGGCACAGGTCACTCCATTTTCCCATCAGGAAGAAGAATGAACCACAGGCTCAGCCTGCCCCCCAGAACCAAAATAGGGCCTGAAGCAATCCTGCGCTTTTGCGGCCAGCTCCCAAAAAAGCGAGGAGACAAATGGAGCTCAGGGGCACTGCAATTCACAAACGTGCAGAGTTATAAATGAGAACTCTCATCCACAAATATATTGAGGGAAGGCAACGAAGAGGATTTGAAAGCAAGGCAGATTTGCAGGAAACAGATTTCAGGAGGTAGATTCGACTCGCCTTTAAAGCACATGAAAAGCGGCAAAACGTTGACAATGATGCCCTTGGCCAAAAAGGGCGTATGCGTTTTTTCCTGAATATATTCAGGAAAAAACGCATACGCCCTTTTTGGCCAACCAAGCAAGCCGGAAGGGCAAATCAGCGCTACAAAGAAGTCTCGCTTGCCCTCGGTCAAAAGGGCCATGCTGAACAAAGTGTAAAAACCAGAAAAGCAGGACAGGCCATGGAGACATGGGAGCCTTGCTACACTGATGGGCGGGATGTAAATTGCCAACAGGCACTCTGGAGAAGAGTACGGTGTGTCCTGAAACAAGTAATAAACACAGCGTAGAGAGCATAGGGCACTTCCACTCAAGGGCGTATAAATTGGGAAAATTAAAATCAACAAGACACAGGCACCCTAAAGTTTACGGCTGCTCTGTTTCAAAGAACCTCCACTTCGATACACCTTCAATATCCCAGGAAAGAGAAAAATGGATAAAGAAATGGTGGTACTTGGCACAATGGAATATCACTCAGCCATGAAATCAATGTCATAAGGCTAGTTAGCAGCATGATGAGTGGATTTAGATACGATGATTCTAAGTGAAATAAGTCACACAGAAAAAGACACTTATCCTAAGATATCGCTTATAGAGGGAATGTCAAAATCGCTACACTTGAACTGAATTACAAAACAGAACAGAGTCACACCTTTAGAAGACACACTATGGCTGCTTAACGGGAAAGGTGAGGTGGGGTGATGCATAAAACAAGGGTTTGAAATTAGCTCAGAGACCGCTCCATAAGCCAAATATGTACTAGACAAGGCCTACTCCCTGCTCAGTGAACTGGACTCAACACACCCTAGTCACCACACAAGAATATATCTGACTAGTAAGAATCTGAAAACCTATGTATCGATATCTCTCTGCAAGTGAATCAAGAGGGTGTAAAGCGGCATCAACACAGCAGGGAAAAGCAGCCAAGCCCGATTCTAAACATAAATTACTTTAAAAAACCCACAAAACAAAGACAGTGAAAGAGAGAGAAATTCTTACAAAATCCGTTCAGGGTCTCTGATGCAACCTGGATTGACCATATCTAGACCCATAGCTGGATGAGACATAAAGCTGGACATTCTTGGGGCTGAGAGGATTGGTGAGGTTGGGTGAGCAAACGCATATACATTAAAGTAACACTGCGGAGAACACACCCCATGGGTCTCAAATCTCCAGGTACAAGGGAATCTTCCTACATCAAAACATGCATGGGAAACCCAGAAGATGGTATGCCATGAGATCGGGAAAGGTTTCTAAAACGCACCTCATTTCTCCTCTCCTTGTGCTCGGGTTCGCCATTCCAGCCGCTTGACTAACCATCTCCCTACTTGGAGAATCAGCACCTTTAACCTCCTGATTGTACAGGTTGCAATTTGTCCTGAGGATGAACGGGAAGACGCGGAACCAACGAGAGACGAGCCCTACGTGTTGGGACAGGCATAGTCACTCCATTTTCCCATCAGGAAGAAGAATGAACCACAGGCTCAGCCTGCCCCCCAGAACCAAAATAGGGCCTGAAGCAATCCTGCGCTTTTGCGGCCAGCTCCCAAAAAAGCGAGGAGACAAATGGAGCTCAGGGGCACTGCAATTCAAAAACGTGCAGAGTTATAAATGAGAACTCTCGTCCACAAATATATTGAGGGAAGGCAACGAAGAGGATTTGAAAGCAAGGCAGATTTGCAGGAAACAGATTTCAGGAGGTAGATTCGACTCGCCTTTAAAGCACATGAAAAGCGGCAAAACGTTGACAATGATGCCCTTGGCCAAAAAGGGCGTATGCGTTTTTTCCTGAATATATTCAGGAAAAAACGCATACGCCCTTTTTGGCCAACCAAGCAAGCCGGAAGGGCAAATCAGCGCTACAAAGAAGTCTCGCTTGCCCTCAGTCAAAAGGGTCATGCTGAACAAACAGTAAAATCCAGAAAAGCAGGACAGGCCATGGAGACATGGGAGCCTTGCTACGCTGATGGGCGGGATATAAATTGCCAACAGGCACTCTGGAGAAGAGTACGGTGTGTCCTGAAACAAGTAATAAACACAGCGTAGAGAGCATAGGGCACTTCCACTCATGGGCGTATAAATTGGGAAAACTAAAAATCAACAAGACACAGGCACCCTAAAGTTTACGGCTGCTCTGTTTCTAAGAACCTCCGCTTCGGTACACCTTCAATATCCCAGGAAAGAGAAAAATGGATAAAGAAATGGTGGTACTTGGCACAATGGAATATCACTCAGCCATGAAATCAATGTCATAAGGCTAGTTAGCAGCATGATGAGTGGATTTAGGTACGATGATTCTAAGTGAAATAAGTCACACAGAAAAAGACTCTTATCCTAAGATATCGCTTATAGAGGGAATGTCAAAATCGCTACACTTGAACTGAATTACAAAACAGAACAGAGTCACACCTTTAGAAGACACACTATGGCTGCTTAACGGGAAAGGTGAGGTGGGGTGATGCATAAAACAAGGGTTTCAAATTAGCTCAGAGACCGCTCCATAAGCCAAATATGTAATAGACAAGGCCTACTCCCTGCTCAGTGAACTGGACTCAACACACCCTAGTCACCACACAAGAATATATCTGACTAGTAAGAATCTGAAAACCTCTGTATCGATATCTCTCTGCAAGTGAATCAAGAGGGTGTAAAGCGGCATCAACACAGCAGGGAAAAGCAGCCAAGCCCGATTCTAAACATAAATTACTTTAAAAAACCCACAAAACAAAGACAGTGAAAGAGAGAGAAATTTTTACAAAATCCGTTCAGGGTCTATGATGCAACCTGGATTGACCATATCTAGACCCACAGCTGGATGAGACATAAGGCTGGACACTCTTGGGGCTGACAGGATTGGTGAGGTTGGGTGAGCAAATGCAGATACTTTAAAGTAACACTGCGGGGAACACACCCCATGGGTCTCAAATCTCCAGGTACAAGGGCATCTTCCTACATCAAAACATGCATGGGAAAGCAAGAAGATGGTATGCCATGAGATCGGGAAAGGTTTCTAAAACGCACCTCATTTCTCCTCTCCTTGTGCTCGGGTTCACCATTCCAGCCCCTTGACTAACCATCTCCCTACTTGGAGAATCAGCACCTTTAACCTCCTGATTGTACAGGTTGCAATTTGTCCTGAGGATGAACGGGAAGACGCGGAACCAACGAGAGACGAGCCCTAGGTGTTGGGACAGGCATAGGTCACTCCATTTTCTCATCAGGAAGAAGAATGAACCACAGGCTCAGCCTGCCCCCCAGAACCAAAATAGGGCCTGAAGCAATCCTGCGCTTTTGCGGCCAGCTCCCAAAAAAGCGAGGAGACAAATGGAGCTCAGGGGCACTGCAATTCACAAACGTGCAGAGTTATAAATGAGAACTCTCGTCCACAAATATATTGAGGGAAGGCAACGAAGAGGATTTGAAAGCAAGGCAGATTTGCAGGAAACAGATTTCAGGAGGTAGATTCGACTCGCCTTTAAAGCACATGAAAAGCGGCAAAAGGTTGACAATGATGCCCTTGGCCAAAAAGGGCGTATGCGTTTTTTCCTGAATATATTCAGGAAAAAACGCATACGCCCTTTTTGGCCAACCAAGCAAGCCGGAAGGGCAAATCAGCGCTACAAAGAAGTCTCGCTTGCCCTCGGTCAAAAGGGCCATGCTGAACAAAGTGTAAAAACCAGAAAAGCAGGACAGGCCATGGAGACATGGGAGCCTTGCTACGCTGATGGGCGGGATGTAAATTGCCAACAGGCACTCTGGAGAAGAGTACGATGTGTCCTGAAACAAGTAATAAACACAGCGTTGAGAGCATAGGGCACTTCCACTCATGGGCGTATAAATTGGGAAAACTAAAAGTCAACAAGACACAGGCACCCCAAACGTTACGGCTGCTCTGTTTCCAAAAACCTCCGCTTCGGTACACCTTCAATATCCCAGGAAAGAGAAAAATGGATAAAGAAATGGTGGTACTTGGCACAATGCAATATCACTCAGCCATGAAATCAATGTCATAAGGCTAGTTAGCAGCATGATGAGTGGATTTAGGTAAGATGATTCTAAGTGAAATAAGTCACACAGAAAAAGGCACTTATCCTAAGATATCGCTTATAGAGGGAATGTCAAAATCGCTACACTTGAACTGAATTACAAAACAGAACAGAGGCACACCTTTAGAAGACACACTGTGGCTGCTTAACCGGAAAGGTGAGGTGGGGTGATGCATGAAACAAGGGTTTGAAATTAGCTCAGACACCGCTCCATAAGCCAAATATGTAATAGACAAGGCCTACTCCCTGCTCAGTGAACTGGACTCAACACACCCTAGTCACCGCACAAGAATATATCTGACTAGTATGAATCTGAAAACCTATGTATTGATATCTCTCTGCATGTGAATCAAGAGGGTGTAAAGTGGCATAAACACAGCAGGGAAAAGCAGCCAAACCCCATTCTAAACATACATTACTTTAAAAAAGCCACAAAGCAAAGACAGTGAAAGAGAGAGAAATTCTTACAAAATCCGTTCAGGGTCTCTGATGCAACCTGGATTGACCATATCTAGACCCACAGCTGGATGAGACATAAGGCTGGACACTCTTGGGGCTGAGAGGATTGGTGAAGTTGGGTGAGCAAATGCAGATACTTTAAAGTAATACCGCGGGGTACCCACCCCATGGGTCTCAAATCTCCAGGTACAAGGGAATCTTCCTACATCAAAACATGCATGGGAAACCCAGAAGATGGTATGCCGTGAGATCGGGAAAGGTTTCTAAAACGCACCTCATTTCTCCTCTCCTTGTGCTCGGGTTCACCATTCCAGCTGCTTGACTAACCATCTCCCTACTTGGAGAATCAGCACCTTTAACCTCCTGATTGTACAGGTTGCAATTTGTCCTGAGGATGAACGGGAAGACGGGGAACCAACGAGAGACGAGCCCTAGGTGTTGGGACAGGCATAGGTCACTCCATTTTCTCATCAGGAAGAAGAATGAACCACAGGCTCAGCCTGCCCACCAGAACCAAAATAGGGCCTGAAGCAATCCTGCGCTTTTGCGGCCAGCTCCCAAAAAAGCGAGGAGACAAATGGAGCTCAGGGGCACTGCAATTCACAAACGTGCAGAGTTATAAATGAGAACTCTCGTCCACAAATATATTGAGGGAAGGCAACGAAGAGGATTTGAAAGCAAGGCAGATTTGCAGGAAACAGATTTCAGGAGGTAGATTCGACTCGCCTTTAAAGCACATGAAAAGCGGCAAAACGTTGACAATGATGCCCTTGGCCAAAAAGGGCGTATGCGTTTTTTCCTGAATATATTCAGGAAAAAACGCATACGCCCTTTTTGGCCAACCAAGCAAGCCGGAAGGGCAAATCAGCGCTACAAAGAAGTCTCGCTTGCCCTCGGTCAAAAGGGCCATGCTGAACAAAGTGTAAAAACCAGAAAAGCAGGACAGGCCATGGAGACATGGGAGCCTTGCTACGCTGATGGGCGGGATGTAAATTGCCAACAGGCACTCTGGAGAAGAGTACGGTGTGTCCTGAAACAAGTAATAAACACAGCGTTGAGAGCATAGGGCACTTCCACTCATGGGCGTATAAATTGGGAAAACTAAAAATCAACAAGACACAGGCACCCTAAAGTTTACGGCTGCTCTGTTTCCAAGAACCTCCACTTCGGTACACCTTCAATATCCCAGGAAAGAGAAAAATGGATAAAGAAATGGTGGTACTTGGCACAGTGGAATATCACTCAGCCATGAAATCAATGTCATAAGGCTAGTTAGCAGCATGATGAGTGGATTTAGATACGATGATTCTAAGTGAAATAAGTCACACAGAAAAAGACACTTATCCTAAGATATCGCTTATAGAGGGAATGTCAAAATCGCTACACTTGAACTGAATTACAAAACAGAACAGAGTCACACCTTTAGAAGACACACTATGGCTGCTTAACGGGAAAGGTGAGGTGGGGTGAAGCATAAAACAAGGGTTTGAAATTAGCTCAGAGACCGCTCCATAAGCCAAATATGTAATAGACAAGGCCTACTCCCTGCTCAGTGAACTGGACTCAACACACCCTAGACACCACACAAGAATATATCTGACTAGTAAGAATCTGAAAACCTCTGTATCGATATCTCTCTGCAAGTGAATCAAGAGGGTGTAAAGCGGCATCAACACAGCAGGGAAAAGCAGCCAAGCCCGATTCTAAACATAAATTACTTTAAAAAACCCACAAAACAAAGACTGTGAAAGAGAGAGAAATTCTTACAAAATCCGTTCAGTGTCTATGATGCAACCTGGATTGACCATATCAAGACCCACAGCTGGATGAGACATAAGGCTGGACACTCTTGGGGCTGAGAGGGTTGGTGAGGTTGGGTGAGCAAATGCAGATACTTTAAAGTAACACTGCGGGGAACACACCCCATGGGTCTCAAATCTCCAGGTACAAGGGAATCTTCCTACATCAAAACATGCATGGGAAACCCAGAAGATGGTATGCCATGAGATCGGGAAAGGTTTCTAAAACGCACCTCATTTCTCCTCTCCTTGTGCTCGGGTTCGCCATTCCAGCCACTTGACTAACCATCTCCCTACTTGGAGAATCAGCACCTTTAACCTCCTGATTGTACAGGTTGCAATTTGTCCTGAGGATGAACGGGAAGACGCGGAACCAACGAGAGACGAGCCCTAGGTGTTGGGACAGGCATAGGTCACTCCATTTTCCCATCAGGAAGAAGAATGAACCACAGGCTCAGCCTGCCCCCCAGAACCAAAATAGGGCCTGAAGCAATCCTGCGCTTTTGCGGCCAGCTCCCAAAAAAGCGAGGAGACAAATGGAGCTCAGGGGCACTGCAATTCACAAACGTGCAGAGTTATAAATGAGAACTCTCGTCCACAAATATATTGAGGGAAGGCAACGAAGAGGATTTGAAAGCAAGGCAGATTTGCAGGAAACAGATTTCAGGAGGTAGATTCGACTCGCCTTTAAAGCACATGAAAAGCGGCAAAAGGTTGACAATGATGCCCTTGGCCAAAAAGGGCGTATGCGTTTTTTCCTGAATATATTCAGGAAAAAACGCATACGCCCTTTTTGGCCAACCAAGCAAGCCGGAAGGGCAAATCAGCGCTACAAAGAAGTCTCGCTTGCCCTCGGTCAAAAGGGCCATGCTGAACAAAGTGTAAAAACCAGAAAAGCAGGACAGGCCATGGAGACATGGAAGCCTTGCTACGCTGATGGGCGGGATGTAAATTGCCAACAGGCACTCTGGAGAAGAGTACGGTGTGTCCTGAAACAAGTAATAAACACAGCGTTGAGAGCATAGGGCACTTCCACTCATGGGCGTATAAATTGGGAAAACTAAAAATCAACAAGACACAGGCACCCTAAAGTTTACGGCTGCTCTGTTTCCAAGAACCTCCACTTCGGTACACCTTCAATATCCCAGGAAAGAGAAAAATGGATAAAGAAATGGTGGTACTTGGCACAGTGGAATATCACTCAGCCATGAAATCAATGTCATAAGGCTAGTTAGCAGCATGATGAGTGGATTTAGTTACGATGATTCTAAGTGAAATAAGTCACACAGAAAAAGACACTTATCCTAAGATATCGCTTATAGAGGGAATGTCAAAATCGCTACACTTGAACTGAATTACAAAACAGAACAGAGTCACACCTTTAGAAGACACACTATGGCTGCTTAACGGGAAAGGTGAGGTGGGGTGATGCATAAAACAAGGGTTTGAAATTAGCTCAGACACCGCTCCATAAGCCAAATATGTAATAGACAAGGCCTACTCCATGCTCAGTGAACTGGACTCAACACACCCTAGTCAACACACAAGAATATATCTGACTAGTAAGAATCTGAAAACCTATGTATCGATATCTCTCTGCAAGTGAATCAAGAGGGTGTAAAGCGGCATCAACACAGCAGGGAAAAGCAGCCAAGCCCGATTCTAAACATAAATTACTTTAAAAAACCCACAAAACAAAGACAGTGAAAGAGAGAGAAATTCTTACAAAATCCGTTCAGGGTCTATGATGCAACCTGGATTGACCATATCAAGACCCACAGCTGGATGAGACATAAGGCTGGACACTCTTGGGGCTGAGAGGGTTGGTGAGGTTGGGTGAGCAAATGCAGATACTTTAAAGTAACACTGCGGGGAAAACACCCCATGGGTCTCAAATCTCCAGGTACAAGGGAATCTTCCTACATCAAAACATGCATGGGAAACCCAGAGGATGGTATGCCGTGAGATCGGGAAAGGTTTCTAAAACGCACCTCATTTCTCCTCTCCTTGTGCTCGGGTTCGCCATTCCAGCCGCTTGACTAACCATCTCCCTACTTGGAGAATCAGCACCTTTAACCTCCTGATTGTACAGGTTGCAATTTGCCCTGAGGATGAACGGGAAGACGCGGAACCAACGAGAGACGAGCCCTAGGTGTTGGGACAGGCATAGGTCACTCCATTTTCCCATCAGGAAGAAGAATGAACCACAGGCTCAGCCTGCCCCCCAGAACCAAAATAGGGCCTGAAGCAATCCTGCGCTTTTGCGGCCAGCTCCCAAAAAAGCGAGGAGACAAATGGAGCTCAGGGGCACTGCAATTCACAAACGTGCAGAGTTATAAATGAGAACTCTCGTCCACAAATATATTGAGGGAAGGCAACGAAGAGGATTTGAAAGCAAGGCAGATTTGCAGGAAACAGATTTCAGGAGGTAGATTCGACTCGCCTTTAAAGCACATGAAAAGCGGCAAAACGTTGACAATGATGCCCTTGGCCAAAAAGGGCGTATGCGTTTTTTCCTGAATATATTCAGGAAAAAACGCATACGCCCTTTTTGGCCAACCAAGCAAGCCGGAAGGGCAAATCAGCGCTACAAAGAAGTCTCGCTTGCCCTCGGTCAAAAGGGCCATGCTGAACAAACAGTAAAAACCAGAAAAGCAGGACGGGCCATGGAGACATGGGAGCCTTGCTACGCTGATGGGCGGGATATAAATTGCCAACAGGCACTCTGGAGAAGAGTACGGTGTGTCCTGAAACAAGTAATAAACACACCGTAGAGAGCATAGGGCACTTCCACTCATGGGCGTATAAATTGGGAAAACTAAAAATCAACAAGACACAGGCACCCTAAAGTTTACGGCTGCTCTGTTTCCAAGAACCTCCGCTTCGGTACACCTTCAATATCCCAGGAAAGAGAAAAATGGATAAACAAATGGTGGTACTTGGCACAATGGAATATCACTCAGCCATGAAATCAATGTCATAAGGCTAGTTAGCAGCATGATGAGTGGATTTAGGTACGATGATTCTAAGTGAAATAAGTCACACAGAAAAAGACACTTATCCTAAGATATCGCTTATAGAGGGAATGTCAAAATCGCTACACTTGAACTGAATTACAAAACAGAACAGAGTCACACCTTTAGAAGACACACTATGGCTGCTTAACGGGAAAGGTGAGGTGGGGTGATGCATAAAACAAGGGTTTGAAATTAGCTCAGACACCGCTCCATAAGCCAAATATGTAATAGACAAGGCCTACTCCCTGCTCAGTGAACTGGACTCAACACCCCCTAGTCACCGCACAAGAATATATCTGATTGGTATGAATCTGAAAACCTATGTATCGATATCTCTCTGCAAGTGAATCAAGAGGGTGTAAAGCGGCATAAACACAGCAGGGAAAAGCAGCCAAACCCCATTTTAAACATACATTACTTTAAAAAACCCACAAAGCAAAGACAGTGAAAGAGAGAGAAATTCTTACAAAATCCGTTCAGGGTCTCTGATGCAACCTGGATTGACCATATCTAGACCCACAGCTGGATGAGACATAAGGCTGGACACTCTTGGGGCTGAGAGGATTGGTGAGGTTGTGTGAGCAAATGCAGATACTTTAAAATAATACCGCGGTGTACCCACCCCATGGGTCTCAAATCTCCAGGTACAAGGGAATCTTCCTACATCAAAACATGCATGGGAAACCCAGAAGATGGTATGCCGTGAGATCGGGAAAGGTTTCTAAAACGCACCTCATTTCTCCTCTCCTTGTGCTCGGGTTCGCCATTCCAGCCGCTTGACTAACCATCTCCCTACTTGGAGAATCAGCACCTTTAACCTACTGTTTCTTCCAGGTTGCAATTTGTCCTGAGGATGAACGGGAAGACGGGGAACAAACGAAAGACTAGCCCTAGGTGTTGGGACAGGCACAGGTCACTCCATTTTCCCATCAGGAAGAAGAATGAACCACAGGCTCAGCCTGCCCCCCAGAACCAAAATAGGGCCTGAAGCAATCCTGCGCTTTTGCGGCCAGCTCCCAAAAAAGCGAGGAGACAAATGGAGCTCAGGGGCACTGCAATTCACAAACGTGCAGAGTTATAAATGAGAACTCTCGTCCACAAATATATTGAGGGAAGGCAACGAAGAGGATTTGAAAGCAAGGCAGATTTGCAGGAAACAGATTTCAGGAGGTAGATTCGACTCGCCTTTAAAGCACATGAAAAGCGGCAAAACGTTGACAATGATGCCCTTGGCCAAAAAGGGCGTATGCGTTTGTTCCTGAATATATTCAGGAAAAAACGCATACGCCCTTTTTCGCCAACCAAGCAAGCCGGAAGGGCAAATCAGCGCTACAAAGAAGTCTCGCTTGCCCTCGGTCAAAAGGGCCATGCTGAACAAAGTGTAAAAACCAGAAAAGCAGGACAGGCCATGGAGACATGGGAGCCTTGCTACGCTGATGGGCGGGACGTAAATTGCCAACAGGCACTCTGGAGAAGAGTACGGTGTGTCCTGAAACAAGTAATAAACACAGCGTTGAGAGCATAGGGCACTTCCACTCAAGGGCGTATAAATTGGGAAAACTAAAAATCAACAAGACACAGGCACCCTAAAGTTTACGGCTGCTCTGTTTCCAAGAACCTCCACTTCGGTACACCTTCAATATCCCAGGAAAGAGAAAAATGGATAAAGAAATGGTGGTACTTGGCACAATGGAATATCACTCAGCCATGAAATCAATGTCATAAGGCTAGTTAGCAGCATGATGAGTGGATTTAGGTACGATGATTCTAAGTGAAATAAGTCACACAGAAAAAGACACTTATCCTAAGATATCGCTTATAGAGGGAATGTCAAAATCGCTACACTTGAACTGAATTACAAATCAGAACAGAGTCACACCTTTAGAAGACACACTATGGCTGCTTAACGGGAAAGGTGAGGTGGGGTGATTCATAAAACAAGGGTTTGAAATAAGCTCAGAGACCGCTCCATAAGCCAAATATGTAATAGACAAGGCCTACTCCCTGCTCAGTGAACTGGACTCAACACACCCTAGTCACCACACAAGAATATATCTGACTAGTAAGAATCTGAAAACCTATGTATCGATATCTCTCTGCAAGTGAATCAAGAGGGTGTAAAGCGGCATCAACACAGCAGGGAAAAGCAGCCAAGCCCGATTCTAAACATAAATTACTTTAAAAAACCCACAAAACAAAGACAGTGAAAGAGAGAGAAATTCTTACAAAATCCGTTCAGGGTCTCTGATGCAACCTGGATTGACCACATCTAGACCCACAGCTGGATGAGACATAAACCTGGACACTCTTGGGGCTGAGAGGATTGGTGAGGTTGGGTGAGCAAACGCAGATACTTTAAAATAACACTGCGGAGAACACACCCCATGGGTCTCAAATCTCCAGGTACAAGGGAATCTTCCTACATCAAAACATGCATGGGAAACCCAGAAGATGGTATGCCATGAGATCGGGAAAGGTTTCTAAAACGCACCTCATTTCTCCTCTCCTTGTGCTCGGGTTCACCATTCCAGCCGCTTGACTAATCATCTCCCTACTTGGAGAATCAGCACCTTTAACCTCCTGATTGTACAGGTTGCAATTTGTCCTGAGGATGAACGGGAAGACGCGGAACCAACGAGAGACGAGACCTAGGTGTTGGGACAGGCATAGGTCACTCCATTTTCCCATCAGGAAGAAGAATGAACCACAGGCTCAGCCTGCCCCCCAGAACCAAAATAGGGCCTGAAGCAATCCTGCGCTTTTGCGGCCAGCTCCCAAAAAAGCGAGGAGACAAATGGAGCTCAGGGGCACTGCAATTCACAAACGTGCAGAGTTATAAATGAGAACTCTCGTCCACAAATATATTGAGGGAAGGCAACGAAGAGGATTTGAAAGCAAGGCAGATTTGCAGGAAACAGATTTCAGGAGGTAGATTCGACTCACCTTTAAAGCACATGAAAAGCGGCAAAACGTTGACAATGATGCCCTTGGCCAAAAAGGGCGTATGCGTTTTTTCCTGAATATATTCAGGAAAAAACGCATACGCCCTTTTTGGCCAACCAAGCAAGCCGGAAGGGCAAATCAGCGCTACAAAGAAGTCTCGCTTGCCCTCGGTCAAAAGGGCCATGCTGAACAAACAGTAAAAACCAGAAAAGCAGGACAGGCCATGGAGACATGGGAGCCTTGCTACGCTGATGGGCGGGATATAAATTGCCAACAGGCACTCTGGAGAAGAGTACGGTGTGTCCTGAAACAAGTAATAAACACAGCATAGAGAGCATAGTGCACTTCCACTCATGGGCGTATAAATTGGGAAAACTAAAAATCAACAAGACACAGGCACCCTAAAGTTTACGGCTGCTCTGTTTCCAAGAACCTCCGCTTCGGTACACCTTCACTATCCCAGGAAAGAGAAAAATGGATAAAGAAATGGTGGTACTTGGCACAATGGAATATCATTCAGCCATGAAATCAATGTCATAAGGCTAGTTAGCAGCATGATGAGTGGATTTAGGTATGATGATTCTAAGTGAAATAAGTCACACAGAAAAAGACACTTATCCTAAGATATCGCTTATAGAGGGAATGTCAAAATCGCTACACTTGAACTGAATTACAAAACAGAACAGAGTCACACCTTTAGAAGACACACTATGGCTGCTTAATGGGAAAGGTGAGGTGGGGTGATGCATAAAACAAGGGTTTGAAATTAGCTCAGACACCGCTCCATATGCCAAATATGTAATAGACAAGGCCTACTCCCTGCTCAGTGAACTGGACTCAACACACCCTAGTCACCACACAAGAATATATCTGACTAGTAAGAATCTGAAAACCTATGTATCGATATCTCTCTGCAAGTGAATCAAGAGGGTGTAAAGCGGCATCAACACAGCAGGGAAAAGCAGCCAAGCCCGATTCTAAACATAAATTACTTTAAAAAACCCACAAAACAAAGACAGTGAAAGAGAGAGAAATTCTTACAAAATCCGTTCAGGGTCTCTGATGCAACCTGGATTGACCATATCTAGACCCACAGCTGGATGAGACATAAAGCTGGACACTCCTGGGGCTGAGAGGATTGGTGAGGTTGGGTGAGCAAACGCAGATACTTTAATATAACACTGCGGAGAACACACCCCATGGGTCTCAAATCTCCAGGTACAAGGGAATCTTCCTACATCAAAACATGCATGGGAAACCCAGAAGATGGTATGCCATGAGATCGGGAAAGGTTTCTAAAACGCACCTCATTTCTCCTCTCCTTGTGCTCGGGTTCGCCATTCCAGCCGCTTGACTAACCATCTCCCTACTTGGAGAATCAGCACCTTTAACCTCCTGATTGTACAGGTTGCAATTTGTCCTGAGGATGAACGGGAAGACGCGGAACCAACGAGAGACGAGCCCTAGGTGTTGGGACAGGCATAGGTCACTCCATTTTCCCATCAGGAAGAAGAATGAACCACAGGCTCAGCCTGCCCCCCAGAACCAAAATAGGGCCTGAAGCAATCCTGCGCTTTTGCGGCCAGCTCCCAAAAAAGCGAGGAGACAAATGGAGCTCAGGGGCACTGCAATTCACAAACTGCAGAGTTATAAATGAGAACTCTCGTCCACAAATATATTGAGGGAAGGCAACGAAGAGGATTTGAAAGCAAGGCAGATTTGCAGGAAACAGATTTCAGGAGGTAGATTCGACTCGCCTTTAAAGCACATGAAAAGCGGCAAAACGTTGACAATGATGCCCTTGGCCAAAAAGGGCGTATGCGTTTTTTCCTGAATATATTCAGGAAAAAACGCATACGCCCTTTTTGGCCAACCAAGCAAGCCGGAAGGGCAAATCAGTGCTACAAAGAAGTCTCGCTTGCCCTCGGTCAAAAGGGCCATGCTGAACAAAGTGTAAAAACCAGAAAAGCAGGACAGGCCATGGAGACATGGGAGCCTTGCTACGCTGATGGGCGGGATGTAAATTGCCAACAGGCACTCTGGAGAAGAGTACGGTGTGTCCTGAAACAAGTAATAAACACAGCGTAGAGAGCATAGGGCACTTCCACTCATGGGCGTATAAATTGGGAAAACTAAAAATCAACAAGACACAGGCACCCTAAAGTTTACGGTGCTCTGTTTCCAAGAACCTCCACTTCGGTACACCTTCAGTATCCCAGGAAACAGAAAAATGGATAAAGAAATGGTGGTACTTGGCACAATGGAATATCACTCAGCCATGAAATCAATGTCATAAGGCTAGTTAGCAACATGATGAGTGGATTTAGATACGATGATTTTAAGTGAAATAAGTCACACAGAAAAAGACACTTATCCTAAGATATCGCTTATAGAGGGAATGTCAAAATCGCTACACTTGAACTGAATTACAAAACAGAACAGAGTCACACCTTTAGAAGACACACTATGGCTGCTTAACGGGAAAGGTGAGGAGGGGTGATGCATAAAACAAGGGTTTGAAATTAGCTCAGACACCGCTCCATAAGCCAAATATGTAATAGACAAGGCCTACTCCCTGCTCAGTGAACTGGACTCAACACCCCCTAGTCACCGCACAAGAATATATCTGACTAGTATGAATCTGAAAACCTATGTATCGATATCTCTCTGCAAGTGAATCAAGAGGGTGTAAAGCGGCATAAACACAGCAGGGAAAAGCAGCCAAACCCCAATCTAAACATACATTACTTTAAAAAACCCACAAAGCAAAGACAGTGAAAGAGAGAGAAATTCTTACAAAATCCGTTCAGGGTCTCTGATGCAACCTGGATTGACCATATCTAGACCCACAGCTGGATGAGACATAAGGCTGGACACTCTTGGGGCTGAGAGGATTGGTGAGGTTGGGTGAGCAAATGCAGATACTTTAAAGTAATACCGCGGGGTACCCACCCCATGGGTCTCAAATCTCCAGTTACAAGGGAATCTTCCTACATCAAAACATGCATGGGAAACCCAGAAGATGGTATGCCGTGAGATCGGGAAAGGTTTCTAAAACGCACCTCATTTCTCCTCTCCTTGTGCTCGGGTTCGCCATTCCAGCCGCTTGACTAACCATCTCCCTACTTGGAGAATCAGCACCTTTAACCTACTGTTTCGTCCAGGTTGCAATTTGTCCTGAGGATGAACGGGAAGACGGGGAACCAACGAAAGACTAGCCCTAGGTGTTGGGACAGGCACAGGTCACTCCATTCTCCCATCAGGAAGAAGAATGAACCACAGGCTCAGCCTGCCCCCCAGAACCAAAATAGGGCCTGAAGCAATCCTGCGCTTTTGCGGCCAGCTCCCAAAAAAGCGAGGAGACAAATGGAGCTCAGGGGCACTGCAATTCACAAACGTGCAGAGTTATAAATGAGAACTCTCGTCCACAAATATATTGAGGGAAGGCAACGAAGAGGATTTGAAAGCAAGGCAGATTTGCAGGAAACAGATTTCAGGAGGTAGATTCGACTCGCCTTTAAAGCACATGAAAAGCGGCAAAACGTTGACAATGATGCCCTTGGCCAAAAAGGGCGTATGCGTTTGTTCCTGAATATATTCAGGAAAAAACGCATACGCCCTTTTTGGCCAACCAAGCAAGCCGGAAGGGCAAATCAGCGCTACAAAGCAGTCTCGCTTGCCCTCGGTCAAAAGGGCCATGCTGAACAAACAGTAAAAACCAGAAAAGCAGGACAGGCCATGGAGACATGGGAGCCTTGCTACGCTGATGGGCGGGATATAAATTGCCAACAGGCACTCTGGAGAAGAGTACGGTGTGTCCTGAAACAAGTAATAAACACAGCGTAGAGAGCATAGGGCACTTCCACTCATGGGCGTATAAATTGGGAAAACTAAAAATCAACAAGACACAGGCACCCTAAAGTTTACGGCTGCTCTGTTTCCAAGAACCTCCACTTCGGTACACCTTCAATATCCCAGGAAAGAGAAAAATGGATAAAGAAATGGTGGTACTTGGCACAATGGAATATCACTCAGCCATGAAATCAATGTCATAAGGCTAGTTAGCAGCATGATGAGTGGATTTAGGTACGATGATTCTAAGTGAAATAAGTCACACAGAAAAAGACACTTATCCTAAGATATCGCTTATTGAGGGAATGTCAAAATCGCTACACTTGAACTGAATTACAAAACAGAACAGAGTCACACCTTTAGAAGACACACTATGGCTGCTTAACCGGAAAGGTGAGGTGGGGTGATGCATAAAACAAGGGTTTGAAATTAGCTCAGACACCGCTCCATAAGCCAAATATGTAATAGACAAGGCCTACTCCCTGCTCAGTGAACTGGACTCAACACCCCCTAATCACCGCACAAGAATATATCTGACTAGTATGAATCTGAAAACCTATGTATCGATATCTCTCTGCAAGTGAATCAAGAGGGTGTAAAGCGGCATAAACACAGCAGGGAAAAGCAGCCAAACCCCATTCTAAACATACATTACTTTAAAAAACCCACAAAGCAAAGACAGTGAAAGTGAGAGAAATTCTTACAACATCCGTTCAGGGTCTATGATGCAACCTGGATTGACCATATCTAGACCCACAGCTGGATGAGACATAAGGCTGGACACTCTTGGGGCTGAGAGGATTGGTGAGGTTGGGTGAGCAAACGCAGATACTTTAAAGTAACACTGCGGGGAACACACTCCATGGGTCTCAAATCTCCAGGTACAAGGGAATCTTCCTACATCAAAACATGCATGGGAAAGCCAGAAGATGGTATGCCGTGAGATCGGGAAAGGTTTCTAAAACGCACCTCATTTCTCCTCTCCTTGTGCTCGGGTTCGCCATTCCAGCCGCTTGACTAACCATCTCCCTACTTGGAGAATCAGCACCTTTAACCTACTGTTTCGTCCAGGTTGCAATTTGTCCTGAGGATGAACGGGAAGACGGGGAACCAACGAAAGACTAGCCCTAGGTGTTGGGACAGGCACAGGTCACTCCATTTTCCCATGAGGAAGAAGAATGAACCACAGGCTCAGCCTGCCCCCCAGAACCAAAATAGGGCCTGAAGCAATCCTGCGCTTTTGCGGCCAGCTCCCAAAAAAGCGAGGAGACAAATGGAGCTCAGGGGCACTGCAATTCACAAACGTGCAGAGTTATAAATGAGAACTCTCGTCCACAAATATTTTGAGGGAAGGCAACGAAGAGGATTTGAAAGCAAGGCAGATTTGCAGGAAACAGATTTCAGGAGGTAGATTCGACTCGCCTTTAAAGCACATGAAAAGCGGCAAAACGTTGACAATGATGCCCTTGGCCAAAAAGGGCGTATGCGTTTTTTCCTGAATATATTCAGGAAAAAACGCATACGCCCTTTTTGGCCAACCAAGCAAGCCGGAAGGGCAAATCAGCGCTACAAAGAAGTCTCGCTTGCCCTCGGTCAAAAGGGCCATGCTGAACAAAGTGTAAAAACCAGAAAAGCAGGACAGGCCATGGAGACATGGGAGCCTTGCTACGCTGATGGGCGGGATGTAAATTGCCAACAGGCACTCTGGAGAAGAGTACGGTGTGTCCTGAAACAAGTAAAAAACACAGCGTAGAGAGCATAGGGCACTTCCACTCAAGGGCGTATAAATTGGGAAAACTAAAAATCAACAAGACACAGGCACCCTAAAGTTTACGGCTGCTCTGTTTCCAAGAACCTCCACTTCGGTACACCTTCAATATCCCAGGAAAGAGAAAAATGGATAAAGAAATGGTGGTACTTGGCACAATGGAATATCACTCAGCCATGAAATCAATGTCATAAGGCTAGTTAGCAGCATGATGAGTGGATTTAGATAGGATGATTCTAAGTGAAATAAGTCACACAGAAAAAGACACTTATCCTAAGATATCGCTTATAGAGGGAATGTCAAAATCGCTACACTTGAACTGAATTACAAAACAGAACAGAGTCACACCTTTAGAAGACACACTATGGCTGCTTAACGGGAAAGGTGAGGTGGGGTGATGCATAAAACAAGGGTTTGAAATTAGCTCAGAGACCGCTCCATAAGCCAAATATGTAATAGACAAGGCCTACTCCCTGCTCAGTGAACTGGACTCAACACACCCTAGTCACCACACAAGAATATATCTGACTAGTAAGAATCTGAAAACCTCTGTATCGATATCTCTCTGCAAGTGAATCAAGAGGGTGTAAAGCGGCATCAACACAGCAGGGAAAAGCAGCCAAGCCCGATTCTAAACATAAATTACTTTAAAAAACCCACAAAACAAAGACAGTGAAAGAGAGAGAAATTCTTACAAAATCCGTTCAGGGTCTATGATGCAACCTGGATTGACCATATCTAGACCCACAGCTGGATGAGACATAAGGCTGGACACTCTTGGGGCTGAGAGGATTGGTGAGGTTGGGTGAGCAAACGCAGATACTTTAAAGTAACACTGCGGGGAACACACCCCATGGGTCTCAAATCTCCAGGTACAAGGGAATCTTCCTACATCAAAACATGCATGGGAAAGCCAGAAGATGGTATGCCGTGAGATCGGGAAAGGTTTCTAAAACGCACCTCATTTCTCCTCTCCTTGTGCTCAGGTTCACCATTCCAGCCGCTTGACTAACCATCTCCCTACTTGAGAATCAGCACCTTTAACCTACTGTTTCGTCCAGGTTGCAATTTGTCCTGAGGATGAACGGGAAGACGGGGAACCAACGAAAGACTAGCCCTAGGTGTTGGGACAGGCACAGGTCACTCCATTTTCCCATCAGGAAGAAGAATGAACCACAGGCTCAGCCTGCCCCCCAGAACCAAAATAGGGCCTGAAGCAATCCTGCGCTTTTGCGGCCAGCTCCCAAAAAAGCGAGGAGACAAATGGAGCTCAGGGGCACTGCAATTCACAAACGTGCAGAGTTATAAATGAGAACTCTCGTCCACAAATATATTGAGGGAAGGCAACGAAGAGGATTTGAAAGCAAGGCAGATTTGCAGGAAACAGATTTCAGGAGGTAGATTCGACTCGCCTTTAAAGCACATGAAAAGCGGCAAAACGTTGACAATGATGCCCTTGGCCAAAAAGGGCGTATGCGTTTTTTCCTGAATATATTCAGGAAAAAACGCATACGCCCTTTTTGGCCAACCAAGCAAGCCGGAAGGGCAAATCAGCGCTACAAAGAACTCTCGCTTGCCCTCGGTCAAAACGGCCATGCTGAATAAACAGTAAAAACCAGAAAAGCAGAACAGGCCATGGAGACATGGGAGCCTTGCTACGCTGATGGGCGGGATATAAATTGCCAACAGGCACTCTGGAGAAGTGTACGGTGTGTCCTGAAAAAAGTAATAAACACAGCTTAGAGAGCATAGCGCACTTCCACTCATGGGCATATAAATTGGGAAAACTAAAAATCAACAAGACACAGGCACCCCGAACTTTACGGCTGCTCTGTTTCCAAGAACCTCCACTTTGTCACGCCTTCAATATCCCAGGAAAGAGAAAAATGGATAAACAAATGGTGGTACTTGGCACAATGGAATATCACTCAGCCATGAAATCAGTGTCATCAGGCTAGTTAGCACCATGATGAGTGGATTTAGCGACGATGATTCTAAGTGAAATAAGTCACACAGAAAAAGACACTTATCCTAAGATATCGCTTATAGAGGGAATGTCAAAATCGCTACACTTGAACTGAATTACAAAACAGAACAGAGTCACACCTTTAGAAGACACACAATGGCTGCTTAACGGAAAAGGTGAGGTGGGGTGATGCATAAAACAGGGGTTTGAAATTAGCTCAGAGACCACTCCATAAGCCAAATATATAATAGACAAGGCCTACTCCCTGCTCAGTGAACTGGACTCAACACCCCCTAGTCACAGCACAAGAATATATCTGACTAGTAAGAATCTGAAAACCTATGTATCGATATCTCTCTGCAAGTGAATCAAGAGGGTGTAAAGCGGCATAAACACAGCAGGGAAAAGCAGCCAAGCTCCATTATAAACATAAATAACTTAAAAAAACCCACAAAACAAAGACAGTGAAAGAGAGAGAAATTCTTACAAAATCCGTTCAGGGTCTCTGATGCAACCTGGATTGACCATATCTAGACCCACAGCTGGATGAGACATAAGGCTGGACACTCTTGGGGCTGAGAGGATTGGTTAGGTTGGGTGAGCAAACGCAGATACTTTAAAGTAATACTGCGGGGTACCCACCCCATGGGTCTTAAATCTCCAGGTACAAGGGCATCTTCCTACATCCAAACATGCATGGGAAACCCAGAGAATTGTATGCCGTGAGATCGGGAAAGGCTTCTAAAACGCACCTCATTTCTCCTCTCCTTGTGCTCGGGTTCGCCATTCTAGGCGCTTGACTAAACATCTCCCTACTTGTAGAATCAGCACCTTTAACCTCCTGTTTCGTACAGGTTGCAATTTGTCCTGAGGATGAACGGGAAGACGGGGAACCAACGAGAGACTAGCCCTAGGTGTTGGGACAGGCACAGGTCACTCCATTTTCCCATCAGGAAGAAGAATGAACCACAGTCTCCGCCTGTCCACTGGAAGCCGAATAGGGCCTGAAACAATCCTGCGCTTTTGCGGCCAGCTCCCAAAAAAGCGAGTAGACAAATGGAGCTCAGGGGCACTGCAATTCACAAACGTGCAGAGTTATAAATGAGAACTCTCGTCCACAAATATATTGAGGGAAGGCAACGAAGAGGATTTGAAAGCAAGGCAGATTTGCAGGAAACAGATTTCAGGAGGTAGATTCGACTCGCCTTTAAAGCACATGAAAAGCGGCAAAACGTTGACAATGATGCCCTTTTTGCCCAACCAAGCAAGCCGGAAGGGCAAATCAGTGCTACAAAGAAGTCTCGCTTGCCCTGGGTCAAAAAGGCCATGCTGAAAAAAGTGTAAAAACCAGAAAAGCAGGACAGGCCATGGAGACATGGGAGCCTTGCTACGCTGATGGGCGGGATGTAAATTGCCAACAGGCACTCTGGAGAAGTGTACGGTGTGTCCTGAAACAAGTAATAAACACAGTTTAGAGAGCATAGGGCACTTCCACTCATGGGCGTATAAATTGGGAAAACTAAAAATCAACAAGACACAGGCACCCCAAACTTTACGGCTGCTCTGTTTCCAAGCACCTCCACTTCGGTACACCTTCAATATCCCAGGAAAGAGAAAAATGGATAAACAAATGGTGGTACTTGGCACTATGGAATATCACTCAGCCATGAAATCAATGTCATAAGGCCAGTTAGCGGCATGATGAGTGGATTTAGCGACGATGATTCTAAGTGAAATAAGTCACACAGAAAAAGACACTTATCCTAAGATATCGCTTATAGAGGGAATGTCAAAATCGCTGCACTTGAACTGAATTACAAAACAGAACAGAGGCACACCTTTAGAAGACACACTATGGCTGCTTAATGGGAAAGGTGAGGTGGGGTGATGCATAAAACAAGGGTTTGAAATTAGCTCAGAGACCGCTCCATAAGCCAAATATGTAATAGACATGGCCTACTCCCTGCTCAGTGAACTGGACTCAACACCCCCTAGTCACCGCACAAGAATATATCTGACTAGTAAGAATCTGAAAACCTATGTATCGATATCTCTCTGCAAGTGAATCAAGAGGGTGTAAAGCGGCATAAACACAGCAGGGAAAAGCAGCCAAGACCCATTCTAAACATAAATTACTTTAAAAATCCCACAAAACAAAGACAGTGAAAGAGAGAGAAATTCTTACAAAATCCGTTCAGGGTCTCTGATACAACCTGGATTGACCATATCTAGACCCACAGCTGGATGAGACATAAGGCTGGACACTCTTGGGGCTGAGAGGATTGGTGAGGTTGGGTGAGAAAACGCAGATACTTTAAAGTAAAACCGCGGGGTACACACCCCATGGGTCTCAAATCTCCAGGTACAAGGGTATCTTCCTACATCAAAACATGCATGGGAAACACAGAAGATGGTATGCCGTGAGATCGGGAAAGGTTTCTAAAACGCACCTCATTTCTCCTCTCCTTGTGCTCGGGTTCGCCATTCCAGCCGCTTGACTAACCATCTCCCTACTTGGAGAATCAGCACCTTTAACCTCCTGTTTCGTACAGGTTGCAATTTGTCCTGAGGATGAACGGGAAGACGGGGAACCAACGAGAGACTAGCCCTAGGTGTTGGGACAGGCACAGGTCACTCCATTTTCCCATCAGGAAGAAGAATGAACCACAGGCTCGGCCTGCCCCCCAGAACCAAAATAGGGCCTGAAGCAATCCTGCGCTTTTGCGGCCAGCTCCCAAAAAAGCGAGGAGACAAATGGAGCTCAGGGGCACTGCAATTCACAAACGTGCAGAGTTATCAATGAGAACTCTCGTCCACAAATATATTGAGGGAAGGCAACGAAGAGGATTTGAAAGCAAGGCAGATTTGCAGGAAACAGATTTCAGGAGGTAGATTCGACTCGCCTTTAAAGCACATGAAAAGCGGCAAAACGTTGACAATGATGCCCTTGGCCAAAAAGGGCGTATGCGTTTTTTCCTGAATATATTCAGGAAAAAACGCATACGCCCTTTTTGGCCAACCAAGCAAGCCGGAAGGGCAAATCAGCGCTACAAAGAAGTCTCACTTGCCCTCGGTCAAAAGGGCCATGCTGAAGAAAGTGTAAAAACCAGAAAAGCAGGACAGGCCATGGAGACATGGGAGCCTTGCTACGCTGATGGGCGGGATGTAAATTGCCAACAGGCACTCTGGAGAAGTGTACGGTGTGTCCTGAAACAAGTAATAAACACAGCTTAGAGAGCATAGGGCACTTCCACTCATGGGCGTATAAATCGGGAAAACTAAAACTCAACAAGACACAGGCACCCCAAACTTTACGGCTGCTCTGTTTCCAAGAACCTCCACTTCGGTACACCTTCAATATCCCAGGAAAGAGAAAAATGGATAAACAAATGGTGGTACTTGGCACAATGGAATATCACTCAGCCATGAAATCAATGTCATAAGGCTAGTTAGCAGCATGATGAGTGGATTTAGCGACGATGATTCTAAGTGAAATAAGTCACACAGAAAAAGACACTTATCCTAAGATATCGCTTATAGAGGGAATGTCAAAATCGCTACACTTGAACTGAATCACAAAACAGAACAGAGGCATAACTTTAGAAGACACACTATGGCTGCTTAACGGGAAAGGTGAGGTGGGGTGATGCATAAAACAAGGGTTTGAAATAAGCTCAGAGACCGCTCCATAAGCCAAATATGTAATAGACAAGGCCTACTCCCTGCTCAGTGAACTGGACTCAACACCCCCTAGTCACCGCACAAGAATATATCTGACTAGTAAGAATCTGAAAACCTATGTATCGATATCTCTCTGCAAGTGAATCAAGAGGGTGTAAAGCGGCACAAACACAGCAGGGAAAAGCAGCCAAGACCCATTCGAAACATAAATTACTTAAAAAAACCCACAAAACAAAGACAGTGAAAGAGAGAGAAATTCTTACAAAATCCGTTCAGGGTCTCTGATGCAACCTGGATTGACCATATCTAGACCCACAGCTGGATGAGACATAAGGCTGGACACTCTTGGGGCTGAGAGGATTGGTGAGGTTGAGTGAGCAAACCCAGATAGTTAAAATAACACCGCGGGGTACACACCCCATGGGTCTGAAATCTCCAGGTACAAGGGCATCTTCCTACATCAAAACATGCATGGGAAACCCAGAAGATGGTATGCCGTGAGATCGGGAAAGGTTTCTAAAACGCACCTCATTTCTCCTCTCCTACTGCTCGGGTTCGCCATTCCAGCCGCTTGACTAACCATCTCCCTACTTGGAGAATCAGCACCTTTAACCTCCTGTTTCGTCCAGGTTGCAATTTGTCCTGAGGATGAACGGGAAGACGGGGAACCAACGAGAGACTAGCCCTAGGTGTTGGGACAGGCACAGGTCACTCCATTTTCCCATCAGGAAGAAGAATGAACCACAGGCTCCGCCTGCCCCCTGGAAGCCGAATAGGGCCTGAAACAATCCTGCGCTTTTGCGGCCAGCTCCCAAAAAAGCGAGGAGACAAATGGAGGTCAGGGGCACTGCAATTCACAAACGTGCAGAGTTATAAAGGAGAACTCTCGTCCACAAATATATTGAGGGAAGGCAACGAAGAGGATTTGAAAGCAAGGCAGATTTGCAGGAAACAGATTTCAGGAGGTAGATTCGACTCGCCTTTAAAGCACATGAAAAGCGGCAAAACGTTGACAATGATGCCCTTGGCCAAAAAGGGCGTATGCGTTTTTTCCTGAATATATTCAGGAAAAAACGCATACGCCCTTTTTGGCCAACCAAGCAAGCCGGAAGGGCAAATCAGCGTTACAAAGAAGTCTTGCTTGCCCTCGGTCAAAAGGGCCATGCTGAAAAAAGTGTAAAAACCAGAAAAGCAGGACAGGCCATGGAGACATGGGAGCCTTGCTACGCTGATGGGCGGGATGTAATTTGCCAACAGGCACTCTGGAGAAGTGTACGGTGTGTCCTGAAACAAGTAATAAACACAGCTTAGAGAGCATAGGGCACTTCCACTCATGGGCGTATAAATTGGGAAAACTAAAAATCAACAAGACACAGGCACCCCAAACTTTACGGCTGCTCTGTTTCCAAGCACCTCCACTTCGGTACACCTTCAAAATCCCAGGAAAGAGAAAAATGGATAAAGAAATGGTGGTACTTGGCACAATGGAATATCACTCCGCCATGAAATCAATGTCATAAGGCTAGTTAGCAGCATGATGAGTGGATTTAGTGACGATGATTCTAAGTGAAATAAGTCACAAAAAAAGACACTTATCCTAAGATATCACTTATAGAGGGAATGTCAAAATCGCTACACTTGAACTGAATTACAAAACAGAACAGAGTCACACCTTTAGAAGACACACTATGGCTGCTTAACGGGAAAGGTGAGGTGGGGTGATGCATAAAACAAGGGTTTGAAATTAGCTCAGAGACCGCTCCATAAGCCAAATATGTAATAGACAAGGCCTACTCCCTGCTCACTGAACTGGACTCAAAACCCCCTAGTCACCGCACAAGAATATATCTGACTAGTAAGAATCTGAAAACCTATGTATCGATATCTCTCTGCAAGTGAATCAAGAGGGTGTAAAGCGGCATAAACACAGCAGGGAAAAGCAGCAAAGCCCCATTCTAAACATAAATTACTTAAAAAAACCCACAAAACAAAGACAGTGAAAGAGAGAGAAATTCTTACAAAATCAGTTCAGGGGCTCTGATGCCACCTGGTTCGACCATATCCAGACCCACAGCTGGATGAGACATAAGGCTGGACACTCTTGGGGCTTAGAGAATTGGTGAGGTTGGGTGAGCAAACGCAGATACTTTAAAGTAACTCCACGGGGTACCCACCCCATGGGTCTCAAATCTCCAGGTACAAGGGCATCTTCCTACATCAAAACATGCATGGGAAACCCAGAGGTTTGTATGCCGTGAGATCGGGAAAGGCTTCTAAAACGCACCTCATTTCTCCTCTCCTTGTGCTCGGGTTCACCATTCTAGCCGCTTGAGTAACCATCTCCCTACTTGGAGAATCAGCACCTTTAACCTCCTGTTTCGTACAGGTTGCAATTTGTCCTGAGGATGAACGGGAAGACGGGGAACCAACGAGAGACTAGCCCTAGGTGTTGGGACAGGCACAGGTCACTCCATTTTCCCATCAGGAAGAAGAATGAACCACAGGCTCAGCCTGCCCCCCAGAACCAAAATAGGGCCTGAAGCAATCCTGCGCTTTTGCGGCCAGCTCCCAAAAAAGCGAGGAGACAAATGGAGCTCAGGGGCACTGCAATTCACAAACGTGCAGAGTTATAAATGAGAACTCTCGTCCACAAATATATTGAGGGAAGGCAACGAAGAGGATTTGAAAGCAAGGCAGATTTGCAGGAAACAGATTTCAGGAGGTAGATTCGACTCGCCTTTAAAGCACATGAAAAGTGGCAAAACGTTGACAATGATGCCCTTGGCCAAGAAGGTCGTATGCGTTTTTTCCTGAATATATTCAGGAAAAAACGCATACGCCCTTTTTGGCCAACCAAGCAAGCCGGAAGGGCAAATCAGCGCTACAAAGAAGTCTTGCTTGCCCTCGGTCAAAAGGGCCATGCTGAACAAAGTGTAAAAACCAGAAAAGCAGGACAGGCCATGGAGACATGGGAGCCTTGCTACGCTGATGGGCGGGATGTAAATTGCCAACAGGCACTCTGGAGAAGTGTACGGTGTGTCCTGAAACAAGTAATAAACACAGCTTAGAGAGCATAGGGCACTTCTACTCATGGGCGTATAAATTGGGAAAACTAAAAATCAACAAGACACAGGCACCCCAAACTTTACGGCTGCTCTGTTTCCAAGAACCTCCACTTCGGTACACCTTCAATATCCCAGGAAAGAGAAAAATGGATAAACAAATGGTGGTACTTGGCACAATGGAATATCACTCAGCCATGAAATCAATGTCATAAGGCTAGTTAGCAGCATGATGAGTGGATTTAGGTACGATGATTCTAAGTGAAATAAGTCACACAGAAAAAGGCACTTATCCTAAGATATCGCTTATAGAGGGAATGTCAAAATCGCTACACTTGAACTGAATTACAAAACAGAACAGAGTCACACCATTAGAAGACAAACTATGACTGCTTAACGGGAAAGGTGAGGTGGGGTGATGCATAAAACAAGGGTATGAAATTAGCTCAGAGACCGCTCCATAAGCCAAATATGTAATAGACAAGGCCTACTCCCTGCTCAGTGAACTGGACTCAACACCCCCTAGTCACCGCACAAGAATATATCTGACTAGTAAGAATCTGAAAACCTATGTATCGATATCTCTCTGCAAGTGAATCAAGAGGGTGTAAAGCGGCATAAACACAGCAGGGAAAAGCAGCAAAGCCCCATTCTAAACATAAATTACTTTAAAAAACCCACAAAACAAAGACAGTGAAAGAGAGAGAAATTCTTACAAAATCAGTTCAGGGGCTCTGATGCCACCTGGTTCGACCATATCTAGACCCACAGCTGGATGACACATAAGGCTGGACACTCTTGGGGCTGAGAGGATTGGTGAGGTTGGGTGAGCAAATGCAGATACTTTAAAGTAATACCGCGGGGTACCCACCCCATGGGTCTCAAATCTCCAGGTACAAGGGAATCTTCCTACATCAAAACATGCATGGGAAACCCAGAAGATGGTATGCCGTGAGATCGGGAAAGGTTTCTAAAGCGCACCTCATTTCTCCTCTCCTTTTGCTCGGGTTCGCCATTCCAGCCGCTTGACTAACCATCTCTCTATTTGGAGAATCAGCACCTTTAACCTCCTGTTTCGTCCAGGTTGCAATTTGTCCTGAGGATGAACGGGAAGACGGGGAACCAACGAGAGACTAGCCCTAGGTGTTGGGACAGGCACAGGTCACTCCATTTTCCCATCAGGAAGAAGAATGAACCACAGGCTCAGCCTGCCCCCCAGAACCAAAATAGGGCCTGAAGCAATCCTGCGCTTTTGCGGCCAGCTCCCAAGAAAGCGAGGAGACAAATGGAGCTCAGGGGCACTGCAATTCACAAACGTGCAGAGTTATCAATGAGAACTCTCGTCCACAAATATATTGAGGGAAGGCAACGAAGAGGATTTGAAAGCAAGGCAGATTTGCAGGAAACAGATTTCAGGAGGTAGATTCGACTCGCCGTTAAAGCACATGAAAAGCGGCAAAACGTTGACAATGATGCCCTTGGCCAAAAAGGGCTTATGCGTTTTTTCCTGAATATATTCAGGAAAAAACGCATAAGCCCTTTTTGGCCAACCAAGCAAGACGGAAGGGAAAATCAGCGCTACAAAGAAGTCTCGCTTGCCCTCGGTCAAAAGGGCCATGCTGAACAAAGTGTAAAAACCAGAAAAGCAGGACAGGCCATGGAGACATGGGAGCCTTGCTACGCTGATGGGCGGGATGTAAATTGCCAACAGGCACTCTGGAGAAGAGTACGGTGTGTCCTGAAACAAGTAATAAACACAGCGTAGAGAGCATAGGGCACTTCCACTCATGGGCGTATAAATTGGGAAAACTAAAAATCAACAAGACACAGGCACCCTAAAGTTTACGGCTGCTCTGTTTCCAAGAACCTCCGCTTCGGTACACCTTCAATATCCCAGGAAAGAGAAAAATGGATAAAGAAATGGTGGTACTTGGCACAATGGAATATCACTCAGCCATGAAATCAATGTCATAAGGCTAGTTAGCAGCATGATGAGTGGATTTATGTACGATGATTCTAAGTGAAATAAGTCACACAGAAAAAGACACTTATCCTAAGATATCACTTATAGAGGGAATGTCAAAATCGCTACACTTGAACTGAATTACAAAACAGAACAGAGTCACACCTTTAGAAGACACACTATGGCTGCTTAACGGGAAAGGTGAGGTGGGGTGATGCATAAAACAAGGGTTTGAAATTAGCTCAGAGACCGCTCCATAATCCAAATATGTAATAGACAAGGCCTACTCCCTGCTCAGTGAACTGGACTCAACACACCCTAGTCACCACACAAGAATATATCTGACTAGTAAGAAACTGAAAACCTATGTATCGATATCTCTCTGCAAGTGAATCAAGAGGTTGTAAAGCGGCATCAACACAGCAGGGAAAAGCAGCCAAGCCCGATTCTAAACATAAATTACTTTAAAAAACCCACAAAACAAAGACAGTGAAAGAGAGAGAAATTCTTACAAAATCCGTTCAGGGTCTATGATGCAACCTGGATTGACCATATCTAGACCCACAGCTGGATGAGACATAAGGCTGGACACTCTTGGGGCTGAGAGGATTGGTGAGGTTGGGTGAGCAAACGCAGATACTTTAAAGTAAACCTGCGGGGAACACACCCCATGGGTCTCAAATCTCCAGGTACAAGGGCATCTTCCTACTTCAAAACATGCATGGGAAACCCAGAAGATGGTATGCCATGAGATCGGGAAAGGTTTCTAAAATGCACCTCATTTATCCTCTCCTTGTGCTCGGGTTCGCCATTCCAGCTGCTTGACTAACCATCTCCCTACTTGGAGAATCAGCACCTTTAACCTCCTGATTGTACAGGTTGCAATTTGTCCTGAGGATGAACGTGAAAACGCGGAACCAACGAGAGACGAGCCCTAGGTGTTGGGACAGGCATAGGTCACTCCATTTTCCCATCAGGAAGAAGAATGAACCACAGGCTCAGCCTGCCCCCTAGAACCAAAATAGGGCCTGAAGCAATCCTGCGCTTTTGCGGCCAGCTCCCAAAAAAGCGAGGAGACAAATGGAGCTCAGGGGCACTGCAATTCACAAACGTGCAGAGGTATAAATGAGAACTCTCGTCCACAAATATATTGAGGGAAGGCAACGAAGAGGATTTGAAAGCAAGGCAGATTTGCAGGAAACAGATTTCAGGAGGTAGATTCGACTCGCCTTTAAAGCACATGAAAAGCGGCAAAACGTTGACAATGATGCCCTTGGCCAAAAAGGGCGTATGCGTTTTTTCCTGAATATATTCAGGAAAAAACGCATACGCCCTTTTTGGCCAACCAAGCAAGCCGGAAGGGCAAATCAGCGCTACAAAGAAGTTTCGCTTGCCCTCGGTCAAAAGGGCCATGCTGAACAAAGTGTAAAAACCAGAAAAGCAGGACAGGCCATGGAGTCATGGGAGCCTTGCTACGCTGATGGGCGGGATGTAAATTGCCAACAGGCACTCTGGAGAAGAGTACGGTGTGTCCTGAAACAAGTAATAAACACAGCGTAGAGAGCATAGGGCACTTCCACTCATGGGCGTATAAATTGGGAAAACTAAAAATCAACAAGACACAGGCACCCTAAAGTTTACGGCTGCTCTGTTTCCAAGAACCTCCACTTCGGTACACCTTCAATATCCCAGGAAAGAGAAAAATGGATAAAGAAATGGTGGTACTTGGCACAATGGAATATCACTCAGCCATGAAATCAATGTCATAAGGCTAGTTAGCAGCATGATGAGTGGATTTAGATAGGATGATTCTAAGTGAAATAAGTCACACAGAAAAAGACACTTATCCTAAGATATCGCTTATAGAGGGAATGTCAAAATCGCTACACTTGAACTGAATTACAAAACAGAACAGAGTCACACCTTTAGAAGACACACTATGGCTGCTTAACGGGAAAGGTGAGGTGGGGTGATGCATAAAACAAGGGTTTGAAATTAGCTCAGAGACCGCTCCATAAGCCAAATATGTAATAGACAAGGCCTACTCCCTGCTCAGTGAACTGGACTCAACACACCCTAGTCACCACACAAGAATATATCTGACTAGTAAGAATCTGAAAACCTCTGTATCGATATCTCTCTGCAAGTGAATCAAGAGGGTGTAAAGCGGCATCAACACAGCAGGGAAAAGCAGCCAAGCCCGATTCTAAACATAAATTACTTTAAAAAACCCACAAAACAAAGACAGTGAAAGAGAGAGAAATTCTTACAAAATCCGTTCAGGGTCTATGATGCAACCTGGATTGACCATATCTAGACCCACAGCTGGATGAGACATAAGGCTGGACACTCTTGGGGCTGAGAGGATTGGTGAGGTTGGGTGAGCAAACGCAGATACTTTAAAGTAACACTGCGGGGAACACACCCCATGGGTCTCAAATCTCCAGGTACAAGGGAATCTTCCTACATCAAAACATGCATGGGAAAGCCAGAAGATGGTATGCCGTGAGATCGGGAAAGGTTTCTAAAACGCACCTCATTTCTCCTCTCCTTGTGCTCGGGTTCACCATTCCAGCCGCTTGACTAACCATCTCCCTACTTGAGAATCAGCACCTTTAACCTACTGTTTCGTCCAGGTTGCAATTTGTCCTGAGGATGAACGGGAAGACGGGGAACCAACGAAAGACTAGCCCTAGGTGTTGGGACAGGCACAGGTCACTCCATTTTCCCATCAGGAAGAAGAATGAACCACAGGCTCAGCCTGCCCCCCAGAACCAAAATAGGGCCTGAAGCAATCCTGCGCTTTTGCGGCCAGCTCCCAAAAAAGCGAGGAGACAAATGGAGCTCAGGGGCACTGCAATTCACAAACGTGCAGAGTTATAAATGAGAACTCTCGTCCACAAATATATTGAGGGAAGGCAACGAAGAGGATTTGAAAGCAAGGCAGATTTGCAGGAAACAGATTTCAGGAGGTAGATTCGACTCGCCTTTAAAGCACATGAAAAGCGGCAAAACGTTGACAATGATGCCCTTGGCCAAAAAGGGCGTATGCGTTTTTTCCTGAATATATTCAGGAAAAAACGCATACGCCCTTTTTGGCCAACCAAGCAAGCCGGAAGGGCAAATCAGCGCTACAAAGAACTCTCGCTTGCCCTCGGTCAAAACGGCCATGCTGAATAAACAGTAAAAACCAGAAAAGCAGAACAGGCCATGGAGACATGGGAGCCTTGCTACGCTGATGGGCGGGATATAAATTGCCAACAGGCACTCTGGAGAAGTGTACGGTGTGTCCTGAAAAAAGTAATAAACACAGCTTAGAGAGCATAGCGCACTTCCACTCATGGGCATATAAATTGGGAAAACTAAAAATCAACAAGACACAGGCACCCCGAACTTTACGGCTGCTCTGTTTCCAAGAACCTCCACTTTGTCACGCCTTCAATATCCCAGGAAAGAGAAAAATGGATAAACAAATGGTGGTACTTGGCACAATGGAATATCACTCAGCCATGAAATCAGTGTCATCAGGCTAGTTAGCACCATGATGAGTGGATTTAGCGACGATGATTCTAAGTGAAATAAGTCACACAGAAAAAGACACTTATCCTAAGATATCGCTTATAGAGGGAATGTCAAAATCGCTACACTTGAACTGAATTACAAAACAGAACAGAGTCACACCTTTAGAAGACACACAATGGCTGCTTAACGGAAAAGGTGAGGTGGGGTGATGCATAAAACAGGGGTTTGAAATTAGCTCAGAGACCACTCCATAAGCCAAATATATAATAGACAAGGCCTACTCCCTGCTCAGTGAACTGGACTCAACACCCCCTAGTCACCGCACAAGAATATATCTGACTAGTAAGAATCTGAAAACCTATGTATCGATATCTCTCTGCAAGTGAATCAAGAGGGTGTAAAGCGGCATAAACACAGCAGGGAAAAGCAGCCAAGCTCCATTATAAACATAAATAACTTAAAAAAACCCACAAAACAAAGACAGTGAAAGAGAGAGAAATTCTTACAAAATCCGTTCAGGGTCTCTGATGCAACCTGGATTGACCATATCTAGACCCACAGCTGGATGAGACATAAGGCTGGACACTCTTGGGGCTGAGAGGATTGGTGAGGTTGGGTGAGCAAACGCAGATACTTTAAAGTAATACTGCGGGGTACCCACCCCATGGGTCTTAAATCTCCAGGTACAAGGGCATCTTCCTACATCCAAACATGCATGGGAAACCCAGAGAATTGTATGCCGTGAGATCGGGAAAGGCTTCTAAAACGCACCTCATTTCTCCTCTCCTTGTGCTCGGGTTCGCCATTCTAGGCGCTTGACTAAACATCTCCCTACTTGTAGAATCAGCACCTTTAACCTCCTGTTTCGTACAGGTTGCAATTTGTCCTGAGGATGAACGGGAAGACGGGGAACCAACGAGAGACTAGCCCTAGGTGTTGGGACAGGCACAGGTCACTCCATTTTCCCATCAGGAAGAAGAATGAACCACAGGCTCCGCCTGTCCACTGGAAGCCGAATAGGGCCTGAAACAATCCTGCGCTTTTGCGGCCAGCTCCCAAAAAAGCGAGTAGACAAATGGAGCTCAGGGGCACTGCAATTCACAAACGTGCAGAGTTATAAATGAGAACTCTCGTCCACAAATATATTGAGGGAAGGCAACCAAGAGGATTTGAAAGCAAGGCAGATTTGCAGGAAACAGATTTCAGGAGGTAGATTCGACTCGCCTTTAAAGCACATGAAAAGCGGCAAAACGTTGACAATGATGCCCTTTTTGGCCAACCAAGCAAGCCGGAAGGGCAAATCAGTGCTACAAAGAAGTCTCGCTTGCCCTGGGTCAAAAAGGCCATGCTGAAAAAAGTGTAAAAACCAGAAAAGCAGGACAGGCCATGGAGACATGGGAGCCTTGCTACGCTGATGGGCGGGATGTAAATTGCCAACAGGCACTCTGGAGAAGTGTACGGTGTGTCCTGAAACAAGTAATAAACACAGTTTAGAGAGCATAGGGCACTTCCACTCATGGGCGTATAAATTGGGAAAACTAAAAATCAACAAGACACAGGCACCCCAAACTTTACGGCTGCTCTGTTTCCAAGCACCTCCACTTCGGTACACCTTCAATATCCCAGGAAAGAGAAAAATGGATAAACAAATGGTGGTACTTGGCACTATGGAATATCACTCAGCCATGAAATCAATGTCATAAGGCCAGTTAGCGGCATGATGAGTGGATTTAGCGACGATGATTCTAAGTGAAATAAGTCACACAGAAAAAGACACTTATCCTAAGATATCGCTTATAGAGGGAATGTCAAAATCGCTGCACTTGAACTGAATTACAAAACAGAACAGAGGCACACCTTTAGAAGACACACTATGGCTGCTTAACGGGAAAGGTGAGGTGGGGTGATGCATAAAACAAGGGTTTGAAATTAGCTCAGAGACCGCTCCATAAGCCAAATATGTAATAGACATGGCCTACTCCCTGCTCAGTGAACTGGACTCAACACCCCCTAGTCACCGCACAAGAATATATCTGACTAGTAAGAATCTGAAAACCTATGTATCGATATCTCTCTGCAAGTGAATCAAGAGGGTGTAAAGCGGCATAAACACAGCAGGGAAAAGCAGCCAAGACCCATTCTAAACATAAATTACTTTAAAAATCCCACAAAACAAAGACAGTGAAAGAGAGAGAAATTCTTACAAAATCCGTTCAGGGTCTCTGATACAACCTGGATTGACCATATCTAGACCCACAGCTGGATGAGACATAAGGCTGGACACTCTTGGGGCTGAGAGGATTGGTGAGGTTGGGTGAGAAAACGCAGATACTTTAAAGTAAAACCGCGGGGTACACACCCCATGGGTCTCAAATCTCCAGGTACAAGGGCATCTTCCTACATCAAAACATGCATGGGAAACACAGAAGATGGTATGCCGTGAGATCGGGAAAGGTTTCTAAAACGCACCTCATTTCTCCTCTCCTTGTGCTCGGGTTCGCCATTCCAGCCGCTTGACTAACCATCTCCCTACTTGGAGAATCAGCACCTTTAACCTCCTGTTTCGTACAGGTTGCAATTTGTCCTGAGGATGAACGGGAAGACGGGGAACCAACGAGAGACTAGCCCTAGGTGTTGGGACAGGCACAGGTCACTCCATTTTCCCATCAGGAAGAAGAATGAACCACAGGCTCGGCCTGCCCCCCAGAACCAAAATAGGGCCTGAAGCAATCCTGCGCTTTTGCGGCCAGCTCCCAAAAAAGCGAGGAGACAAATGGAGCTCAGGGGCACTGCAATTCACAAACGTGCAGAGTTATCAATGAGAACTCTCGTCCACAAATATATTGAGGGAAGGCAACGAAGAGGATTTGAAAGCAAGGCAGATTTGCAGGAAACAGATTTCAGGAGGTAGATTCGACTCGCCTTTAAAGCACATGAAAAGCGGCAAAACGTTGACAATGATGCCCTTGGCCAAAAAGGGCGTATGCGTTTTTTCCTGAATATATTCAGGAAAAAACGCATACGCCCTTTTTGGCCAACCAAGCAAGCCGGAAGGGCAAATCAGCGCTACAAAGAAGTCTCACTTGCCCTCGGTCAAAAGGGCCATGCTGAAGAAAGTGTAAAAACCAGAAAAGCAGGACAGGCCATGGAGACATGGGAGCCTTGCTACGCTGATGGGCGGGATGTAAATTGCCAACAGGCACTCTGGAGAAGTGTACGGTGTGTCCTGAAACAAGTAATAAACACAGCTTAGAGAGCATAGGGCACTTCCACTCATGGGCGTATAAATCGGGAAAACTAAAACTCAACAAGACACAGGCACCCCAAACTTTACGGCTGCTCTGTTTCCAAGAACCTCCACTTCGGTACACCTTCAATATCCCAGGAAAGAGAAAAATGGATAAACAAATGGTGGTACTTGGCACAATGGAATATCACTCAGCCATGAAATCAATGTCATAAGGCTAGTTAGCAGCATGATGAGTGGATTTAGCGACGATGATTCTAAGTGAAATAAGTCACACAGAAAAAGACACTTATCCTAAGATATCGCTTATAGAGGGAATGTCAAAATCGCTACACTTGAACTGAATCACAAAACAGAACAGAGGCATAACTTTAGAAGACACACTATGGCTGCTTAACGGGAAAGGTGAGGTGGGGTGATGCATAAAACAAGGGTTTGAAATAAGCTCAGAGACCGCTCCATAAGCCAAATATGTAATAGACAAGGCCTACTCCCTGCTCAGTGAACTGGACTCAACACCCCCTAGTCACCGCACAAGAATATATCTGACTAGTAAGAATCTGAAAACCTATGTATCGATATCTCTCTGCAAGTGAATCAAGAGGGTGTAAAGCGGCATAAACACAGCAGGGAAAAGCAGCCAAGACCCATTCGAAACATAAATTACTTAAAAAAACCCACAAAACAAAGACAGTGAAAGAGAGAGAAATTCTTACAAAATCCGTTCAGGGTCTCTGATGCAACCTGGATTGACCATATCTAGACCCACAGCTGGATGAGACATAAGGCTGGACACTCTTGGGGCTGAGAGGATTGGTGAGGTTGAGTGAGCAAACCCAGATAGTTAAAATAACACCGCGGGGTACACACCCCATGGGTCTGAAATCTCCAGGTACAAGGGCATCTTCCTACATCAAAACATGCATGGGAAACCCAGAAGATGGTATGCCGTGAGATCGGGAAAGGTTTCTAAAACGCACCTCATTTCTCCTCTCCTAGTGCTCGGGTTCGCCATTCCAGCCGCTTGACTAACCATCTCCCTACTTGGAGAATCAGCACCTTTAACCTCCTGTTTCGTCCAGGTTGCAATTTGTCCTGAGGATGAACGGGAAGACAGGGAACCAACGAGAGACTAGCCCTAGGTGTTGGGACAGGCACAGGTCACTCCATTTTCCCATCAGGAAGAAGAATGAACCACAGGCTCCGCCTGCCCCCTGGAAGCCGAATAGGGCCTGAAACAATCCTGCGCTTTTGCGGCCAGCTCCCAAAAAAGCGAGGAGACAAATGGAGGTCAGGGGCACTGCAATTCACAAACGTGCAGAGTTATAAAGGAGAACTCTCGTCCACAAATATATTGAGGGAAGGCAACGAAGAGGATTTGAAAGCAAGGCAGATTTGCAGGAAACAGATTTCAGGAGGTAGATTCGACTCGCCTTTAAAGCACATGAAAAGCGGCAAAACGTTGACAATGATGCCCTTGGCCAAAAAGGGCGTATGCGTTTTTTCCTGAATATATTCAGGAAAAAACGCATACGCCCTTTTTGGCCAACCAAGCAAGCCGGAAGGGCAAATCAGCGCTACAAAGAAGTCTTGCTTGCCCTCGGTCAAAAGGGCCATGCTGAAAAAAGTGTAAAAACCAGAAAAGCAGGACAGGCCATGGAGACATGGGAGCTTTGCTACGCTGATGGGCGGGATGTAATTTGCCAACAGGCACTCTGGAGAAGTGTACGGTGTGTCCTGAAACAAGTAATAAACACAGCTTAGAGAGCATAGGGCACTTCCACTCATGGGCGTATAAATTGGGAAAACTAAAAATCAACAAGACACAGGCACCCCAAACTTTACGGCTGCTCTGTTTCCAAGCACCTCCACTTCGGTACACCTTCAAAATCCCAGGAAAGAGAAAAATGGATAAAGAAATGGTGGTACTTGGCACAATGGAATATCACTCAGCCATGAAATCAATGTCATAAGGCTAGTTAGCAGCATGATGAGTGGATTTAGTGACGATGATTCTAAGTGAAATAAGTCACAAAAAAAGACACTTATCCTAAGATATCACTTATAGAGGGAATGTCAAAATCGCTACACTTGAACTGAATTACAAAACAGAACAGAGTCACACCTTTAGAAGACACACTATGGCTGCTTAACGGGAAAGGTGAGGTGGGGTGATGCATAAAACAAGGGTTTGAAATTAGCTCAGAGACCGCTCCATAAGCCAAATATGTAATAGACAAGGCCTACTCCCTGCTCACTGAACTGGACTCAAAACCCCCTAGTCACCGCACAAGAATATATCTGACTAGTAAGAATCTGAAAACCTATGTATCGATATCTCTCTGCAAGTGAATCAAGAGGGTGTAAAGCGGCATAAACACAGCAGGGAAAAGCAGCAAAGCCCCATTCTAAACATAAATTACTTAAAAAAACCCACAAAACAAAGACAGTGAAAGAGAGAGAAATTCTTACAAAATCAGTTCAGGGGCTCTGATGCCACCTGGTTCGACCATATCCAGACCCACAGCTGGATGAGACATAAGGCTGGACACTCTTGGGGCTTAGAGAATTGGTGAGGTTGGGTGAGCAAACGCAGATACTTTAAAGTAACTCCACGGGGTACCCACCCCATGGGTCTCAAATCTCCAGGTACAAGGGCATCTTCCTACATCAAAACATGCATGGGAAACCCAGAGGTTTGTATGCCGTGAGATCGGGAAAGGCTTCTAAAACGCACCTCATTTCTCCTCTCCTTGTGCTCGGGTTCACCATTCTAGCCGCTTGAGTAACCATCTCCCTACTTGGAGAATCAGCACCTTTAACCTCCTGTTTCGTACAGGTTGCAATTTGTCCTGAGGATGAATGGGAAGACGGGGAACCAACGAGAGACTAGCCCTAGGTGTTGGGACAGGCACAGGTCACTCCATTTTCCCATCAGGAAGAAGAATGAACCACAGGCTCAGCCTGCCCCCCAGAACCAAAATAGGGCCTGAAGCAATCCTGCGCTTTTGCGGCCAGCTCCCAAAAAAGCGAGTAGACAAATGGAGCTCAGGGGCACTGCAATTCACAAACGTGCAGAGTTATAAATGAGAACTCTCGTCCACAAATATATTGAGGGAAGGCAACGAAGAGGATTTGAAAGCAAGGCAGATTTGCAGGAAACAGATTTCAGGAGGTAGATTCGACTCGCCTTTAAAGCACATGAAAAGTGGCAAAACGTTGACAATGATGCCCTTGGCCAAGAAGGTCGTATGCGTTTTTTCCTGAATATATTCAGGAAAAAACGCATACGCCCTTTTTGGCCAACCAAGCAAGCCGGAAGGGCAAATTAGCGCTACAAAGAAGTCTTGCTTGCCCTCGGTCAAAAGGGCCATGCTGAACAAAGTGTAAAAACCAGAAAAGCAGGACAGGCCATGGAGACATGGGAGCCTTGCTACGCTGATGGGCGGGATGTAAATTGCCAACAGGCACTCTGGAGAAGTGTACGGTGTGTCCTGAAACAAGTAATAAACACAGCTTAGAGAGCATAGGGCACTTCTACTCATGGGCGTATAAATTGGGAAAACTAAAAATCAACAAGACACAGGCACCCCAAACTTTACGGCTGCTCTGTTTCCAAGAACCTCCACTTCGGTACACCTTCAATATCCCAGGAAAGAGAAAAATGGATAAAGAAATGGTGGTACTTGGCACAATGGAATATCACTCAGCCATGAAATCAATGTCATAAGGCTAGTTAGCAGCATGATGAGTGGATTTAGGTACGATGATTCTAAGTGAAATAAGTCACACAGAAAAAGGCACTTATCCTAAGATATCGCTTATAGAGGGAATGTCAAAATCGCTACACTTGAACTGAATTACAAAACAGAACAGAGTCACACCATTAGAAGACACACCATGACTGCTTAACGGGAAAGGTGAGGTGGGGTGATGCATAAAACAAGGGTTTGAAATTAGCTCAGACACCGCTTCATAAGCCAAATATGTAATAGACAAGGCCTACTCCCTGCTCAGTGAACTGGACTCAACACCCCCTAGTCACCGCACAAGAATATATCTGACTAGTAAGAATCTGAAAACCTATGTATCGATATCTCTCTGCAAGTGAATCAAGAGGGTGTAAAGCGGCATAAACACAGCAGGGAAAAGCAGCAAAGCCCCATTCTAAACATAAATTACTTTAAAAAACCCACAAAACAAAGACAGTGAAAGAGAGAGAAATTCTTACAAAATCAGTTCAGGGGCTCTGATGCCACCTGGTTCGACCATATCTAGACCCACAGCTGGATGACACATAAGGCTGGACACTCTTGGGGCTGAGAGGATTGGTGAGGTTGGGTGAGCAAATGCAGATACTTTAAAGTAATACCGCGGGGTACCCACCCCATGGGTCTCAAATCTCCAGGTACAAGGGAATCTTCCTACATCAAAACATGCATGGGAAACCCAGAAGATGGTATGCCGTGAGATCGGGAAAGGTTTCTAAAGCGCACCTCATTTCTCCTCTCCTTTTGCTCGGGTTCGCCATTCCAGCCGCTTGACTAACCATCTCTCTATTTGGAGAATCAGCACCTTTAACCTCCTGTTTCGTCCAGGTTGCAATTTGTCCTGAGGATGAACGGGAAGACGGGGAACCAACGAGAGACTAGCCCTAGGTGTTGGGACAGGCACAGGTCACTCCATTTTCCCATCAGGAAGAAGAATGAACCACAGGCTCAGCCTGCCCCCCAGAACCAAAATAGGGCCTGAAGCAATCCTGCGCTTTTGCGGCCAGCTCCCAAGAAAGCGAGGAGACAAATGGAGCTCAGGAGCACTGCAATTCACAAACGTGCAGAGTTATAAATGAGAACTCTCGTCCACAAATATATTGAGGGAAGGCAACGAAGAGGATTTGAAAGCAAGGCAGATTTGCAGGAAACAGATTTCAGGAGGTAGATTCGACTCGCCGTTAAAGCACATGAAAAGCGGCAAAACGTTGACAATGATGCCCTTGGCCAAAAAGGGCTTATGCGTTTTTTCCTGAATATATTCAGGAAAAAACGCATAAGCCCTTTTTGGCCAACCAAGCAAGACGGAAGGGAAAATCAGCGCTACAAAGAAGTCTCGCTTGCCCTCGGTCAAAAGGGCCATGCTGAACAAACAGTAAAAACCAGAAAAGCAGGACAGGCCATGGAGACATGGGAGCCTTGCTACGCTGATGGGCGGGATGTAAATTGCCAACAGGCACTCTGGAGAAGAGTACGGTGTGTCCTGAAACAAGTAATAAACACAGCGTAGAGAGCATAGGGCACTTCCACTCATGGGCGTATAAATTGGGAAAACTAAAAATCAACAAGACACAGGCACCCTAAAGTTTACGGCTGCTCTGTTTCCAAGAACCTCCGCTTCGGTACACCTTCAATATCCCAGGAAAGAGAAAAATGGATAAAGAAATGGTGGTACTTGGCACAATGGAATATCACTCAGCCATGAAATCAATGTCATAAGGCTAGTTAGCAGCATGATGAGTGGATTTATGTACGATGATTCTAAGTGAAATAAGTCACACAGAAAAAGACACTTATCCTAAGATATCACTTATAGAGGGAATGTCAAAATCGCTACACTTGAACTGAATTACAAAACAGAACAGAGTCACACCTTTAGAAGACACACTATGGCTGCTTAACGGGAAAGGTGAGGTGGGGTGATGCATAAAACAAGGGTTTGAAATTAGCTCAGAGACCGCTCCATAATCCAAATATGTAATAGACAAGGCCTACTCCCTGCTCAGTGAACTGGACTCAACACACCCTAGTCACCACACAAGAATATATCTGACTAGTAAGAAACTGAAAACCTATGTATCGATATCTCTCTGCAAGTGAATCAAGAGGTTGTAAAGCGGCATCAACACAGCAGGGAAAAGCAGCCAAGCCCGATTCTAAACATAAATTACTTTAAAAAACCCACAAAACAAAGACAGTGAAAGAGAGAGAAATTCTTACAAAATCCGTTCAGGGTCTATGATGCAACCTGGATTGACCATATCTAGACCCACAGCTGGATGAGACATAAGGCTGGACACTCTTGGGGCTGAGAGGATTGGTGAGGTTGGGTGAGCAAACGCAGATACTTTAAAGTAAACCTGCGGGGAACACACCCCATGGGTCTCAAATCTCCAGGTACAAGGGCATCTTCCTACATCAAAACATGCATGGGAAACCCAGAAGATGGTATGCCATGAGATCGGGAAAGGTTTCTAAAATGCACCTCATTTATCCTCTCCTTGTGCTCGGGTTCGCCATTCCAGCTGCTTGACTAACCATCTCCCTACTTGGAGAATCAGCACCTTTAACCTCCTGATTGTACAGGTTGCAATTTGTCCTGAGGATGAACGTGAAAACGCGGAACCAACGAGAGACGAGCCCTAGGTGTTGGGACAGGCATAGGTCACTCCATTTTCCCATCAGGAAGAAGAATGAACCACAGGCTCAGCCTGCCCCCTAGAACCAAAATAGGGCCTGAAGCAATCCTGCGCTTTTGCGGCCAGCTCCCAAAAAAGCGAGGAGACAAATGGAGCTCAGGGGCACTGCAATTCACAAACGTGCAGAGGTATAAATGAGAACTCTCGTCCACAAATATATTGAGGGAAGGCAACGAAGAGGATTTGAAAGCAAGGCAGATTTGCAGGAAACAGATTTCAGGAGGTAGATTCGACTCGCCTTTAAAGCACATGAAAAGCGGCAAAACGTTGACAATGATGCCCTTGGCCAAAAAGGGCGTATGCGTTTTTTCCTGAATATATTCAGGAAAAAACGCATACGCCCTTTTTGGCCAACCAAGCAAGCCGGAAGGGCAAATCAGCGCTACAAAGAAGTCTCGCTTGCCCTCGGTCAAAAGGGCCATGCTGAACAAAGTGTAAAAACCAGAAAAGCAGGACAGGCCATGGAGTCATGGAAGCCTTGCTACGCTGATGGGCGGGATGTAAATTGCCAACAGGCACTCTGGAGAAGAGTACGGTGTGTCCTGAAACAAGTAATAAACACAGCGTAGAGAGCATAGGGCACTTCCACTCATGGGCGTATAAATTGGGAAAACTAAAAATCAACAAGACACAGGCACCCTAAAGTTTACGGCTGCTCTGTTTCCAAGAACCTCCGCTTCGGTACACCTTCAATATCCCAGGAAAGAGAAAAATGGATAAAGAAATGGTAGTACTTGGCACAATGGAATATCACTCAGCCATGAAATCAATGTCATAAGGCTAGTTAGCAGCATGATGAGTGGATTTAGATACGATGATTCTAAGTGAAATAAGTCACACAGAAAAAGACACTTATCCTAAGATATCGCTTATAGAGGGAATGTCAAAATCGCTAAACCTGAACTGAATTACAAAACAGAACAGAGTCACACCTTTAGAAGACACACTATGGCTGCTTAACGGGAAAGGTGAGGTGGGGTGATGCATAAAACAAGGGTTTGAAATTAGCTCAGAGACCGCTCCATAAGCCAAATATGTAATAGACAAGGCCTACTCCCTGCTCAGTGAACTGGACTCAACACCCCCTAGTCACCGCACAAGAATATATCTGACTAGTAAGAATCTGAAAACCTATGTATCGATATCTCTCTGCAAGTGAATCAAGATGGTGTAAAGCGGCATCAACACAGCAGGGAAAAGCAGCCAAGCCCGATTCTAAACATAAATTACTTTAAAAAACCCACAAAACAAAGACAGTGAAAGAGAGAGAAATTCTTACAAAATCCGTTCAGGGTCTATGATGCAACCTGGATTGACCATATCTAGACCCACAGCTGGATGAGACATAAGGCTGGACACTCTTGGGGCTGAGAGGATTGGTGAGGTTGGGTGAGCAAACGCAGATACTTTAAAGTAACACTGCGGGGAATACACCCCATGGGTCTCAAATCTCCAGGTACAAGGGCATCTTCCTACATCAAAACATGCCTGGGAAACCCAGAAGATGGTATGCCATGAGATCGGGAAAGGTTTCTAAAATGCACCTCATTTCTCCTCTCCTTGTGCTCGGGTTCACCATTCCAGCTGCTTGACTAACCATCTCCCTACTTGGAGAATCAGCACCTTTAACCTCCTGATTGTACAGGTTGCAATTTGTCCTGAGGATGAACGGGAAGACGCGGAACCAAGGAGAGACGAGCCCTAGGTGTTGGGACAGGCACAGGTCACTCCATTTTCCCATCAGGAAGAAGAATGAACCACAGGCTCAGCCTGCCCCCCAGAACCAAAATAGGGCCTGAAGCAATCCTGCGCTTTTGCGGCCAGCTCCCAAAAAAGCGAGGAGACAAATGGAGCTCAGGGGCACTGCAATTCACAAACGTGCAGAGTTATAAATGAGAACTCTCGTCCACAAATATATTGAGGGAAGGCAACAAAGAGGATTTGAAAGCAAGGCAGATTTGCAGGAAACAGATTTCAGGGGGTAGATTCGACTCGCCTATAAAGCACATGAAAAGCGGCAAAACGTTGACAATGATGCCCTTGGCCAAAAAGGGCGTATGCGTTTTTCCTTGAATATATTCAGGAAAAAAAGCATACGCCCTTTTTGGCCAACCAAGCAAGCCGGAAGGGCAAATCAGCGCTACAAAGAAGTCTCGCTTGCCCTCGGTCAAAAGGGCCATGCTGAACAAAGTGTAAAAACCAGAAAAGCAGGACAGGCGATGGAGACATGGGAGCCTTGCTACGCTGCTGAGCGGGATGTAAATTGCCAACAGGCACTCTGGAGAAGAGTACGGTGTGTCCTGAAACAAGTAATAAACACAGCGTTGAGAGCATAGGGCATTTCCACTCATGGGCATATAAATTGGGAAAACTAAAAATCAACAAGACACAGGCACCCCAAACTATACGGCTGCTCTGTTTCCAAGAACCTCCACTTCGGTACACCTTCAATATCCCAGGAAAGAGAAAAATGGATAAAGAAATGGTGGTACTTGGCACAATGCAATATCACTCAGCCATGAAATCAATGTCATAAGGCTAGTTAGCAGCATGATGAGTGGATTTAGGTACGATGATTCTAAGTGAAATAAGTCACACAGAAAAAGACACTTATCCTAAGATATCGCTTAGAGAGGGAATATCAAAATCGCTACACTTGAACTGAATTACAAAACAGAACAGAGGCACACCTTTAGAAGACACACTATGGCTGCTTAACCGGAAAGGTGAGGTGGGGTGATGCATAAAACAAGGGTTTGAAATTATCTCAGACACCGCTCCATAAGCCAAATATGTAATAGACAATGCCTACTCCCTGCTCAGTGAACTGGACTCAACACCCCCTAGTCACCGCACAAGAATATATCTGACTAGTATGAATCTGAAAACCTATGTATCGATATCTCTCTGCAAGTGAATCAAGAGGGTGTAAAGCGGCATAAACACAGCAGGGAAAAGCAGCCAAACCCCATTCTAAACATACATTACTTTAAAAAACCCACAAAGCAAAGACAGTGAAAGAGAGAGAAATTCTTACAAAATCCGTTCAGGGTCTGTGATGCAACCTGGATTGACCATATCTAGACCCACAGCTGGATGAGACATAAGGCTGGACACTCTTGGGGCTGAGAGGATTGGTGAGGTTGGGTGAGCAAACGCAGATACTTTAAAGTAACACTGCGGAGAACACACCCCATGGGTCTCAAATCTCCAGGGACAAGGGAATCTTCCTACATCAAAACATGCATGGGAAACCCAGAAGATGGTATGCCATGAGATCGGGAAAGGTTTCTAAAACGCACCTCATTTCTCCTCTCCTTGTGCTCGGGTTCGCCATTCCAGCCGCTTGACTAACCATCTCCCTACTTGGAGAAACAGCACCTTTAACCTCCTGATTGTACAAGTTGCAATTTGTCCTGAGGATGAACGGGAAGACGCGGAACCAACGAGAGACGAGCCCTAGGTGTTGGGACAGGCATAGGTCACTCCATTTTCCCATCAGGAAGAAGAATGAACCACAGGCTCAGCCTGCCCCCCAGAACCAAAATAGGGCCTGAAGCAATCCTGCGCTTTTGCGGCCAGCTCCCAAAAAAGCGAGGAGGCAAATGGAGCTCAGGGGCACTGCAATTCACAAACGTGCAGAGTAATAAATGAGAACTATCGTCCACAAATATATTGAGGGAAGGCAACGAAGAGGATTTGAAAGCAAGGCAGATTTGCAGGAAACAGATTTCAGGAGGTAGATTCGACTCGCCTTTTAAGCACATGAAAAGCGGCAAAACGTTGACAATGATGCCCTTGGCCAAAAAGGGCGTATGCGTTTTTTCCTGAATATATTCAGGAAAAAACGCATACGCCCATTTTGGCCAACCAAGCAAGCCGGAAGGGCAAATCAGCGCTACAAAGAAGTCTCGCTAGCCCTCGGTCAAAAGGGCCATGCTGAACAAACAGTAAAAACCAGAAAAGCAAGACAGGCCATGGAGACATGGGAGCCTTGCTACGCTGATGGGCGGGATGTAAATTGCCAACAGGCACTCTGGAGAAGAGTACGGTGTGTCCTGAAACAAGTAATAAACACAGCGTAGAGAGCATAGGGCACTTCCACTCATGGGCATATAAATTGGGAAAACTAAAAATCAACAAGACTCAGGCACCCTAAAGTTTACGGCTGCTCTGTTTCCAAGAACCTCCGCTTCGGTACACCTTCAATATCCCAGGAAAGAGAAAAATGGATAAAGAAATGGTGGTACTTGGCACAATGGAATATCACTCAGCCATGAAATCAATGTCATAAGGCTAGTTAGCAGCATGATGAGTGGATTTAGGTACGATGATTCTAAGTGAAATAAGTCACACAGAAAAAGCCACTTATCCTAAGATATCGCTTATAGAGGGAATGTCAAAATCGCTACACTTGAACTGAATTACAAAAGAGAACAGAGTCACACCTTTAGAAGACACACTATGGCTGCTTAACGGGAAAGGTGAGGTGGGGTGATGCATAAAACAAGGGTTTGAAATTAGCTCAGACACCGCTCCATAAGCCAAATATGTAATAGACAAGGCCTACTCCCTGCTCAGTGAACTGGACTCAACACCCCCTAGTCACCGCACAGGAATATATCTGACTAGTATGAATCTGAAAACCTATGTATCGATATCTCTCTGCAAGTGAAACAAGAGGGTGTAAAGCGGCATAAACACAGCAGGGAAAAGCAGCCAAACCCCATTCTAAACATACATTACTTTAAAAAACCCACAAAGCAAAGACAGTGAAAGAGAGAGAAATTCTTACAAAATCCGTTCAGGGTCTGTGATGCAACCTGGATTGACCATATCTAGACCCACAGCTGGATGAGACATAAGGCTGGACACTCTTGGGGCTGAGAGGATTGGTGAGGTTGGGTGAGCAAACGCAGATACTTTAAAGTAACACTGCGGAGAACACACCCCATGGGTCTCAAATCTCCAGGGACAAGGGAATATTCCTACATCAAAACATGCATGGGAAACCCAGAAGATGGTATGCCATGAGATCGGGAAAGGTTTCTAAAACGCACCTCATTTCTCCTCTCCTTGTGCTCGGGTTCGCCATTCCAGCCGCTTGACTAACCATCTCCCTACTTGGAGAATCAGCACCTTTAACCTCCTGATTGTACAAGTTGCAATTTGTCCTGAGGATGAACGGGAAGACGCGGAACCAACGAGAGACGAGCCCTAGGTGTTGGGACAGGCATAGGTCACTCCATTTTCCCATCAGGAAGAAGAATGAACCACAGGCTCAGCCTGCCCCCCAGAACCAAAATAGGGCCTGAAGCAATCCTGCGCTTTTGCGGCCAGCTCCCAAAAAAGCGAGGAGACAAATGGAGCTCAGGGGCACTGCAATTCACAAACGTGCAGAGTAATAAATGAGAACTATCGTCCACAAATATATTGAGGGAAGGCAACGAAGAGGATTTGAAAGCAAGGCAGATTTGCAGGAAACAGATTTCAGGAGGTAGATTCGACTCGCCTTTTAAGCACATGAAAAGCGGCAAAACGTTGACAATGATGCCCTTGGCCAAAAAGGGCGTATGCGTTTTTTCCTGAATATATTCAGGAAAAAACGCATACGCCCTTTTTGGCCAACCAAGCAAGCCGGAAGGGCAAATCAGCGCTACAAAGAAGTCTCGCTTGCCCTCGGTCAAAAGGGCCATGCTGAACAAACAGTAAAAACCAGAAAAGCAGGACAGGCCATGGAGACATGGGAGCCTTGCTACGCTGATGGGCGGGATGTAAATTGCCAACAGGCACTCTGGAGAAGAGTACGGTGTGTCCTGAAACAAGTAATAAACACAGCGTAGAGAGCATAGGGCACTTCCACTCATGGGCATATAAATTGGGAAAACTAAAAATCAACAAGACTCAGGCACCCTAAAGTTTACGGCTGCTCTGTTTCCAAGAACCTCCGCTTCGGTACACCTTCAATATCCCAGGAAAGAGAAAAATGGATAAAGAAATGGTGGTACTTGGCACAATGGAATATCACTCAGCCATGAAATCAATGTCATAAGGCTAGTTAGCAGCATGATGAGTGGATTTAGGTACGATGATTCTAAGTGAAATAATTCACACAGAAAAAGCCACTTATCCTAAGATATCGCTTATAGAGGGAATGTCAAAATCGCTACACTTGAACTGAATTACAAAAGAGAACAGAGTCACACCTTTAGAAGACACACTATGGCTGCTTAACGGGAAAGGTGAGGTGGGGTGATGCATAAAACAAGGGTTTGAAATTAGCTCAGACACCGCTCCATAAGCCAAATATGTAATAGACAAGGCCTACTCCCTGCTCAGTGAACTGGACTCAACACCCCCTAGTCACCGCACAGGAATATATCTGACTAGTATGAATCTGAAAACCTATGTATCGATATCTCTCTGCAAGTGAAACAAGAGGGTGTAAAGCGGCATAAACACAGCAGGGAAAAGCAGCCAAACCCCATTCTAAACATACATTACTTTAAAAAACCCACAAAGCAAAGACAGTGAAAGAGAGAGAAATTCTTACAAAATCCGTTCAGGGTCTCTGATGCAACCTGGATTGACCATATCTAGACCCACAGCTGGATGAGACATAAGGCTGGACACTCTTGGGGCTGAGAGGATTGGTGAGGTTGGGTGAGCAAATGCAGATACTTTAAAGTAATACCGCGGGGTACCCACCCCATGGGTCTCAAATCTCCAGGTACAAGGGAATCTTCCTACATCAAAACAGGCATGGGAAACCCAGAAGATGGTATGCCGTGAGATCGGGAATGGTTTCTAAAACGCACCTCATTTCTCCTCTCCTTGTGCTCGGGTTCGCCATTCCAGCCGCTTGACTAACCATCTCCCTACTTGGAGAATCAGCACCTTTAACCTACTGTTTCGTCCAGGTTGCAATTTGTCCTGAGGATGAACGGGAAGATGGGGAACCAACGAGAGACTAGCCCTAGGTGTTGGGACAGGCACAGGTCACTCCATTTTCCCATCAGGAAGAAGAATGAACCACAGGCTCAGCCTGCCCCCCAGAACCAAAATAGGGCCTGAAGCAATCCTGCGCTTTTGCGGCCAGCTCCCAAAAAAGCGAGGAGACAAATGGAGCTCAGGGGCACTGCAATTCACAAACGTGCAGAGTTATAAATGAGAACTCTCGTCCACAAATATATTGAGGGAAGGCAACGAAGAGGATTTGAAAGCAAGGCAGATTTGCAGGAAACAGATTTCAGGAGGTAGATTCGACTCGCCTTTAAAGCACATGAAAAGCGGCAAAAGGTTGACAATGATGACCTTGGCCAAAAAGGGCGTATGCGTTTTTTCCTGAATATATTCAGGAAAAAACGCATACGCCCTTTTTGGCCAACCAAGCAAGCCGGAAGGGCAAATCAGCGCTACAAAGAAGTCTCGCTTGCCCTCGGTCAAAAGGGCCATGCTGAACAAAGTGTAAAAACCAGAAAAGCAGGACAGGCCATGGAGACATGGGAGCCTTGCTACGCTGATGGGCGGGATGTAAATTGCCAACAGGCACTCTGGAGATGAGTACGGTGTGTCCTGAAACAAGTAATAAACACAGCGTTGAGAGCATAGGGCACTTCCACTCATGGGCGTATAAATTGGGAAAACTAAAAATCAACAAGACACAGGCACCCCAAACTTTACGGCTGCTCTGTTGCCAAGAACCTCCGCTTCTGTACACCTTCAATATCCCAGGAAAGAGAAAAATGGATAAAGAAATGGTGGTACTTGGCACAATGCAATATCACTCAGCCATGAAATCAATGTCATAAGGCTAGTTAGCAGCATGATGAGTGGATTTAGGTCCGATGATTCTAAGTGAAATAAGTCACACAGAAAGAGGCACTTATCCTAAGATATCGCTTATAGAGGGAATGTCAAAATCGCTACACTTGAACTGAATTACAAAACAGAACAGAGGCACACCTTTAGAAGACACACTATGGCTGCTTAACGGGAAAGGTGAGGTGGGGTGATGCATAAAACAAGGGTTTGAAATTAGCTCAGAGACCGCTCCATAAGCCAAATATGAAATAGACGAGGCCTACTCCCTGCTCAGTGAACTGGACTCAACACACCCTAGTCACCACACAAGAATATATCTGACTAGTAAGAATCTGAAAACCTATGTATCGATATCTCTCTGCAAGTGAATCAAGAGGGTGTAAAGCGGCATCAACACAGCAGGGAAAAGCAGCCAAGCCCGATTCTAAACATAAATTACTTTAAAAAACCCACAAAACAAAGACAGTGAAAGAGAGAGAAATTCTTACAAAATCCGTTCAGGGTCTATGATGCAACCTGGATTGACCATATCTAGACCCACAGCTGGATGAGACAGAAGGCTGGACACTCTTGGGGCTGAGAGGATTGGTGAGGTTGGGTGAGCAAACGCAGATACTTTAAAGTAACACTGCGGGGAACACACCCCATTGGTCTCAAATCTCCAGGTACAAGGGCATCTTCCTACATCAAAACATGCATGGGAAACCCAGAAGATGGTATGCAATGAGATCGGGAAAGGTTTCTAAAATGCACCTCATTTCTCCTCTCCTTGTGCTCGGGTTCACCATTCCAGCTGCTTGACTAACCATCTCCCTACTTGGAGAATCAGCACCTTTAACCTCCTGATTGTACAGGTTGCAATTTGTCCTGAGCATGAACGTGAAGACGGGGAACCAACGAGAGACGAGCCCTAGGTGTTGGGACAGGCATAGGTCACTCCATTTTCCCATCAGGAAGAAGAATGAACCACAGGCTCAGCCTGCCCCCCAGAACCAAAATAGGGCCTGAAGCAATCCTGCGCTTTTGCGGCCAGCTCCCAAAAAAGCGAGGAGACAAATGGAGCTCAGGGGCACTGCAATTCACAAACGTGCAGAGTTATAAATGAGAACTCTCGTCCACAAATATATTGAGGGAAGGCAACGAAGAGGATTTGAAAGCAAGGCAGATTTGCAGGAAACAGATTTCAGGAGGTAGATTCGCCTCGCCTTTAAAGCACATGAAAAGCGGCAAAACGTTGACAATGATGCCCTTGGCCAAAAAGGGCGTATGCGTTTTTTCCTGAATATATTCAGGAAAAAACGCATACGCCCTTTTTGGCCAACCAAGCAAGCCGGAAGGGCAAATCAGCGCTACAAAGAAGTCTCGCTTGCCCTCGGTCAAAAGGGCCATGCTGAACAAAGTGTAAAACCCAGAAAAGCAGGACAGGCCATGGAGACATGGGAGCCTTGCTACGCTGATGGGCGGGATGTAAATTGCCAACAGGCACTCTGGAGATGAGTACGGTGTGTCCTGAAACAAGTAATAAACACAGCGTTGAGAGCATAGGGCACTTCCACTCATGGGCGTATAAATTGGGAAAACTGAAAATCAACAAGACACAGGCACCCCAAACTTTACGGCTGCTCTGTTTCCAAGAACCTCCGCTTCGGTACACCTTCAATATCCCAGGAAAGAGAAAAATGGATAAAGAAATGGTGGTACTTGGCACAATGCAATATCACTCAGCCATGAAATCAATATCATAAGGCTAGTTAGCAGCATGATGAGTGGATTTAGGTCCGATGATTCTAAGTGAAATAAGTCACACAGAAAGAGGCACTTATCCTAAGATATCGCTTATAGAGGGAATGTCAAAATCGCTACACTTGAACTGAATTACAAAACAGAACAGAGGCACACCTTTAGAAGACACACTATGGCTGCTTAACGGGAAAGGTGAGGTGGGGTGATGCATAAAACAAGGGTTTGAAATTAGCTCAGAGACCGCTCCATAAGCCAAATATGAAATAGACAAGGCCTACTCCCTGCTCAGTGAACTGGACTCAACACACCCTAGTCACCACACAAGAATATATCTGACTAGTAAGAATCTGAAAACCTATGTATCGATATCTCTCTGCAAGTGAATCAAGAGGGTGTAAAGCGGCATCAACACAGCAGGGAAAAGCAGCCAAACCCCATTCTAAACATACATTACTTTAAAAAACCCACAAAGCAAAGACAGTGAAAGAGAGAGAAATTCTTACAAAATCCGTTCAGGGGCTCTGATGCCACCTGGTTCAACCATATCTAGACCCACAGCTGGATGAGAAATAAGGCTGGACACTCTTGGGGCTGAGAGGATTGGTGAGGTTGGGTGAGCAAATGCAGATACTTTAAAGTAATACCGCGGGGTACCCACCCCATGGGTCTCAAATCTCCAGGTACAAGGGAATCTTCCTACATCAAAACAGGCATGGGAAACCCAGAAGATGGTATGCCGTGAGTTTGAGAAAGGTTTCTAAAACGCACCTCATTTCTCCTCTCCTTGTGCTCGGGTTCGCCATTCAAGCCGCTTGACTAAACATCTCCCTACTTGGAGAATCAGCACGTTTAACCTCCTGTTTCGTCCAGGTTGCAATTTGTCCTGAGGATGAACGGGAAGACGGGGAACCAACGAGAGACTAGCCCTAGGTGTTGGGACAGGCACAGATCACTCCATTTTCCCATCAGGAAGAAGAATGAACCACAGGCTCAGCCTGCCCCCCAGAACCAAAATAGGGCCTGAAGCAATCCTGCGCTTTTGCGGCCAGCTCCCAAAAAAGCGAGGAGACAAATGGAGCTCAGGGGCACTGCAATTCACAAACGTGCAGAGTTATAAATGAGAACTCTCGTCCACAAATATATTGAGGGAAGGCAACGAAGAGGATTTGAAAGCAAGGCAGATTTGCAGGAAACAGATTTCAGGAGGTAGATTCGACTCGCCTTTAAAGCACATGAAAAGCGGCAAAAGGTTGACAATGATGCCCTTGGCCAAAAAGGGCGTATGCGTTTTTTCCTGAATATATTCAGGAAAAAACGCATACGCCCTTTTTGGCCAACCAAGCAAGCCGGAAGGGCAAATCAGCGCTACAAAGAAGTCTCGCTTGCCCTCGGTCAAAAGGGCCATGCTGAACAAAGTGTAAAAACCAGAAAAGCAGGACAGGCCATGGAGACATGGGAGCCTTGCTACGCTGATGGGTGGGATGTAAATTGCCAACAGGCACTCTGGAGATGAGTACGGTGTGTCCTGAAACAAGTAATAAACACAGCGTTGAGAGCATAGGGCACTTCCACTCATGGGCGTATAAATTGGGAAAACTAAAAATCAACAAGACACAGGCACCCCAAACTTTACGGCTGCTCTGTTGCCAAGAACCTCCGCTTCGGTACATCTTCAATATCCCAGGAAAGAGAAAAATGGATAAAGAAATGGTGGTACTTGGCACAATGCAATATCACTCAGCCATGAAATCAATGTCATAAGGCTAGTTAGCAGCATGATGAGTGGATTTAGGTACGATGATTCTAAGTGAAATAAGTCACACAGAAAAAGGCACTTATCCTAAGATATCGCTTATAGAGGGAATGTCAAAATCGCTACACTTGAACTGAATTACAAAACAGAACAGAGGCACACCTTTAGAAGACACACTATGGCTGCTTAACCGGAAAGGTGAGGTGGGGTGATGCATAAAACAAGGGTTTGAAATTAGCTCAGAGACCGCTCCATAAGCCAAATATGTAATAGACAAGGCCTACTCCCTGCTCAGTAAACTGGACTCAACACACCCTAGTCACCACACAAGAATATATCTGACTGGTAAGAATCTGAAAACCTATGTATCGATATCTCTCTGCAAGTGAATCAAGAGGGTGTAAAGCGGCATCAACACAGCAGGGAAAAGCAGCCAAGCCCGATTCTAAACATAAATTACTTTAAAAAACCCACAAAACAAAGACAGTGAAAGAGAGAGAAATTCTTACAAAATCCGTTCAGGGTCTATGATGCAACCTGGATTGACCATATCTAGACCCACAGCTGGATGAGACAGAAGGCTGGACACTCTTGGGGCTGAGAGGATTGGTGAGGTTGGGTGAGCAAACGCAGATACTTTAAAGTAACACTGCGGGGAACACACCCCATGGGTCTCAAATCTCCAGGTACAAGGGCATCTTCCTACATCAAAACATGCATGGGAAACCCAGAAGATGGTATGCCATGAGATCGGGAAAGGTTTCTAAAATGCACCTCATTTCTCCTCTCCTTGTGCTCGGGTTCACCATTCCAGCTGCTTGACTAACCATCTCCCTACTTGGAGAATCAGCACCTTTAACCTCCTGATTGTACAGGTTGCAATTTGTCCTGAGCATGAACGTGAAGACGGGGAACCAACGAGAGACGAGCCCTAGGTGTTGGGACAGGCATAGGTCACTCCATTTTCCCATCAGGAAGAAGAATGAACCACAGGCTCAGCCTGCCCCCCAGAACCAAAATAGGGCCTGAAGCAATCCTGCGCTTTTGCGGCCAGCTCCCAAAAAAGCGAGGAGACAAATGGAGCTCAGGGGCACTGCAATTCACAAACGTGCAGAGTTATAAATGAGAACTCTCGTCCACAAATATATTGAGGGAAGGCAACGAAGAGGATTTGAAAGCAAGGCAGATTTGCAGGAAACAGATTTCAGGAGGTAGATTCGACTCGCCTTTAAAGCACATGAAAAGCGGCAAAACGTTGACAATGATGCCCTTGGCCAAAAAGGGCGTATGCGTTTTTTCCTGAATATATTCAGGAAAAAACGCATACGCCCTTTTTGGCCAACCAAGCAAGCCGGAAGGGCAAATCAGCGCTACAAAGAAGTCTCGCTTGCCCTCGGTCAAAAGGGCCATGCTGAACAAAGTGTAAAAACCAGAAAAGCAGGACAGGCCATGGAGACATGGGAGCCTTGCTACGCTGATGGGCAGGATGTAAATTGCCAACAGGCACTCTGGAGATGAGTACGGTGTGTCCTGAAACAAGTAATAAACACAGCGTTGAGAGCATAGGGCACTTCCACTCATGGGCGTATAAATTGGGAAAACTGAAAATCAACAAGAAACAGGCACCCCAAACTTTACGGCTGCTCTGTTGCCAAGAACCTCCGCTTCGGTACACCTTCAATATCCCAGGAAAGAGAAAAATGGATAAAGAAATGGTGGTACTTGGCACAATGCAATATCACTCAGCCATGAAATCAATGTCATAAGGCTAGTTAGCAGCATGATGAGTGGATTTAGGTACGATGATTCTAAGTGAAATAAGTCACACAGAAAAAGGCACTTATCCTAAGATATCGCTTATAGAGGGAATGTGAAAATCGCTACACTTGAACTGAATTACAAAACAGAACAGAGGCACACCTTTAGAAGACACACTATGGCTGCTTAACCGGAAAGGTGAGGTGGGGTGATGCATAAAACAAGGGTTTGAAATTAGCTCAGAGACCGCTCCATAAGCCAAATATGTAATAGACAAGGCCTACTCCCTGCTCAGTGAACTGGACTCAACACACCCTAGTCACCACACAAGAATATATCTGACTAGTAAGAATCTGAAAACCTATGTATCGATATCTCTCTGCAAGTGAATCAAGAGGGTGTAAAGCGGCATCAACACAGCAGGGAAAAGCAGCCAAGCCCGATTCTAAACATAAATTACTTTAAAAAACCCACAAAACAAAGACAGTGAAAGAGAGAGAAATTCTTACAAAATCCGTTCAGGGTCTATGATGCAACCTGGATTGACCATATCTAGACCCACAGCTGGATGAGACAGAAGGCTGGACACTCTTGGGGCTGAGAGGATTGGTGAGGTTGGGTGAGCAAACACAGATACTTTAAAGTAACACTGCGGGGAACACACCCCATGGGTCTCAAATCTCCAGGTACAAGGGCATCTTCCTACATCAAAACATGCATGGGAAACCCAGAAGATGGTATGCCATGAGATCGGGAAAGGTTTCTAAAATGCACCTCATTTCTCCTCTCCTTGTGCTCGGGTTCACCATTCCAGCTGCTTGACTAACCATCTCCCTACTTGGAGAATCAGCACCTTTAACCTCCTGATTGTACAGGTTGCAATTTGTCCTGAGCATGAACGTGAAGACGGGGAACCAACGAGAGACGAGCCCTAGGTGTTGGGACAGGCATAGGTCACTCCATTTTCCCATCAGGAAGAAGAATGAACCACAGGCTCAGCCTGCCCCCCAGAACCAAAATAGGGCCTGAAGCAATCCTGCGCTTTTGCGGCCAGCTCCCAAAAAAGCGAGGAGCCAAATGGAGCTCAGGGGCACTGCAATTCACAAACGTGCAGAGTTATAAATGAGAACTCTCGTCCACAAATATATTGAGGGAAGGCAACGAAGAGGATTTGAAAGCAAGGCAGATTTGCAGGAAACAGATTTCAGGAGGTAGATTCGCCTCGCCTTTAAAGCACATGAAAAGCGGCAAAACGTTGACAATGATGCCCTTGGCCAAAAAGGGCGTATGCGTTTTTTCCTGAATATATTCAGGAAAAAACGCATACGCCCTTTTTGGCCAACCAAGCAAGCCGGAAGGGCAAATCAGCGCTACAAAGAAGTCTCGCTTGCCCTCGGTCAAAAGGGCCATGCTGAACAAAGTGTAAAAACCAGAAAAGCAGGACAGGCCATGGAGACATGGGAGCCTTGCTACGCTGATGGGCAGGATGTAAATTGCCAACAGGCACTCTGGAGATGAGTACGGTGTGTCCTGAAACAAGTAATAAACACAGCGTTGAGAGCATAGGGCACTTCCACTCATGGGCGTATAAATTGGGAAAACTGAAAATCAACAAGAAACAGGCACCCCAAACTTTACGGCTGCTCTGTTGTCAAGAACCTCCGCTTCGGTACACCTTCAATATCCCAGGAAAGAGAAAAATGGATAAAGAAATGGTGGTACTTGGCACAATGCAATATCACTCAGCCATGAAATCAATGTCATAAGGCTAGTTAGCAGCATGATGAGTGGATTTAGGTACGATGATTCTAAGTGAAATAAGTCACACAGAAAAAGGCACTTATCCTAAGATATCGCTTATAGAGGGAATGTGAAAATCGCTACACTTGAACTGAATTACAAAACAGAACAGAGGCACACCTTTAGAAGACACACTATGGCTGCTTAACCGGAAAGGTGAGGTGGGGTGATGCATAAAACAAGGGTTTGAAATTAGCTCAGAGACCGCTCCATAAGCCAAATATGTAATAGACAAGGCCTACTCCTTGCTCAGTGAACTGGACTCAACACACCCTAGTCACCACACAAGAATATATCTGACTAGTAAGAATCTGAAAACCTATGTATCGATATCTCTCTGCAAGTGAATCAAGAGGGTGTAAAGCGGCATCAACACAGCAGGGAAAAGCAGCCAAGCCCGATTCTAAACATAAATTACTTTAAAAAACCCACAAAACAAAGACAGTGAAAGAGAGAGAAATTCTTACAAAATCCGTTCAGGGTCTATGATGCAACCTGGATTGACCATATCTAGACCCACAGCTGGATGAGACAGAAGGCTGGACACTCTTGGGGCTGAGAGGATTGGTGAGGTTGGGTGAGCAAACACAGATACTTTAAAGTAACACTGCGGGGAACACACCCCATGGGTCTCAAATCTCCAGGTACAAGGGCATCTTCCTACATCAAAACATGCATGGGAAACCCAGAAGATGGTATGCCATGAGATCGGGAAAGGTTTCTAAAATGCACCTCATTTCTCCTCTCCTTGTGCTCGGGTTCACCATTCCAGCTGCTTGACTAACCATCTCCCTACTTGGAGAATCAGCACCTTTAACCTCCTGATTGTACAGGTTGCAATTTGTCCTGAGCATGAACGTGAAGACGGGGAACCAACGAGAGACGAGCCCTAGGTGTTGGGACAGGCATAGGTCACTCCATTTTCCCATCAGGAAGAAGAATGAACCACAGGCTCAGCCTGCCCCCCAGAACCAAAATAGGGCCTGAAGCAATCCTGCGCTTTTGCGGCCAGCTCCCAAAAAAGCGAGGAGCCAAATGGAGCTCAGGGGCACTGCAATTCACAAACGTGCAGAGTTATAAATGAGAACTCTCGTCCACAAATATATTGAGGGAAGGCAACGAAGAGGATTTGAAAGCAAGGCAGATTTGCAGGAAACAGATTTCAGGAGGTAGATTCGACTCGCCTTTAAAGCACATGAAAAGCGGCAAAACGTTGACAATGATGCCCTTGGCCAAAAAGGGCGTATGCGTTTTTTCCTGAATATATTCAGGAAAAAACGCATACGCCCTTTTTGGCCAACCAAGCAATCCGGAAGGGCAAAACAGCGCTACAAAGAAGTCTCGCTTGCCCTCGGTCAAAAGGGCCATGCTGAACAAAGTGTAAAAACCAGAAAAGCAGGACAGGCCATGGAGACATGGGAGCCTTGCTACGCTGATGGGCGGGATGTAAATTGCCAACAGGCACTCTGGAGATGAGTACGGTGTGTCCTGAAACAAGTAATAAACACAGCGTTGAGAGCATAGGGCACTTCCACTCATGGGCGTATAAATTGGGAAAACTGAAAATCAACAAGAAACAGGCACCCCAAACTTTACGGCTGCTCTGTTGCCAAGAACCTCCGCTTCGGTACACCTTCAATATCCCAGGAAAGAGAAAAATGGATAAAGAAATGGTGGTACTTGGCACAATGCAATATCACTCAGCCATGAAATCAATGTCATAAGGCTAGTTAGCAGCATGATGAGTGGATTTAGGTACGATGATTCTAAGTGAAATAAGTCACACAGAAAAAGGCACTTATCCTAAGATATCGCTTATAGAGGGAATGTGAAAATCGCTACACTTGAACTGAATTACAAAACAGAACAGAGGCACACCTTTAGAAGACACACTATGGCTGCTTAACCGGAAAGGTGAGGTGGGGTGATGCATAAAACAAGGGTTTGAAATTAGCTCAGAGACCGCTCCATAAGCCAAATATGTAATAGACAAGGCCTACTCCCTGCTCAGTGAACTGGACTCAACACACCCTAGTCACCACACAAGAATATATCTGACTAGTAAGAATCTGAAAACCTATGTATCGATATCTCTCTGCAAGTGAATCAAGAGGGTGTAAAGCGGCATCAACACAGCAGGGAAAAGCAGCCAAGCCCGATTCTAAACATAAATTACTTTAAAAAACCCACAAAACAAAGACAGTGAAAGAGAGAGAAATTCTTACAAAATCCGTTCAGGGTCTATGATGCAACCTGGATTGACCATATCTAGACCCACAGCTGGATGAGACAGAAGGCTGGACACTCTTGGGGCTGAGAGGATTGGTGAGGTTGGGTGAGCAAACACAGATACTTTAAAGTAACACTGCGGGGAACACACCCCATGGGTCTCAAATCTCCAGGTACAAGGGCATCTTCCTACATCAAAACATGCATGGGAAACCCAGAAGATGGTATGCCATGAGATCGGGAAAGGTTTCTAAAATGCACCTCATTTCTCCTCTCCTTGTGCTCGGGTTCACCATTCCAGCTGCTTGACTAACCATCTCCCTACTTGGAGAATCAGCACCTTTAACCTCCTGATTGTACAGGTTGCAATTTGTCCTGAGCATGAACGTGAAGACGGGGAACCAACGAGAGACGAGCCCTAGGTGTTGGGACAGGCATAGGTCACTCCATTTTCCCATCAGGAAGAAGAATGAACCACAGGCTCAGCCTGCCCCCCAGAACCAAAATAGGGCCTGAAGCAATCCTGCGCTTTTGCGGCCAGCTCCCAAAAAAGCGAGGAGCCAAATGGAGCTCAGGGGCACTGCAATTCACAAACGTGCAGAGTTATAAATGAGAACTCTCGTCCACAAATATATTGAGGGAAGGCAACGAAGAGGATTTGAAAGCAAGGCAGATTTGCAGGAAACAGATTTCAGGAGGTAGATTCGACTCGCCTTTAAAGCACATGAAAAGCGGCAAAACGTTGACAATGATGCCCTTGGCCAAAAAGGGCGTATGCGTTTTTTCCTGAATATATTCAGGAAAAAACGCATACGCCCTTTTTGGCCAACCAAGCAATCCGGAAGGGCAAAACAGCGCTACAAAGAAGTCTCGCTTGCCCTCGGTCAAAAGGGCCATGCTGAACAAAGTGTAAAAACCAGAAAAGCAGGACAGGCCATGGAGACATGGGAGCCTTGCTACGCTGATGGGCGGGATGTAAATTGCCAACAGGCACTCTGGAGATGAGTACGGTGTGTCCTGAAACAAGTAATAAACACAGCGTTGAGAGCATAGGGCACTTCCACTCATGGGCGTATAAATTGGGAAAACTAAAACTCAACAAGACACAGGCACCCCAAACTTTACGGCTGCTCTGTTTCCAAGAACCTCCGCTTCGGTACACCTTCAATATCCCAGGAAAGAGAAAAATGGATAAAGAACTGGTGGTACTTGGCACAATGCAATATCACTCAGCCATGAAATCAATGTCATAAGGCTAGTTAGCAGCATGATGAGTGGATTTAGGTACGATGATTCTAAGTGAAATAAGTCACACAGAAAAAGGCACTTATCCTAAGATATCGCTTATAGAGGGAATGTCAAAATCGCTACACTTGAACTGAATTACAAAACAGAACAGAGGCACACCTTTAGAAGACACACTATGGCTGCTTAACCGGAAAGGTGAGGTGGGGTGATGCATAAAACAAGGGTTTGAAATTAGCTCAGAGACCGCTCCATAAGCCAAATATGTAATAGACAAGGCCTACTCCCTGCTCAGTAAACTGGACTCAACACACCCTAGTCACCACACAAGAATATATCTGACTGGTAAGAATCTGAAAACCTATGTATCGATATCTCTCTGCAAGTGAATCAAGAGGGTGTAAAGCGGCATCAACACAGCAGGGAAAAGCAGCCAAGCCCGATTCTAAACATAAATTACTTTAAAAAACCCACAAAACAAAGACAGTGAAAGAGAGAGAAATTCTTACAAAATCCGTTCAGGGTCTATGATGCAACCTGGATTGACCATATCTAGACCCACAGCTGGATGAGACAGAAGGCTGGACACTCTTGGGGCTGAGAGGATTGGTGAGGTTGGGTGAGCAAACGCAGATACTTTAAAGTAACACTGCGGGGAACACACCCCATGGGTCTCAAATCTCCAGGTACAAGGGAATCTTCCTACATCAAAACATGCATGGGAAACCCAGAAGATGGTATGCCATGAGATCGGGAAAGGTTTCTAAAATGCACCTCATTTCTCCTCTCCTTGTGCTCGGGTTCACCATTCCAGCTGCTTGACTAACCATCTCCCTACTTGGAGAATCAGCACCTTTAACCTCCTGATTGTACAGGTTGCAATTTGTCCTGAGCATGAACGTGAAGACGGGGAACCAACGAGAGACGAGCCCTAGGTGTTGGGACAGGCATAGGTCACTCCATTTTCCCATCAGGAAGAAGAATGAACCACAGGCTCAGCCTGCCCCCCAGAACCAAAATAGGGCCTGAAGCAATCCTGCGCTTTTGCGGCCAGCTCCCAAAAAAGCGAGGAGACAAATGGAGCTCAGGGGCACTGCAATTCACAAACGTGCAGAGTTATAAATGAGAACTCTCGTCCACAAATGTATTGAGGGAAGGCAACGAAGAGGATTTGAAAGCAAGGCAGATTTGCAGGAAACAGATTTCAGGAGGTAGATTCGCCTCGCCTTTAAAGCACATGAAAAGCGGCAAAACGTTGACAATGATGCCCTTGGCCAAAAAGGGCGTATGCGTTTTTTCCTGAATATATTCAGGAAAAAACGCATACGCCCTTTTTGGCCAACCAAGCAAGCCGGAAGGGCAAATCAGCGCTACAAAGAAGTCTCGCTTGCCCTCGGTCAAAAGGGCCATGCTGAACAAAGTGTAAAAACCAGAAAAGCAGGACAGGCCATGGAGACATGGGAGCCTTGCTACGCTGATGGGCAGGATGTAAATTGCCAACAGGCACTCTGGAGATGAGTACGGTGTGTCCTGAAACAAGTAATAAACACAGCGTTGAGAGCATAGGGCACTTCCACTCATGGGCGTATAAATTGGGAAAACTGAAAATCAACAAGAAACAGGCACCCCAAACTTTACGGCTGCTCTGTTGCCAAGAACCTCCGCTTCGGTACACCTTCAATATCCCAGGAAAGAGAAAAATGGATAAAGAAATGGTGGTACTTGGCACAATGCAATATCACTCAGCCATGAACTCAATGTCATAAGGCTAGTTAGCAGCATGATGAGTGGATTTAGGTACGATGATTCTAAGTGAAATAAGTCACACAGAAAAAGGCACTTATCCTAAGATATCGCTTATAGAGGGAATGTGAAAATCGCTACACTTGAACTGAATTACAAAACAGAACAGAGGCACACCTTTAGAAGACACACTATGGCTGCTTAACCGGAAAGGTGAGGTGGGGTGATGCATAAAACAAGGGTTTGAAATTAGCTCAGAGACCGCTCCATAAGCCAAATATGTAATAGACAAGGCCTACTCCCTGCTCAGTGAACTGGACTCAACACACCCTAGTCACCACACAAGAATATATCTGACTAGTAAGAATCTGAAAACCTATGTATCGATATCTCTCTGCAAGTGAATCAAGAGGGTGTAAAGCGGCATCAACACAGCAGGGAAAAGCAGCCAAGCCCGATTCTAAACATAAATTACTTTAAAAAACCCACAAAACAAAGACAGTGAAAGAGAGAGAAATTCTTACAAAATCCGTTCAGGGTCTATGATGCAACCTGGATTGACCATATCTAGACCCACAGCTGGATGAGACAGAAGGCTGGACACTCTTGGGGCTGAGAGGATTGGTGAGGTTGGGTGAGCAAACACAGATACTTTAAAGTAACACTGCGGGGAACACACCCCATGGGTCTCAAATCTCCAGGTACAAGGGCATCTTCCTACATCAAAACATGCATGGGAAACCCAGAAGATGGTATGCCATGAGATCGGGAAAGGTTTCTAAAATGCACCTCATTTCTCCTCTCCTTGTGCTCGGGTTCACCATTCCAGCTGCTTGACTAACCATCTCCCTACTTGGAGAATCAGCACCTTTAACCTCCTGATTGTACAGGTTGCAATTTGTCCTGAGCATGAACGTGAAGACGGGGAACCAACGAGAGACGAGCCCTAGGTGTTGGGACAGGCATAGGTCACTCCATTTTCCCATCAGGAAGAAGAATGAACCACAGGCTCAGCCTGCCCCCCAGAACCAAAATAGGGCCTGAAGCAATCCTGCGCTTTTGCGGCCAGCTCCCAAAAAAGCGAGGAGCCAAATGGAGCTCAGGGGCACTGCAATTCACAAACGTGCAGAGTTATAAATGAGAACTCTCGTCCACAAATATATTGAGGGAAGGCAACGAAGAGGATTTGAAAGCAAGGCAGATTTGCAGGAAACAGATTTCAGGAGGTAGATTCGACTCGCCTTTAAAGCACATGAAAAGCGGCAAAACGTTGACAATGATGCCCTTGGCCAAAAAGGGCGTATGCGTTTTTTCCTGAATATATTCAGGAAAAAACGCATACGCCCTTTTTGGCCAACCAAGCAATCCGGAAGGGCAAAACAGCGCTACAAAGAAGTCTCGCTTGCCCTCGGTCAAAAGGGCCATGCTGAACAAAGTGTAAAAACCAGAAAAGCAGGACAGGCCATGGAGACATGGGAGCCTTGCTACGCTGATGGGCGGGATGTAAATTGCCAACAGGCACTCTGGAGATGAGTACGGTGTGTCCTGAAACAAGTAATAAACACAGCGTTGAGAGCATAGGGCACTTCCACTCATGGGCGTATAAATTGGGAAAACTAAAACTCAACAAGACACAGGCACCCCAAACTTTACGGCTGCTCTGTTGCCAAGAACCTCCGCTTCGGTACACCTTCAATATCCCAGGAAAGAGAAAAATGGATAAAGAAATGGTGGTACTTGGCACAATGCAATATCACTCAGCCATGAAATCAATGTCATAAGGCTAGTTAGCAGCATGATGAGTGGATTTAGGTACGATGATTCTAAGTGAAATAAGTCACACAGAAAAAGGCACTTATCCTAAGATATCGCTTATAGAGGGAATGTGAAAATCGCTACACTTGAACTGAATTACAAAACAGAACAGAGGCACACCTTTAGAAGACACACTATGGCTGCTTAACCGGAAAGGTGAGGTGGGGTGATGCATAAAACAAGGGTTTGAAATTAGCTCAGAGACCGCTCCATAAGCCAAATATGTAATAGACAAGGCCTACTCCCTGCTCAGTGAACTGGACTCAACACACCCTAGTCACCACACAAGAATATATCTGACTAGTAAGAATCTGAAAACCTATGTATCGATATCTCTCTGCAAGTGAATCAAGAGGGTGTAAAGCGGCATCAACACAGCAGGGAAAAGCAGCCAAGCCCGATTCTAAACATAAATTACTTTTAAAAACCCACAAAACAAAGACAGTGAAAGAGAGAGAAATTCTTACAAAATCCGTTCAGGGTCTATGATGCAACCTGGATTGACCATATCTAGACCCACAGCTGGATGAGACAGAAGGCTGGACACTCTTGGGGCTGAGAGGATTGGTGAGGTTGGGTGAGCAAACACAGATACTTTAAAGTAACACTGCGGGGAACACACCCCATGGGTCTCAAATCTCCAGGTACAAGGGCATCTTCCTACATCAAAACATGCATGGGAAACCCAGAAGATGGTATGCCATGAGATCGGGAAAGGTTTCTAAAATGCACCTCATTTCTCCTCTCCTTGTGCTCGGGTTCACCATTCCAGCTGCTTGACTAACCATCTCCCTACTTGGAGAATCAGCACCTTTAACCTCCTGATTGTACAGGTTGCAATTTGTCCTGAGCATGAACGTGAAGACGGGGAACCAACGAGAGACGAGCCCTAGGTGTTGGGACAGGCATAGGTCACTCCATTTTCCCATCAGGAAGAAGAATGAACCACAGGCTCAGCCTGCCCCCCAGAACCAAAATAGGGCCTGAAGCAATCCTGCGCTTTTGCGGCCAGCTCCCAAAAAAGCGAGGAGCCAAATGGAGCTCAGGGGCACTGCAATTCACAAACGTGCAGAGTTATAAATGAGAACTCTCGTCCACAAATATATTGAGGGAAGGCAACGAAGAGGATTTGAAAGCAAGGCAGATTTGCAGGAAACAGATTTCAGGAGGTAGATTCGACTCGCCTTTAAAGCACATGAAAAGCGGCAAAACGTTGACAATGATGCCCTTGGCCAAAAAGGGCGTATGCGTTTTTTCCTGAATATATTCAGGAAAAAACGCATACGCCCTTTTTGGCCAACCAAGCAATCCGGAAGGGCAAAACAGCGCTACAAAGAAGTCTCGCTTGCCCTCGGTCAAAAGGGCCATGCTGAACAAAGTGTAAAAACCAGAAAAGCAGGACAGGCCATGGAGACATGGGAGCCTTGCTACGCTGATGGGCGGGATGTAAATTGCCAACAGGCACTCTGGAGATGAGTACGGTGTGTCCTGAAACAAGTAATAAACACAGCGTTGAGAGCATAGGGCACTTCCACTCATGGGCGTATAAATTGGGAAAACTAAAACTCAACAAGACACAGGCACCCCAAACTTTACGGCTGCTCTGTTTCCAAGAACCTCCGCTTCGGTACACCTTCAATATCCCAGGAAAGAGAAAAATGGATAAAGAACTGGTGGTACTTGGCACAATGCAATATCACTCAGCCATGAAATCAATGTCATAAGGCTAGTTAGCAGCATGATGAGTGGATTTAGGTACGATGATTCTAAGTGAAATAAGTCACACAGAAAAAGGCACTTATCCTAAGATATCGCTTATAGAGGGAATGTCAAAATCGCTACACTTGAACTGAATTACAAAACAGAACAGAGGCACACTTTTAGAAGACACACTATGGCTGCTTAACCGGAAAGGTGAGGTGGGGTGATGCATAAAACAAGGGTTTGAAATTAGCTCAGACACCGCTCCATAAGCCAAATATGTAATAGACAAGGCCTACTCCCTGCTCAGTGAATTGGACTCAACACCCCCTAGTCACCGCACAAGAATATATCTGACTAGTATGAATCTGAAAACCTATGTATTGATATCTCTCTGCAAGTGAATCAAGAGGGTGTAAAGCGGCATAAACACAGCAGGGAATAGCAGCCAAACCCCATTCTAAACATACATTACTTTAAAAAAGCCACAAAGCAAAGACAGTGAAAGAGAGAGAAATTCTTACAAAATCCGTTCAGGGTCTCTGATGCAACCTGGATTGACCATATCTAGACCCACAGCTGGATGAGACATAAGGCTGGACACTCTTGGGGCTGAGAGGATTGGTGAGGTTGGGTGAGCAAATGCAGATACTTTAAAGTAATACCGCGGGGTACCCACCCCATGGGTCTCAAATCTCCAGGTACAAGGGAATCTTCCTACATCAAAACATGCATGGGAAACCCAGAAGATGGTATGCCATGAGATCGGGAAAGGTTTCTAAAACGCACCTCATTTCTCCTCTCCTTGTGCTCGGGTTCGCCATTCCAGCTGCTTGAATAACCATCTCCCTACTTGGAGAATCATCACCTTTAACCTCCTGTTTCGTCCAGGTTGCAATTTGTCCTGAGGATGAACAGGAAGACGGGGAACCAACGAAAGACTAGCCCTAGGTGTTGGGACAGGCACAGTTCACTCCATTTTCCCATCAGGAAGAAGAATGAACCACAGGCTCAGCCTGCACCCCAGAACCAAAATAGGGCCTGAAGCAATCCTGCGCTTTTGCGGCCAGCTCCCAAAAAAGCGAGGAGACAAATGGAGCTCAGGGGCACTGCAATTCACAAACGTGCAGAGTTATAAATGAGAACTCTCGTCCACAAATATATTGAGGGAAGGCAACGAAGAGGATTTGAAAGCAAGGCAGATTTGCAGGAAACAGATTTCAGGAGGTAGATTCGACTCGCCTTTAAAGCATATGAAAAGCGGCAAAACGTTGACAATGATGCCCTTGGCCAAAAAGGGCGTATGCGTTTTTTCCTGAATATATTCAGGAAAAAACGCATACGCCCTTTTTGGCCAACCAAGCAAGCCGGAAGTGCAAATCAACGCTACAAAGAAGTCTCGCTTGCTCTCGGTCAAAAGGGCCATGCTGAACAAAGTGTAAAAACCAGAAAAGCAGGACAGGCCATGGAGACATGGGTGCCTTACTACGCTGATGGGCGGGATGTAAATTGCCAACAGGCACTCTGGAGAAGAGTACGGTGTGTCCTGAAACAAGTAATAAACACAGCGTAGAGAGCATAGGGCACTTCCACTCATGGGCGTATAAATTGGGAAAACTAAAAATCAACAAGACACAGGCACCCTAAAGTTTACGGCTGCTCTGTTTCCAAGAACCTCCACTTCGGTACGCCTTCAATATCCCAGGAAAGAGAAAAATGGATAAAGAAATGGTGGTACTTGGCACAATGGAATATCACTCAGCCATGAAATCAATGTCATAAGGCTAGTTAGCAGCATGATGAGTGGATTTAGGTACGATGATTCTAAGTGAAATAAGTCACACAGAAAAAGACACTTATCCTAAGATATCGCTTAGAGAGGGAATGTCAAAATCGCTACACTTGAACTGAATTACAAAACAGAACAGAGTCACACCTTTAGAAGACACACTATGGCTGCTTAACGGGAAAGGTGAGGTGGGGTGATGCATAAAACAAGGGTTTGAAATTAGCTCAGAGACCGCTCCATAAGCCAAATATGTAATAGACAAGGCCTACTCCCTGCTCAGTGAACTGGACTCAACACACCCTAGTCACCACACAAGAATATATCTGACTAGTAAGAATCTGAAAACCTATGTATCGATATCTCTCTGCAAGTGAATCAAGAGGGTGTAAAGCGGCATCAACACAGCAGGGAAAAGCAGCCAAGCCCGATTCTAAACATAAATTACTTTAAAAAACTCACAAAACAAAGACAGTGAAAGAGAGAGAAATTCTTACAAAATCCGTTCAGGGTCTATGATGCAACCTGGATTGACCATATCTAGACCCACAGCTGGATGAGACAGAAGGCTGGACACTCTTGGGGCTGAGAGGATTGGTGAGGTTGGGTGAGCAAACGCAGATACTTTAAAGTAACACTGCGGGGAACACACCCCATGGGTCTCAAATCTCCAGGTACAAGGGCATCTTCCTACATCAAAACATGCATGGGAAACCAAGAAGATGGTATGCCATGCGATCGGGAAAGGTTTCTAAAATGCACCTCATTTCTCCTCTCCTTGTGCTCGGGTTCACCATTCCAGCTGCTTGACTAACCATCTGCCTACTTGGAGAATCAGCACCTTTAACCTCCTGATTGTACAGGTTGCAATTTGTCCTGAGGATGAACGTGAAGACGGGGAACCAACGAGAGACGAGCCCTAGGTGTTGGGACAGGCATAGGTCACTCCATTTTCCCATCAGGAAGAAGAATGAACCACAGGCTCAGCCTGCCCCCCAGAACCAAAATAGGGCCTGAAGCAATCCTGCGCTTTTGCGGCCAGCTCCCAAAAAAGCGAGGAGACAAATGGAGCTCAGGGGCACTGCAATTCACAAACATGCAGAGTTATAAATGAGAACTCTCGTCCACAAATATATTGAGGGAAGGCAACGAAGAGGATTTGAAAGCAAGGCAGATTTGCAGGAAACAGATTTCAGGAGGTAGATTCGCCTCGCCTTTAAAGCACATGAAAAGTGGCAAAACGTTGACAATGATGCCCTTGGCCAAAAAGGGCGTATGCGTTTTTTCCTGAATATATTCAGGAAAAAACGCATACGCCCTTTTTGGCCAACCAAGCAAGCCGGAAGGGCAAATCAGCGCTACAAAGAAGTCTCGCTTGCCCTCGGTCAAAAGGGCCATGCTGAACAAAGTGTAAAAACCAGAAAAGCAGGACAGGCCATGGAGACATGGGAGCCTTGCTACGCTGATGGGCGGGATGTAAATTGCCAACAGGCACTCTGGAGATGAGTACGGTGTGTCCTGAAACAAGTAATAAACACAGCGTTGAGAGCATAGGGCACTTCCACTCATGGGCGTATAAATTGGGAAAACTAAAAATCAACAAGACACAGGCACCCCAAACTTTACGGCTGCTCTGTTGCCAAGAACCTCCGCTTCGGTACACCTTCAATATCCCAGGAAAGAGAAAAATGGATAAAGAAATGGTGGTACTTGGCACAATGCAATATCACTCAGCCATGAAATCAATGTCATAAGGCTAGTAACAGCATGATGAGTGGATTTAGGTACGATGATTCTAAGTGAAATAAGTCACACAGAAAAAGGCACTTATCCTAAGATATCGCTTATAGAGGGAATGTGAAAATCGCTACACTTGAACTGAATTATAAAACAGAACAGAGGCACACCTTTAGAAGACACACTATGGCTGCTTAACCGGAAAGGTGAGGTGGGGTGATGCATAAAACAAGGGTTTGAAATTAGCTCAGACACCGCTCCATTAGCCAAATATGTAATAGACAAGGCCTACTCCCTGCTCAGTGAACTGGACTCAACACCCCCTAGTCACCGCACAAGAATATATCTGACTAGTATGAATCTGAAAACCTATGTATTGATATCTCTCTGCAAGTGAATCAAGAGGGTGTAAAGCAGCATAAACACAGCAGGGAAAAGCAGCAAAGCCCCATTCTAAACATACATTACTTTAAAAAACCCACAAAACAAAGACAGTGAAAGAGAGAGAAATTCTTACAAAATCCGTTCAGGGTCTCTGATGCAACCTGGATTGACCATATCTAGACCCACAGCTGGATGAGACATAAGGCTGGACACTCTTGGGGCTGAGAGGATTGGTGAGGTTGGGTGAGCAAACGCAGATACTTTAAAGTAATACCGCGGGGTACCCACTCCATGGGTCTCAAATCTCCAGGTACAAGGGAATCTTCCTACATCAAAACATGCATGGGAAACCCAGAAGATGGTATGCCATGAGATTGGGAAATGTTTCTAAAACGCACCTCATTTCTCCTCTCCTTGTGCTCGGGTTCGCCATTCCAGCCGCTTGACTAACCATCTCCCTACTTGGAGAATCAGCACCTTTAACCTCCTGTTTCGTCCAGGTTGCAATTTGTCCTGAGGATGAACGGGAAGACGGGGAACCAACGAGAGACTAGCCCTAGGTGTTGGGACAGGCACAGGTCACTCCATTTTCCCATCAGGAAGAAGAATGAACCACAGGCTCAGCCTGCCCCCAGAACCAAAATAGGGCCTGAAGCAATCCTGCGCTTTTGCGGCCAGCTCCCAAAAAAGAGAGGAGACAAATGGAGCTCAGGGGCACTGCAATTCACAAACGTGCAGAGTTATAAATGAGAACTCTCGTCCACAAATATATTGAGGGAAGGCAACGAAGAGTATTTGAAAGCAAGGCAGATTTGCAGGAAACAGATTTCAGGAGGTAGATTCGACTCGCCTTTAAAGCACATGAAAAGCGGCAAAAGGTTGACAATGATGCCCTTGGCCAAAAAGGGCGTATGCGTTTTTTCCTGAATATATTCAGGAAAAAACGCATACGCCCTTTTTGGCCAACCAAGCAAGCCGGAAGGGCAAATCAGCGCTACAAAGAAGTCTCGCTTGCCCTCGGTCAAAAGGGCCATGCTGAACAAAGTTTAAAAACCAGAAAAGCAGGACAGGCCATGGAGACATGGGAGCCTTGCTACGCTGATGGGCGGGATGTAAATTGCCAACAGGCACTCTGGAGATGAGTACGGTGTGTCCTGAAACAAGTAATAAACACAGCGTTGAGAGCATAGGGCACTTCCACTCATGGGCGTATAAATTGGGAAAACTGAAAATCAACAAGACACAGGCACCCCAAACTTTACGGCTGCTCTGTTTCCAAGAACCTCCGCTTCGGTACACCTTCAATATCCCAGGAAAGAGAAAAATGGATAAAGAAATGGTGGTACTTGGCACAATGCAATATCACTCAGCCATGAAATCAATGTCATAAGGCTAGTTAGCAGCATGATGAGTGGATTTAGGTACGATGATTCTAAGTGAAATAAGTCACACAGAAAAAGGCACTTATCCTAAGATATCGCTTATAGAGGGAATGTCAAAATCGCTACACTTGAACTGAATTACAAAACAGAACAGAGGCACACCTTTAGAAGACACACTATGGCTGCTTAACCGGAAAGGTGAGGTGGGGTGATGCATAAAACAAGGGTTTGAAATTAGCTCAGACACCGCTCCATAAGCCAAATATGTAATAGACAAGGCCTACTCCCTGCTCAGTGAACTGGACTCAACACCCCCTAGTCACCGCACAAGAATATATCTGACTAGTATGAATCTGAAAACCTATGTATTGATATCTCTCTGCAAGTGAATCAAGAGGGTGTAAAGCAGCATAAACACAGCATGGAAAAGCAGCCAAACCCCATTCTAAACATACATTACTTTAAAAAACCCACAAAACAAAGACAGTGAAAGAGAGAGAAATTCTTACAAAATCCGTTCAGGGTCTCTGATGCAACCTGGATTGACCATATCTAGACCCACAGCTGGATGAGACATAAGGCTGGACACTCTTGGGGCTGAGAGGATTGGTGAGGTTGGGTGAGCAAACGCAGATACTTTAAAGTAATACCGCGGGGTACCCACCCCATGGGTCTCAAATCTCCAGGTACAAGGGGATCTTCCTACATCAAAACATGCATGGGAAACCCAGAAGATGGTATGCCATGAGATCGGGAAAGGTTTCTAAAACGCACCTCATTTCTCCTCTCCTTGTGCTCGGGTTCGCCATTCCAGCCGCTTGACTAACCATCTCCCTACTTGGAGAATCAGCACCTTTAACCTCCTGTTTCGTCCAGGTTGCAATTTGTCCTGAGGATGAACGGGAAGACGGGGAACCAACGAGAGACTAGCCCTAGGTGTTGGGACAGGCACAGGTCACTCCATTTTCCCATCAGGAAGAAGAATGAACCACAGGCTCAGCCTGCCCCCCAGAACCAAAATAGGGCCTGAAGCAATCCTGCGCTTTTGCGGCCAGCTCCCAAAAAAGCGAGAAGCCAAATGGAGCTCAGGGGCACTGCAATTCACAAACGTGCAGAGTTATAAATGAGAACTCTCGTCCACAAATATATTGAGGGAAGGCAACGAAGAGGATTTGAAAGCAAGGCAGATTTGCAGGAAACAGATTTCAGGAGGTAGATTCGACTCGCCTTTAAAGCACATGAAAAGCGGCAAAACGTTGACAATGATGCCCTTGGCCAAAAAGGGCGTATGCGTTTTTTCCTGAATATATTCAGGAAAAAACGCATACGCCCTTTTTGGCCAACCAAGCAAGACGGAAGGGCAAATCAGCGCTACAAAGAAGTCTCGCTTGCCCTCGGTCAAAAGGGCCATGCTGAACAAAGTGTAAAAACCAGAAAAGCAGGACAGGCCATGGAGACATGGGAGCCTTGCTACGCTGATGGGCGGGATGTAAATTGCCAACAGGCACTCTGGAGATGAGTACGGTGTGTCCTGAAACAAGTAATAAACACAGCGTTGAGAGCATAGGGCACTTCCACTCATGGGCGTATAAATTGGGAAAACTAAAAATCAACAAGACACAGTCACCCCAAACTTTACGGCTGCTCTGTTTCCAAGAACCTCCGCTTCGGTACACCTTCAATATCCCAGGAAAGAGAAAAATGGATAAAGAACTGGTGGTACTTGGCACAATGCAATATCACTCAGCCATGAAATCAATGTCATAAGGCTAGTTAGCAGCATGATGAGTGGATTTAGGTACGATGATTCTAAGTGAAATAAGTCACACAGAAAAAGGCACTTATCCTAAGATATCGATTATAGAGGGAATGTCAAAATCGCTACACTTGAAATGAATTACAAAACAGAACAGAGGCACACCTTTAGAAGACACACTATGGCTGCTTAACCGGAAAGGTGAGGTGGGGTGATGCATAAAACAAGGGTTTGAAATTAGCTCAGACACCGCTCCATAAGCCAAATATGTAATAGACAAGGCCTACTCCCTGCTCAGTGAACTGGACTCAACACCCCCTAGTCACCGCACAAGAATATATCTGACTAGTATGAATCTGAAAACCTATGTATTGATATCTCTCTGCAAGTGAATCAAGAGGGTGTAAAGCGGCATAAACACAGCAGGGAAAAGCAGCCAAACCCCATTCTAAACATACATTACTTTAAAAAACCCACAAAGCAAAGACAGTGAAAGAGAGAGAAATTCTTACAAAATCCGTTCAGGGTCTCTGATGCAACCTGGATTGACCATATCTAGAACCACAGCTGGATGAGACAGAAGGCTGGACACTCTTGGGGCTGAGAGGATTGGTGAGGTTGGGTGAGCAAACGCAGATACTTTAAAGTAACACTGCGGGGTACCCACCCCATGGGTCTCAAATCTCCAGGTACAAGGGCATCTTCCTACATCAAAACATGCATTGGAAACCCAGAAGATGGTATGCCATGAGATCGGGAAAGGTTTCTAAAACGAACCTCATTTCTCCTCTCCTTGTGCTCGGGTTCACCATTCCAGCTGCTTGACTAACCATCTGCCTACTTGGAGAATCAGCACCTTTAACCTCCTGATTGTACAGGTTGCAATTTGTCCTGAGGATGAACAGGAAGACGCGGAACCAACGAGAGACGAGCCCTAGGTGTTGGGACAGGCATAGGTCACTCCATTTTCCCATCAGGAAGAAGAATGAACCACAGGCTCAGCCTGCCCCCCAGAACCAAAATAGGGCCTGAAGCAATCCTGCGCTTTTGCGGCCAGCTCCCAAAAAAGCGAGAAGCCAAATGGAGCTCAGGGGCACTGCAATTCACAAACGTGCAGAGTTATAAATGAGAACTCTCGTCCACAAATATATTGAGGGAAGGCAACGAAGAGGATTTGAAAGCAAGGCAGATTTGCAGGAAACAGATTTCAGGAGGTAGATTCGACTCGCCTTTAAAGCACATGAAAAGCGGCAAAACGTTGACAATGATGCCCTTGGCCAAAAAGGGCGTATGCGTTTTTTCCTGAATATATTCAGGAAAAAACGCATACGCCCTTTTTGGCCAACCAAGCAAGACGGAAGGGCAAATCAGCGCTACAAAGAAGTCTCGCTTGCCCTCGGTCAAAAGGGCCATGCTGAACAAAGTGTAAAAACCAGAAAAGCAGGACAGGCCATGGAGACATGGGAGCCTTGCTACGCTGATGGGCGGGATGTAAATTGCCAACAGGCACTCTGGAGATGAGTACGGTGTGTCCTGAAACAAGTAATAAACACAGCGTTGAGAGCATAGGGCACTTCCACTCATGGGCGTATAAATTGGGAAAACTAAAAATCAACAAGACACAGGCACCCCAAACTTTACGGCTGCTCTGTTTCCAAGAACCTCCGCTTCGGTACACCTTCAATATCCCAGGAAAGAGAAAAATGGATAAAGGAATGTTGGTACTTGGCACAATGCAATATCACTCAGCCATGAAATCAATGTCATAAGGCTAGTTAGCAGCATGATGAGTGGATTTAGGTACGATGATTCTAAGTGAAATAAGTCACACAGAAAAAGGCACTTATCCTAAGATATCGCTTATAGAGGGAATGTCAAAATCGCTACACTTGAACTGAATTACAAAACAGAACAGAGGCACACCTTTAGAAGACACACTATGGCTGCTTAACGGGAAAGGTGAGGTGGGGTGATGCATAAAACAAGGGTTTGAAATTAGCTCAGAGACCGCTCCATAAGCCAAATATGTAATAGACAAGGCCTACTCCCTGCTCAGTGAACTGGACTCAACACACCCTAGTCACCACACAAGAATATATCTGACTAGTAAGAATCTGAAAACCTATGTATCGATATCTCTCTGCAAGTGAATCAAGAGGGTGTAAAGCGGCATCAACACAGCAGGGAAAAGCAGCCAAGCCCGATTCTAAACATAAATTACTTTAAAAAACCCACAAAACAAAGACAGTGAAAGAGAGAGAAATTCTTACAAAATCCGTTCAGGGTCTCTGATGCAACCTGGATTGACCATATCTAGACCCACAGCTGGATGAGACATAAGGCTGGACACTCTTGGGGCTGAGAGGATTGGTGAGGTTGGGTGAGCAAACGCAGATACTTTAAAGTAACACTGCGGGGAACACACCCCATGGGTCTCAAATCTCCAGGTACAAGGGCATCTTCCTACATCAAAACATGCATGGGAAACCCAGAAGATGGTATGCCATGAGATCGGGAAAGGTTTCTAAAATGCACCTCATTTCTCCTCTCCTTGTGCTCGGGTTCACCATTCCAGCTGCTTGACTAACCATCTCCCTACTTGGAGAATCAGCACCTTTAACCTCCTGATTGTACAGGTTGCAATTTGTCCTGAGGATGAACGGGAAGACGGGGAACCAACGAGAGACGAGCCCTAGGTGTTGGGACAGGCATAGGTCACTCCATTTTCCCATCAGGAAGAAGAATGAACCACAGGCTCAGCCTGCCCCCCAGAACCAAAATAGGGCCTGAAGCAATCCTGCGCTTTTGCGGCCAGCTCGCAAAAAAGCGAGGAGACAAATGGAGCTCAGGGGCACTGCAATTCACAAACGTGCAGAGTTATAAATGAGAACTCTCGTCCACAAATATATTGAGGGAAGGCAACGAAGAGGATTTGAAAGCAAGGCAGATTTGCAGGAATCAGATTTCAGGAGGTAGATTCGACTCGCCTTTAAAGCACATGAAAAGCGGCAAAACGTTGACAATGATGCCCTTGGTCAAAAGGGGCCTATGCGTTTTTTCCTGAATACATTGAGGAAAAAACGCATACGCCCCTTTTGGCCAACCAAGCAAGCCGGAAGGGCAAATCAGTGCTACAAAGAAGTCTCGCTTGCCCTCGGTCAAAAGGGCCATGCTGAACAAAGTGTAAAAACCAGAAAAGCAGGACAGGCCATGGAGACATGGGAGACTTGCTACGCTGATGGGCGGGATGTAAATTGCCAACAGGCACTCTGGAGATGAGTACGGTGTGTCCTGAAACAAGTAATAAACACAGCGTTGAGAGCATAGGGCACTTCCACTCATGGGCGTATAAATTGGGAAAACTAAAAATCAACAAGACACAGGCACCCCAAACTTTACGGCTGCTCTGTTTCCAAGAACCTCCGCTTCGGTACACCTTCAATATCCCAGGAAAGAGAAAAATGGATAAAGAAATGGTGGTACTTGGCACAATGCAATATCACTCTGCCATGAAATCAATGTCATAAGGCTAGTTAGCAGCATGATGAGTGGATTTAGGTCCGATGATTCTAAGTGAAATAAGTCACACAGAAAAAGGCACTTATCCTAAGATATCGCTTATAGAGGGAATGTCAAAATCGCTACACTTGAACTGAATTACAAAACAGAACAGAGGCACACCTTTAGAAGACACACTATGGCTGCTTAACCGGAAAGGTGAGGTGGGGTGATGCATAAAACAAGGGTTTGAAATTAGCTCAGACACCGCTCCATAAGCCAAATATGTAATAGACAAGGCCTACTCCCTGCTCAGTGAACTGGACTCAACACCCCCTAGTCACTGCACAAGAATATATCTGACTAGTATGAATCTGAAAACCTATGTATCGATATCTCTCTGCAAGTGAATCAAGAGGGTGTAAACCGGCATAAACACAGCAGGGAAAAGCAGCCAAACCCCATTCTAAACATACATTACTTTAAAAAACCCACAAAGCAAAGACAGTGAAAGAGAGAGAAATTCTTACAAAATCCGTTCAGGGTCTCTGATGCAACCTGGATTGACCATATCTAGACCCACAGCTGGATGAGACATAAGGCTGGACACTCTTGGGGCTGAGAGGATTGGTGAGGTTGGGTGAGCAAATGCAGATACTTTAAAGTAATACCGCGGGGTACCCACCCCATGGGTCTCAAATCTCCAGGTACAAGGGCATCTTCCTACATCAAAACATGCATGGGAAACCCAGAAGATGGTATGCCATGAGATCGGGAAAGGTTTCTAAAACGCACCTCATTTCTCCTCTCCTTGTGCTCGGGTTCGCCATTCCAGCTGCTTGACTAACCATCTCCCTACTTGGAGAATCAGCACCTTTAACCTCCTGTTTCGTCCAGGTTGCAATTTGTCCTGAGGATGAACGGGAAGACGGGGAACCAACGAAAGACTAGCCCTAGGTGTTGGGACAGGCACAGGTCACTCCATTTTCCCATCAGGAAGAAGAATGAACCACAGGCTCAGCCTGCACCCCAGAACCAAAATAGGGCCTGAAGCAATCCTGCGCTTTTGCGGCCAGCTCCCAAAAAAGCGAGGAGACAAATGGAGCTCAGGGGCACTGCAATTCACAAACGTGCAGAGTTATAAATGAGAACTCTCGTCCACAAATATATTAAGGGAAGGCAACGAAGAGGATTTGAAAGCAAGGCAGATTTGCAGGAAACAGAGTTCAGGAGGTAGATTCGACTCGCCTTGAAAGCACATGAAAAGTGGCAAATCGTTGACAATGATGCCCTTGGCCAAGAAGGTCGTATGCGTTTTTTCCTGAATATATTCAGGAAAAAACGCATACGCCCTTTTTGGCCAACCAAGCAAGCCGGAAGGGCAAATCAGCGCTACAAAGAAGTCTCGCTTGCCCTCGGTCAAAAGGGCCATGCTGAACAAAGTGTAAAAACCAGAAAAGCAGGACAGGCCATGGAGACATGGGAGCCTTGCTACGCTGATGGGCGGGATGTAAATTGCCAACAGGCACTCTGGAGAAGAGTACGGTGTGTCCTGAAACAAGTAATAAACACAGCGTTGAGAGCATAGGGCACTTCCACTCATGGGCGTATAAATTGGGAAAACTAAAAATCAACAAGACACAGGCACCCTAAACTTTACGGCTGCTCTGTTTCCAAGAACCTCTGCTTCGGTACACCTTCAATATCCCAGGAAAGAGAAAAATGGATAAAGAAATGGTGGTACTTGGCACAATGGAATATCACTCAGCCATGAAATCAATGTCATAAGGCTAGTTAGCAGCATGATGAGTGGATTTAGGTACGATGATTCTAAGTGAAATAAGTCACACAGAAAAAGGCACTTATCCTAAGATATCGCTTATAGAGGGAATGTCAAAATCGCTACACTTGAACTGAATTACAAAACAGAACAGAGGCACACCTTTAGAAGACACACTATGGCTGCTTAACCGGAAAGGTGAGGTGGGGTGATGCATAAAACAAGGGTTTGAAATTAGCTCAGACACCGCTCCATAAGCCAAATATGTAATAGACAAGGCTTACTCCCTGCTCAGTGAACTGGACTCAACACCCCCTAGTCACCGCACAAGAATATATCTGACTAGTATGAATCTGAAAACCTATGTATCGATATCTCTCTGCAAGTGAATCAAGAGGTTGTAAAGCGGCATCAACACAGCAGGGAAAAGCAGCCAAGCCCGATTCTAAACATACATTACTTTAAAAAACCCACAAAACAAAGACAGTGAAAGAGAGAGAAATTCTTACAAAATCCGTTCAGGGTCTATGATGCAACCTGGATTGACCATATCTACACCCACAGCTGAATGAGACATAAGGCGGGACACTCTTGGGGCTGAGAGGATTGGTGAGGTTGGGTGAGCAAACGCAGATACTTTAAGGTAACACTGCGGGGAACACACCCCATGGGTCTCAAATCTCCAGGTACAAGGGCATCTTCCTACATCAAAACATGCATGGGAAACCCAGAAGATGGTATGCCATGAGATCGGGAAAGGTTTCTAAAATGCACCTCATTTCTCCTCTCCCTGTGCTCGGGTTCACCATTCCAGCTGCTTGACTAACCATCTCCCTACTTGGAGAATCAGCACCTTTAACCTCCTGATTGTACAGGTTGCAATTTGTCCTGAGGATGAACGTGAAGACGGGGAACCAACGAGAGACGAGCCCTAGGTGTTGGGACAGGCATAGGTCACTCCATTTTCCCATCAGGAAGAAGAATGAACCACAGGCTCAGCCTGCCCCCAGAACCAAAATAGGGCCTGAAGCAATCCTGCGCTTTTGCGGCCAGCTCCCAAAAAAGCGAGGAGCCAAATGGAGCTCAGGGGCACTGCAATTCACAAACGTGCAGAGTTATAAATGAGAACTCTCGTCCACAAATATATTGAGGGAAGGCAACGAAGAGGATTTGAAAGCAAGGCAGATTTGCAGGAAACAGATTTCAGGAGGTAGATTCGACTCGCCATTAAAGCACATGAAAAGCGGCAAAACGTTGACAATGATGCCCTTGGCCAAAAGGGGCGTATGCGTTTTTTCCTGAATACATTGAGGAAAAAACGCATACGCCCCTTTTGGCCAACCAAGCAAGCCGGAAGGGCAAATCAGCGCTACAAAGAAGTCTCGCTTGCCCTCGGTCAAAAGGGTCATGCTGAACAAAGTGTAAAAACCAGAAAAGCAGGACAGGCCATGGAGACATGGGAGCCTTGCTACGCTGATGGGCGGGATGTAAATTGCCAACAGGCACTCTGGAGATGAGTACGGTGTGTCCTGAAACAAGTAATAAACACAGCGTTGAGAGCATAGGGCACTTCCACTCATGGGCGTATAAATTGGGAAAACTAAAAATCAACAAGACACAGGCACCCCAAACTTTACGGCTGCTCTGTTTCCAAGAACCTCCGCTTCGGTACACCTTCAATATCCCAGGAAAGAGAAAAATGGATAAAGAAATGGTGGTACTTGGCACAATGCAATATCACTCAGCCATGAAATCAATGTCATAAGGCTAGTTAGCAGCATGATGAGTGGATTTAGGTACGATGATTCTAAGTGAAATAAGTCACACAGAAAAAGGCACTTATCCTAAGATATCGCTTATAGAGGGAATGTCAAAATCGCTACACTTGAACTGAATTACAAAACAGAACAGAGGCACACCTTTAGAAGACACACTATGGCTGCTTAACCGGAAAGGTGAGGTGGGGTGATGCATAAAACAAGGGTTTGAAATTAGCTCAGACACCGCTCCATAAGCCAAATATGTAATAGACAAGGCCTACTCCCTGCTCAGTGAACTGGACTCAACACCCCCTAGTCACCACACAAGAATATATCTGACTAGTATGAATCTGAAAACCTATGTATTGATATCTCTCTGCAAGTGAATCAAGAGGGTGTAAACCGGCATAAACACAGCAGGGAATAGCAGCCAAACCCCATTCTAAACATACATTACTTTAAAAAACCCACAAAGCAAAGACAGTGAAAGAGAGAGAAATTCTTACAAAATCCGTTCAGGGTCTCTGATGCAACCTGGATTGACCATATCTAGACCCACAGCTGGATGAGACATAAGGCTGGACACTCTTGGGGCTGAGAGGATTGGTGAGGTTGGGTGAGCAAATGCAGATACTTTAAAGTAATACCGCGGGGTACCCACCCCATGGGTCTCAAATCTCCAGGTACAAGGGAATCTTCCTACATCAAAACATGCATGGGAAACCCAGAAGATGGTATGCCATGAGATCGGGAAAGGTTTCTAAAACGCACCTCATTTCTCCTCTCCTTGTGCTCGGGTTCGCCATTCCAGCTGCTTGACTAACCATCTCCCTACTTGGAGAATCAGCTCCTTTAACCTCCTGTTTCGTCCAGGTTGCAATTTGTCCTGAGGATGAACGGGAAGACGGGGAACCAACGAAAGACTAGCCCTAGGTGTTGGGACAGGCACAGGTCACTCCATTTTCCCATCAGGAAGAAGAATGAACCACAGGCTCAGCCTGCCCCCCAGAACCAAAATAGGGCCTGAAGCAATCCTGCGCTTTTGCGGCCAGCTCCCAAAAAAGCGAGGAGACAAATGGAGCTCAGGGGCACTGCAATTCACAAACGTGCAGAGTTATAAATGAGAACTCTCGTCCACAAATATATTGAGGGAAGGCAATGAAGAGGATTTGAAAGCAAGGCAGATTTGCAGGAAACAGATTTCAGGAGGTAGATTCGACTCGCCTTGAAAGCACATGAAAAGCGGCAAAACGTTGACAATGATGCCCTTGGCCAAAAAGGGCGTATGCGTTTTTTCCTGAATATATTCAGGAAAAAACGCATACGCCCTTTTTGGCCAACCAAGCAAGCCGGAAGTGCAAATCAACGCTACAAAGAAGTCTCGCTTGCCCTCGGTCAAAAGGGCCATGCTGAACAAAGTGTAAAAACCAGAAAAGCAGGACAGGCCATGGAGACATGGGAGCCTTACTACGCTGATGGGCGGGATGTAAATTGCCAACAGGCACTCTGAAGAAGAGTACGGTGTGTCCTGACACAAGTAATAAACACAGCGTTGAGAGCATAGGGCACTTCCACTCATGGGCGTATAAATTGGGAAAACTAAAAATCAACAAGACACAGGCACCCCAAACTTTACGGCTGCTCTGTTTCCAAGAACCTCCGCTTCGGTACACCTTCAATATCCCAGGAAAGAGAAAAATGGATAAAGAAATGGTGGTACTTGGCACAATGGAATATCACTCAGCCATGAAATCAATGTCATAAGGCTAGTTAGCAGCATGATGAGTGGATTTAGGTACGATGATTCTAAGTGAAATAAGTCACACAGAAAAAGGCACTTATCCTAAGATATCGCTTATAGAGGGAATGTCAAAATCGCTACACTTGAACTGAATTACAAACAGAGCAGAGGCACACCTTTAGAAGACACACTATGGCTGCTTAACCGGAAAGGTGAGGTGGGGTGATGCATAAAACAAAGGTTTGAAATTAGCTCAGAGACCGCTCCATAAGCCAAATATGTAATAGACAAGGCCTACTCCCTGCTCAGTGAACTGGACTCAACACACCCTAGTCACCACACAAGAATATATCTGACTAGTAAGAATCTGAAAACCTATGTATCGATATCTCTCTGCAAGTGAATCAAGAGGTTGTAAAGCGGCATCAACACAGCAGGGAAAAGCAGCCAAGCCCGATTCTAAACATACATTACTTTAAAAAACCCACAAAACAAAGACAGTGAAAGAGAGAGAAATTCTTACAAAATCCGTTCAGGGTCTATGATGCAACCTGGATTGACCATATCTACACCCACAGCTGAATGAGACATAAGGCGGGACACTCTTGGGGCTGAGAGGATTGGTGAGGTTGGGTGAGCAAACGCAGATACTTTAAGGTAACACTGCGGGGAACACACCCCATGGGTCTCAAATCTCCAGGTACAAGGGCATCTTCCTACATCAAAACATGCATGGGAAACCCAGAAGATGGTATGCCATGAGATCGGGAAAGGTTTCTAAAATGCACCTCATTTCTCCTCTCCCTGTGCTCGGGTTCACCATTCCAGCTGCTTGACTAACCATCTCCCTACTTGGAGAATCAGCACCTTTAACCTCCTGATTGTACAGGTTGCAATTTGTCCTGAGGATGAACGTGAAGACGGGGAACCAACGAGAGACGAGCCCTAGGTGTTGGGACAGGCATAGGTCACTCCATTTTCCCATCAGGAAGAAGAATGAACCACAGGCTCAGCCTGCCCCCAGAACCAAAATAGGGCCTGAAGCAATCCTGCGCTTTTGCGGCCAGCTCCCAAAAAAGCGAGGAGCCAAATGGAGCTCAGGGGCACTGCAATTCACAAACGTGCAGAGTTATAAATGAGAACTCTCGTCCACAAATATATTGAGGGAAGGCAACGAAGAGGATTTGAAAGCAAGGCAGATTTGCAGGAAACAGATTTCAGGAGGTAGATTCGACTCGCCATTAAAGCACATGAAAAGCGGCAAAACGTTGACAATGATGCCCTTGGCCAAAAGGGGCGTATGCGTTTTTTCCTGAATACATTGAGGAAAAAACGCATACGCCCCTTTTGGCCAACCAAGCAAGCCGGAAGGGCAAATCAGCGCTACAAAGAAGTCTCGCTTGCCCTCGGTCAAAAGGGTCATGCTGAACAAAGTGTAAAAACCAGAAAAGCAGGACAGGCCATGGAGACATGGGAGCCTTGCTACGCTGATGGGCGGGATGTAAATTGCCAACAGGCACTCTGGAGATGAGTACGGTGTGTCCTGAAACAAGTAATAAACACAGCGTTGAGAGCATAGGGCACTTCCACTCATGGGCGTATAAATTGGGAAAACTAAAAATCAACAAGACACAGGCACCCCAAACTTTACGGCTGCTCTGTTTCCAAGAACCTCCGCTTCGGTACACCTTCAATATCCCAGGAAAGAGAAAAATGGATAAAGAAATGGTGGTACTTGGCACAATGCAATATCACTCAGCCATGAAATCAATGTCATAAGGCTAGTTAGCAGCATGATGAGTGGATTTAGGTACGATGATTCTAAGTGAAATAAGTCACACAGAAAAAGGCACTTATCCTAAGATATCGCTTATAGAGGGAATGTCAAAATCGCTACACTTGAACTGAATTACAAAACAGAACAGAGGCACACCTTTAGAAGACACACTATGGCTGCTTAACCGGAAAGGTGAGGTGGGGTGATGCATAAAACAAGGGTTTGAAATTAGCTCAGACACCGCTCCATAAGCCAAATATGTAATAGACAAGGCCTACTCCCTGCTCAGTGAACTGGACTCAACACCCCCTAGTCACCACACAAGAATATATCTGACTAGTATGAATCTGAAAACCTATGTATTGATATCTCTCTGCAAGTGAATCAAGAGGGTGTAAACCGGCATAAACACAGCAGGGAATAGCAGCCAAACCCCATTCTAAACATACATTACTTTAAAAAACCCACAAAGCAAAGACAGTGAAAGAGAGAGAAATTCTTACAAAATCCGTTCAGGGTCTCTGATGCAACCTGGATTGACCATATCTAGACCCACAGCTGGATGAGACATAAGGCTGGACACTCTTGGGGCTGAGAGGATTGGTGAGGTTGGGTGAGCAAATGCAGATACTTTAAAGTAATACCGCGGGGTACCCACCCCATGGGTCTCAAATCTCCAGGTACAAGGGAATCTTCCTACATCAAAACATGCATGGGAAACCCAGAAGATGGTATGCCATGAGATCGGGAAAGGTTTCTAAAACGCACCTCATTTCTCCTCTCCTTGTGCTCGGGTTCGCCATTCCAGCTGCTTGACTAACCATCTCCCTACTTGGAGAATCAGCACCTTTAACCTCCTGTTTCGTCCAGGTTGCAATTTGTCCTGAGGATGAACGGGAAGACGGGGAACCAACGAAAGACTAGCCCTAGGTGTTGGGACAGGCACAGGTCACTCCATTTTCCCATCAGGAAGAAGAATGAACCACAGGCTCAGCCTGCACCCCAGAACCAAAATAGGGCCTGAAGCAATCCTGCGCTTTTGCGGCCAGCTCCCAAAAAAGCGAGGAGACAAATGGAGCTCAGGGGCACTGCAATTCACAAACGTGCAGAGTTATAAATGAGAACTCTCGTCCACAAATATATTGAGGGAAGGCAACGAAGAGGATTTGAAAGCAAGGCAGATTTGCAGGAAACAGATTTCAGGAGGTAGATTCGACTCGCCTTTAAAGCACATGAAAAGCGGCAAAACGTTGACAATGATGCCCTTGGCCAAAAGGGGCGTATGCGTTTTTTCCTGAATACATTGAGGAAAAAACGCATACGCCCCTTTTGGCCAACCAAGCAAGCCGGAAGGGCAAATCAGCGCTACAAAGAAGTCTCGCTTGCCCTCGGTCAAAAGGGCCATGCTGAACAAAGTGTAAAAACCAGAAAAGCAGGACAGGCCATGGAGACATGGGAGCCTTGCTACGCTGATGGGCGGGATGTAAATTGCCAACAGGCACTCTGGAGATGAGTACGGTGTGTCCTGAAACAAGTAATAAACACAGCGTTGAGAGCATAGGGCACTTCCACTCATGGGCGTATAAATTGGGAAAACTAAAAATCAACAAGACACAGGCACCCCAAACTTTACGGCTGCTCTGTTTCCAAGAACCTCCGCTTCGGTACACCTTCAATATCCCAGGAAAGAGAAAAATGGATAAAGAAATGGTGGTACTTGGCACAATGCAATATCACTCAGCCATGAAATCAATGTCATAAGGCTAGTTAGCAGCATGATGAGTGGATTTAGGTACGATGATTCTAAGTGAAATAAGTCACACAGAAAAAGGCACTTATCCTAAGATATCGCTTATAGAGGGAATGTCAAAATCGCTACACTTGAACTGAATTACAAAACAGAACAGAGGCACACCTTTAGAAGACACACTATGGCTGCTTAACCGGAAAGGTGAGGTGGGGTGATGCATAAAACAAGGGTTTGAAATTAGCTCAGACACCGCTCCATAAGCCAAATATGTAATAGACAAGGCCTACTCCCTGCTCAGTGAACTGGACTCAACACCCCCTAGTCACCACACAAGAATATATCTGACTAGTATGAATCTGAAAACCTATGTATCGATATCTCTCTGCAAGTGAATCAAGAGGGTGTAAACCGGCATAAACACAGCAGGGAATAGCAGCCAAACCCCATTCTAAACATACATTACTTTAAAAAACCCACAAAGCAAAGACAGTGAAAGAGAGAGAAATTCTTACAAAATCCGTTCAGGGTCTCTGATGCAACCTGGATTGACCATATCTAGACCCACAGCTGGATGAGACATAAGGCTGGACACTCTTGGGGCTGAGAGGATTGGTGAGGTTGGGTGAGCAAATGCAGATACTTTAAAGTAATACCGCGGGGTACCCACCCCATGGGTCTCAAATCTCCAGGTACAAGGGAATCTTCCTACATCAAAACATGCATGGGAAACCCAGAAGATGGTATGCCATGAGATCGGGAAAGGTTTCTAAAACGCACCTCATTTCTCCTCTCCTTGTGCTCGGGTTCGCCATTCCAGCTGCTTGACTAACCATCTCCCTACTTGGAGAATCAGCACCTTTAACCTCCTGTTTCGTCCAGGTTGCAATTTGTCCTGAGGATGAACGGGAAGACGGGGAACCAACGAAAGACTAGCCCTAGGTGTTGGGACAGGCACAGGTCACTCCATTTTCCCATCAGGAAGAAGAATGAACCACAGGCTCAGCCTGCACCCCAGAACCAAAATAGGGCCTGAAGCAATCCTGCGCTTTTGCGGCCAGCTCCCAAAAAAGCGAGGAGACAAATGGAGCTCAGGGGCACTGCAATTCACAAACGTGCAGAGTTATAAATGAGAACTCTCGTCCACAAATATATTGAGGGAAGGCAACGAAGAGGATTTGAAAGCAAGGCAGATTTGCAGGAAACAGATTTCAGGAGGTAGATTCGACTCGCCTTTAAAGCACATGAAAAGCGGCAAAAGGTTGACAATGATGCCCTTGGCCAAAAAGGGCGTATGCGTTTTTTCCTGAATATATTCAGGAAAAAACGCATACGCCCTTTTTGGCCAACCAAGCAAGCCGGAAGTGCAAATCAACGCTACAAAGAGGTCTCGCTTGCCCTCGGTCAAAAGGGCCATGCTGAAAAAAGTGTAAAAACCAGAAAAGCAGGACAGGCCATGGAGACATGGGAGCCTTACTACGCTGATGGGCGGGATGTAAATTGCCAACAGGCACTCTGGAGAAGAGTACGGTGTGTCCTGAAACAAGTAATAAACACAGCGTAGAGAGCATAGGGCACTTCCACTCATGGGCGTATAAATTGGGAAAACTAAAAATCAACAAGACACAGGCACCCTAAAGTTTACGGCTGCTCTGTTTCCAAGAACCTCCGCTTCGGTACACCTTCAATATCCCAGGAAAGAGAAAAATGGATAAACAAATGGTGGTACTTGGCACAATGGAATATCACTCAGCCATGAAATCAATGTCATAAGGCTAGTTAGCAGCATGATGAGTGGATTTAGCGACGATGATTCTAAGTGAAATAAGTCACACAGAAAAAGACACTTATCCTAAGATATCGCTTATAGATGGAATGTCAAAATCGCTACACTTGAACTGAATTACAAAACAGAACAGAGTCACACCTTTAGAAGACACACTATGGCTGCTTAACGGGAAAGGTGCGGTGGGGTGATGCATAAAACAAGGGTTTGAAATTAGCTCAAAGACCGCTCAATAAGCCAAATATGTAATAGACAAGGCCTACTCCCTGCTCAGTGAACTGGACTCAACACACCCTAGTCAACACACTAGTAAGAATCTGAAAACCTATGTATCGATATCTCTCTGCAAGTGAATCAAGAGGGTGTAAACCGGCATAAACACAGCAGGGAATAGCAGCCAAACCCCATTCTAAACATACATTACTTTAAAAAACCCACAAAGCAAAGACAGTGAAAGAGAGAGAAATTCTTACAAAATCCGTTCAGGGTCTCTGATGCAACCTGGATTGACCATATCAGGACAACAGCTGGATGAGACATAAGGCTGGACACTCTTGGGGCTGAGAGGATTGGTGAGGTTGGGTGAGCAAATGCAGATACTTTAAAGTAATACCGCGGGGTACCCACCCCATGGGTCTCAAATCTCCAGGTACAAGGGAATCTTCCTACATCAAAACATGCATGGGAAACCCAGAAGATGGTATGCCATGAGATCGGGAAAGGTTTCTAAAACGCACCTCATTTCTCCTCTCCTTGTGCTCGGGTTCGCCATTCCAGCTGCTTGACTAACCATCTCCCTACTTGGAGAATCAGCACCTTTAACCTCCTGTTTCGTCCAGGTTGCAATTTGTCCTGAGGATGAACGGGAAGACGGGGAACCAACGAAAGACTAGCCCTAGGTGTTGGGACAGGCACAGGTCACTCCATTTTCCCATCAGGAAGAAGAATGAACCACAGGCTCAGCCTGCACCCCAGAACCAAAATAGGGCCTGAAGCAATCCTGCGCTTTTGCGGCCAGCTCCCAAAAAAGCGAGGAGACAAATGGAGCTCAGGGGCACTGCAATTCACAAACGTGCAGAGTTATAAATGAGAACTCTCGTCCACAAATATATTGAGGGAAGGCAACGAAGAGGATTTGAAAGCAAGGCAGATTTGCAGGAAACAGATTTCAGGAGGTAGATTCGACTCGCCTTTAAAGCACATGAAAAGCGGCAAAACGTTGACAATGATGCCCTTGGCCAAAAAGGGCGTATGCGTTTTTTCCTGAATATATTCAGGAAAAAACGCATACGCCCTTTTTGGCCAACCAAGCAAGCCGGAAGGGCAAATCAGCGCTACAAAGAAGTCTCGCTTGCCCTCGGTCAAAAGGGCCATGCTGAACAAAGTGTAAAAACCAGAAAAGCAGGACAGGCCATGGAGACATGGGAGCCTTGCTACGCTGATGGGCGGGATGTAAATTGCCAACAGGCACTCTGGAGATGAGTACGGTGTGTCCTGAAGCAAGTAATAAACACAGCGTAGAGAGCATAGGGCACTTCCACTCATGGGCGTATAAATTGGGAAAACTAAAAATCAACAAGACACAGGCACCCTAAAGTTTACGGCTGCTCTGTTTCCAAGAACCTCCGCTTCGGTACACCTTCAATATCCCAGGAAAGAGAAAAATGGATAAAGAAATGGTGGTACTTGGCACAATGGAATATCACTCAGCCATGAAATCAATGTCATAAGGCTAGTTAGCAGCATGATGAGTGGATTTAGGTACGATGATTCTAAGTGAAATAAGTCACACAGAAAAAGACACTTATCCTAAGATATCGCTTATAGAGGGAATGTCAAAATCGCTACACTTGAACTGAATTACAATACAGAACAGAGTCACACCTTTAGAAGACACACTATGGCTGCTTAACGGGAAAGGTGAGGTGGGGTGATGCATAAAACAAGGGTTTGAAATTAGCTCAGAGACCGCTCCATAAGCCAAATATGTAATAGACAAGGCCTACTCCCTGCTCAGTGAACTGGACTCAACACACCCTAGTCACCACACAAGAATATATCTGACTAGTAAGAATCTGAAAACCTATGTATCGATATCTCTCTGCAATGAATCAAGAGGGTGTAAAGCGGCATCAACACAGCAGGGAAAAGCAGCCAAGCATGATTCTAAACATAAATTACTTTAAAAAACCCACAAAACAAAGACAGTGAAAGAGAGAGAATTTCTTACAAAATCCGTTCAGGGTCTATGATGCAACCTGGATTGACCATATCTAGACCCACAGCTGGATGAGACATAAGGCTGGACACTCTTGGGGCTGAGAGGATTGGTGAGGTTGGGTGAGCAAACGCAGATAATTTAAAGTAACACTGCGGGGAACACACCCCATGGGTCTCAAATCTCCAGGTACAAGGGCATCTTCCTACATCAAAACATGCATGGGAAACCCAGAAGATGGTATGCCATGAGATCGGGAAAGGTTTCTAAAACGCACCTCATTTCTCCTCTCCTTGTGCTCGGGTTCGCCATTCCAGCCGCTTGACTAACCATCTCCCTACTTGGAGAATCAGCACCTTTAACCTCCTGATTGTACAGGTTGCAATTTGTCCTGAGGATGAATGGGAAGACGCAGAACCAACGAGAGACGAGCCCTAGGTGTTGGGACAGGCATAGGTCACTCCATTTTCCCATCAGGAAGAAGAATGAACCACAGGCTCAGCCTGCCCCCCAGAACCAAAATAGGGCCTGAAGCAATCCTGCGCTTTTGCGGCCAGCTCCCAAAAAAGCGAGGAGACAAATGGAGCTCAGGGGCACTGCAATTCACAAACGTGCAGAGTTATAAATGAGAACTCTCGTCCACAAATATATTGAGGGAAGGCAACGAAGAGGATTTGAAAGCAAGGCAGATTTGCAGGAAACAGATTTCAGGAGGTAGATTCGACTCGCCTTTAAAGCACATGAAAAGCGGCAAAAGGTTGACAATGATGCCCTTGGCCAAAAAGGGCGTATGCGTTTTTTCCTGAATATATTCAGGAAAAAACGCATACGCCCTTTTTGGCCAACCAAGCAAGCCGGAAGTGCAAATCAACGCTACAAAGAAGTCTCGCTTGCCCTCGGTCAAAAGGGCCATGCTGAACAAAGTGTAAAAACCAGAAAAGCAGGACAGGCCATGGAGACATGGGAGCCTTACTACGCTGATGGGCGGGATGTAAATTGCCAACAGGCGCTCTGGAGAAGAGTACGGTGTGTCCTGAAACAAGTAATAAACACAGCGTAGAGAGCATAGGGCACTTCCACTCATGGGCGTATAAATTGGGAAAACTAAAAATCAACAAGACACAGGCACCCTAAAGTTTAGGCTGCTCTGTTTCCAAGAACCTCCGCTTCGGTACACCTTCAATATCCCAGGAAAGAGAAAAATGGATAAAGAAATGGTGGTACTTGGCACAATGGAATATCACTCAGCCATGAAATCAATGTCATAAGGCTAGTTAGCAGCATGATGAGTGGATTTAGGTACGATGATTCTAAGTGAAATAAGTCACACAGAAAAAGACACTTATCCTAAGATATCGCTTATAGAGGGAATGTCAAAATCGCTACACTTGAACTGAATTACAAAACAGAACAGAGGCACACCTTTAGAAGACACACTATGGCTGCTTAACGGGAAAGGTGAGGTGGGGTGATGCATAAAACAAGGGTTTCAAATTAGCTCAGAGACCGCTCCATAAGCCAAATATGTAATAGACAAGGCCTACTCCCTGCTCAGTGAACTGGACTCAACACACCCTAGTCACCACACAAGAATATATCTGACTAGTAAGAATCTGAAAACCTATGTATCGATATCTCTCTGCAAGTGAATCAAGAGGTTGTAAAGCGGCATCAACACAGCAGGGAAAAGCAGCCAAGCCCGATTCTAAACATACATTACTTTAAAAAACCCACAAAACAAAGACAGTGAAAGAGAGAGAAATTCTTACAAAATCCGTTCAGGGTCTATGATGCAACCTGGATTGACCATATCTACACCCACAGCTGAATGAGACATAAGGCGGGACACTCTTGGGGCTGAGAGGATTGGTGAGGTTGGGTGAGCAAACGCAGATACTTTAAGGTAACACTGCGGGGAACACACCCCATGGGTCTCAAATCTCCAGGTACAAGGGCATCTTCCTACATCAAAACATGCATGGGAAACCCAGAAGATGGTATGCCATGAGATCGGGAAAGGTTTCTAAAATGCACCTCATTTCTCCTCTCCTTGTGCTCGGGTTCACCATTCCAGCTGCTTGACTAACCATCTCCCTACTTGGAGAATCAGCACCTTTAACCTCCTGATTGTACAGGTTGCAATTTGTCCTGAGGATGAACGTGAAGACGGGGAAACAACGAGAGACGAGCCCTAGGTGTTGGGACAGGCAAAAGTCACTCCATTTTCCCATCAGGAAGAAGAATGAACCACAGGCTCAGCCTGCCCCCAGAACCAAAATAGGGCCTGAAGCAATCCTGCGCTTTTGCGGCCAGCTCCCAAAAAAGCGAGGAGCCAAATGGAGCTCAGGGGCACTGCAATTCACAAACGTGCAGAGTTATAAATGAGAACTCTCGTCCACAAATATATTGAGGGAAGGCAACGAAGAGGATTTGAAAGCAAGGCAGATTTGCAGGAAACAGATTTCAGGAGGTAGATTCGACTCGCCATTAAAGCACATGAAAAGCGGCAAAACGTTGACAATGATGCCCTTGGCCAAAAGGGGCGTATGCGTTTTTTCCTGAATACATTGAGGAAAAAACGCATACGCCCCTTTTGGCCAACCAAGCAAGCCGGAAGGGCAAATCAGCGCTACAAAGAAGTCTCGCTTGCCCTCGGTCAAAAGGGTCATGCTGAACAAAGTGTAAAAACCAGAAAAGCAGGACAGGCCATGGAGACATGGGAGCCTTGCTACGCTGATGGGCGGGATGTAAATTGCCAACAGGCACTCTGGAGATGAGTACGGTGTGTCCTGAAACAAGTAATAAACACAGCGTTGAGAGCATAGGGCACTTCCACTCATGGGCGTATAAATTGGGAAAACTAAAAATCAACAAGACACAGGCACCCCAAACTTTACGGCTGCTCTGTTTCCAAGAACCTCCGCTTCGGTACACCTTCAATATCCCAGGAAAGAGAAAAATGGATAAAGAAATGGTGGTACTTGGCACAATGCAATATCACTCAGCCATGAAATCAATGTCATAAGGCTAGTTAGCAGCATGATGAGTGGATTTAGGTACGATGATTCTAAGTGAAATAAGTCACACAGAAAAAGGCACTTATCCTAAGATATCGCTTATAGAGGGAATGTCAAAATCGCTACACTTGAACTGAATTACAAAACAGAACAGAGGCACACCTTTAGAAGACACACTATGACTGCTTAACCGGAAAGGTGAGGTGGGGTGATGCATAAAACAAGGGTTTGAAATTAGCTCAGACACCACTCCATAAGCCAAATATGTAATAGACAAGGCCTACTCCCTGCTCAGTGAACTGGACTCAACACCCCCTAGTCACCACACAAGAATATATCTGACTAGTATGAATCTGAAAACCTATGTATTGATATCTCTCTGCAAGTGAATCAAGAGGGTGTAAACCGGCATAAACACAGCAGGGAATAGCAGCCAAACCCCATTCTAAACATACATTACTTTAAAAAACCCACAAAGCAAAGACAGTGAAAGAGAGAGAAATTCTTACAAAATCCGTTCAGGGTCTCTGATGCAACCTGGATTGACCATATCTAGACCCACAGCTGGATGAGACATAAGGCTGGACACTCTTGGGGCTGAGAGGATTGGTGAGGTTGGGTGAGCAAATGCAGATACTTTAAAGTAATACCGCGGGGTACCCACCCCATGGGTCTCAAATCTCCAGGTACAAGGGAATCTTCCTACATCAAAACATGCATGGGAAACCCAGAAGATGGTATGCCATGAGATCGGGAAAGGTTTCTAAAACGCACCTCATTTCTCCTCTCCTTGTGCTCGGGTTCGCCATTCCAGCTGCTTGACTAACCATCTCCCTACTTGGAGAATCAGCACCTTTAACCTCCTGTTTCGTCCAGGTTGCAATTTGTCCTGAGGATGAACGGGAAGACGGGGAACCAACGAAAGACTAGCCCTAGGTGTTGGGACAGGCACAGGTCACTCCATTTTCCCATCAGGAAGAAGAATGAACCACAGGCTCAGCCTGCACCCCAGAACCAAAATAGGGCCTGAAGCAATCCTGCGCTTTTGCGGCCAGCTCCCAAAAAAGCGAGGAGACAAATGGAGCTCAGGGGCACTGCAATTCACAAACGTGCAGAGTTATAAATGAGAACTCTCGTCCACAAATATATTGAGGGAAGGCAACGAAGAGGATTTGAAAGCAAGGCAGATTTGCAGGAAACAGATTTCAGGAGGTAGATTCGACTCGCCTTTAAAGCACATGAAAAGCGGCAAAACGTTGACAATGATGCCCTTGGCCAAAAGGGGCGTATGCGTTTTTTCCTGAATACATTGAGGAAAAAACGCATACGCCCCTTTTGGCCAACCAAGCAAGCCGGAAGGGCAAATCAGCGCTACAAAGAAGTCTCGCTTGCCCTCGGTCAAAAGGGCCATGCTGAACAAAGTGTAAAAACCAGAAAAGCAGGACAGGCCATGGAGACATGGGAGCCTTGCTACGCTGATGGGCGGGATGTAAATTGCCAACAGGCACTCTGGAGATGAGTACGGTGTGTCCTGAAACAAGTAATAAACACAGCGTTGAGAGCATAGGGCACTTCCACTCATGGGCGTATAAATTGGGAAAACTAAAAATCAACAAGACACAGGCACCCCAAACTTTACGGCTGCTCTGTTTCCAAGAACCTCCGCTTCGGTACACCTTCAATATCCCAGGAAAGAGAAAAATGGATAAAGAAATGGTGGTACTTGGCACAATGCAATATCACTCAGCCATGAAATCAATGTCATAAGGCTAGTTAGCAGCATGATGAGTGGATTTAGGTACGATGATTCTAAGTGAAATAAGTCACACAGAAAAAGGCACTTATCCTAAGATATCGCTTATAGAGGGAATGTCAAAATCGCTACACTTGAACTGAATTACAAAACAGAACAGAGGCACACCTTTAGAAGACACACTATGGCTGCTTAACCGGAAAGGTGAGGTGGGGTGATGCATAAAACAAGGGTTTGAAATTAGCTCAGACACCGCTCCATAAGCCAAATATGTAATAGACAAGGCTTACTCCCTGCTCAGTGAACTGGACTCAACACCCCCTAGTCACCGCACAAGAATATATCTGACTAGTATGAATCTGAAAACCTATGTATTGATATCTCTCTGCAAGTGAATCAAAAGGGTGTAAAGCGGCATAAACACAGCAGGGAATAGCAGCCAAACCCCATTCTAAACATACATTACTTTAAAAAACCCACAAAGCAAAGACAGTGAAAGAGAGAGAAATTCTTACAAAATCCGTTCAGGGTCTCTGATGCAACCTGGATTGACCATATCTAGACCCACAGCTGGATGAGACATAAGGCTGGACACTCTTGGGGCTGAGAGGATTGGTGAGGTTGGGTGAGCAAATGCAGATACTTTAAAGTAATACCGCGGGGTACCCACCCCATGGGTCTCAAATCTCCAGGTACAAGGGAATCTTCCTACATCAAAACATGCATGGGAAACCCAGAAGATGGTATGCCATGAGATCGGGAAAGGTTTCTAAAACGCAACTCATTTCTCCTCTCCTTGTGCTCGGGTTCGCCATTCCAGCTGATTGACTAACCATCTCCCTACTTGGAGAATCAGCTCCTTTAACCTCCTGTTTCGTCCAGGTTGCAATTTGTCCTGAGGATGAACGGGAAGACGGGGAACCAACGAAAGACTAGCCCTAGGTGTTGGGACAGGCACAGGTCACTCCATTTTCCCATCAGGAAGAAGAATGAACCACAGGCTCAGCCTGCCCCCCAGAACCAAAATAGGGCCTGAAGCAATCCTGCGCTTTTGCGGCCAGCTCCCAAAAAAGCGAGGAGACAAATGGAGCTCAGGGGCACTGCAATTCACAAACGTGCAGAGTTATAAATGAGAACTCTCGTCCACAAATATATTGAGGGAAGGCAATGAAGAGGATTTGAAAGCAAGGCAGATTTGCAGGAAACAGATTTCAGGAGGTAGATTCGACTCGCCTTGAAAGCACATGAAAAGCGGCAAAACGTTGAAAATGATGCCCTTGGCCAAAAAGGGCGTATGCGTTTTTTCCTGAATATATTCAGGAAAAAACGCATACGCCCTTTTTGGCCAACCAAGCAAGCCGGAAGTGCAAATCAACGCTACAAAGAAGTCTCGCTTGCCCTCGGTCAAAAGGGCCATGCTGAACAAAGTGTAAAAACCAGAAAAGCAGGACAGGCCATGGAGACATGGGAGCCTTGCTACGCTGATGGGCGGGATGTAAATTGCCAACAGGCACTCTGGAGAAGAGTACGGTGTGTCCTGACACAAGTAATAAACACAGCGTTGAGAGCATAGGGCACTTCCACTCATGGGCGTATAAATTGGGAAAACTAAAAATCAACAAGACACAGGCACCCCAAACTTTACGGCTGCTCTGTTTCCAAGAACCTCCGCTTCGGTACACCTTCAATATCCCAGGAAAGAGAAAAATGGATAAAGAAATGGTGGTACTTGGCACAATGCAATATCACTCAGCCATGAAATCAATGTCATAAGGCTAGTTAGCAGCATGATGAGTGGATTTAGGTACGATGATTCTAAGTGAAATAAGTCACACAGAAAAAGGCACTTATCCTAAGATATCGCTTATAGAGGGAATGTCAAAATCGCTACACTTGAACTGAATTACAAAACAGAACAGAGGCACACCTTTAGAAGACACACTATGGCTGCTTAACCGGAAAGGTGAGGTGGGGTGATGCATAAAACAAGGGTTTGAAATTAGCTCAGACACCGCTCCATAAGCCAAATATGTAATAGACAAGGCCTACTCCCTGCTCAGTGAACTGGACTCAACACCCCCTAGTCACCGCACAAGAATATATCTGACTATTATGAATCTGAAAACCTATGTATTGATATCTCTCTGCAAGTGAATCAAGAGGGTGTAAACCGGCATAAACACAGCAGGGAATAGCAGCCAAACCCCATTCTAAACATACATTACTTTAAAAAACCCACAAAGCAAAGACAGTGAAAGAGAGAGAAATTCTCACAAAATCCGTTCAGGGTCTCTGATGCAACCTGGATTGACCATATCTAGACCCACAGCTGGATGAGACATAAGGCTGGACACTCTTGGGGCTGAGAGGATTGGTGAGGTTGGGTGAGCAAATGCAGATACTTTAAAGTAATACCGCGGGGTACCCACCCCATGGGTCTCAAATCTCCAGGTACAAGGGAATCTTCCTACATCAAAACATGCATGGGAAACCCAGAAGATGGTATGCCATGAGATCGGGAAAGGTTTCTAAAACGCACCTCATTTCTCCTCTCCTTGTGCTCGGGTTCGCCATTCCAGCTGCTTGACTAACCATCTCCCTACTTGGAGAATCAGCACCTTTAACCTCCTGTTTCGTCCAGGTTGCAATTTGTCCTGAGGATGAACGGGAAGACGGGGAACCAACGAAAGACTAGCCCTAGGTGTTGGGACAGGCACAGGTCACTCCATTTTCCCATCAGGAAGAAGAATGAACCACAGGCTCAGCCTGCACCCCAGAACCAAAATAGGGCCTGAAGCAATCCTGCGCTTTTGCGGCCAGCTCCCAAAAAAGCGAGGAGACAAATGGAGCTCAGGGGCACTGCAATTCACAAACGTGCAGAGTTATAAATGAGAACTCTCGTCCACAAATATATTGAGGGAAGGCAACGAAGAGGATTTGAAAGCAAGGCAGATTTGCAGGAAACAGAGTTCAGGAGGTAGATTCGACTCGCCTTTAAAGCACATGAAAAGCGGCAAAAGGTTGACAATGATGCCCTTGGCCAAAAAGGGCGTATGCGTTTTTTCCTGAATATATTCAGGAAAAAACGCATACGCCCTTTTTGGCCAACCAAGCAAGCCGGAAGTGCAAATCAACGCTACAAAGAAGTCTCGCTTGCCCTCGGTCAAAAGGGCCATGCTGAACAAAGTGTAAAAACCAGAAAAGCAGGACAGGCCATGGAGACATGGGAGCCTTACTACGCTGATGGGCGGGATGTAAATTGCCAACAGGCGCTCTGGAGAAGAGTACGGTGTGTCCTGAAACAAGTAATAAACACAGCGTAGAGAGCATAGGGCACTTCCACTCATGGGCGTATAAATTGGGAAAACTAAAAATCAACAAGACACAGGCACCCTAAAGTTTACGGCTGCTCTGTTTCCAAGAACCTCCGCTTCGGTACACCTTCAATATCCCAGGAAAGAGAAAAATGGATAAAGAAATGGTGGTACTTGGCACAATGCAATATCACTCAGCCATGAAATCAATGTCATAAGGCTAGTTAGCAGCATGATGAGTGGATTTAGGTACGATGATTCTAAGTGAAATAAGTCACACAGAAAAAGACACTTCTCCTAAGATATCGCTTATAGAGGGAATGTCAAAATCGCTACACTTGAACTGAATTACAAAACAGAACAGAGGCACACCTTTAGAAGACACACTATGGCTGCTTAACGGGAAAGGTGAGGTGGGGTGATGCATAAAACAAGGGTTTGAAATTAGCTCAGAGACCGCTCCATAAGCCAAATATGTACTAGACAAGGCCTACTCCCTGCTCAGTGAACTGGACTCAACACACCCTAGTCACCACACAAGAATATATCTGACTAGTAAGAATCTGAAAACCTATGTATCGATATCTCTCTGCAAGTGAATCAAGAGGTTGTAAAGCGGCATCAACACAGCAGGGAAAAGCAGCCAAGCCCGATTCTAAACATACATTACTTTAAAAAACCCACAAAACAAAGACAGTGAAAGAGAGAGAAATTCTTACAAAATCCGTTCAGGGTCTATGATGCAACCTGGATTGACCATATCTACACCCACAGCTGAATGAGACATAAGGCGGGACACTCTTGGGGCTGAGAGGATTGGTGAGGTTGGGTGAGCAAACGCAGATACTTTAAGGTAACACTGCGGGGAACACACCCCATGGGTCTCAAATCTCCAGGTACAAGGGCATCTTCCTACATCAAAACATGCATGGGAAACCCAGAAGATGGTATGCCATGAGATCGGGAAAGGTTTCTAAAATGCACCTCATTTCTCCTCTCCTTGTGCTCGGGTTCACCATTCCAGCTGCTTGACTAACCATCTCCCTACTTGGAGAATCAGCACCTTTAACCTCCTGATTGTACAGGTTGCAATTTGTCCTGAGGATGAACGTGAAGACGGGGAACCAACGAGAGACGAGCCCTAGGTGTTGGGACAGGCATAGGTCACTCCATTTTCCCATCAGGAAGAAGAATGAACCACAGGCTCAGCCTGCGCCCAGAACCAACATAGGGCCTGAAGCAATCCTGCGCTTTTGCGGCCAGCTCCCAAAAAAGCGAGGAGCCAAATGGAGCTCAGGGGCACTGCAATTCACAAACGTGCAGAGTTATAAATGAGAACTCTCGTCCACAAATATATTGAGGGAAGGCAACGAAGAGGATTTGAAAGCAAGGCAGATTTGCAGGAAACAGATTTCAGGAGGTAGATTCGACTCGCCATTAAAGCACATGAAAAGCGGCAAAACGTTGACAATGATGCCCTTGGCCAAAAGGGGCGTATGCGTTTTTTCCTGAATACATTGAGGAAAAAACGCATACGCCCCTTTTGGCCAACCAAGCAAGCCGGAAGGGCAAATCAGCGCTACAAAGAAGTCTCGCTTGCCCTCGGTCAAAAGGGTCATGCTGAACAAAGTGTAAAAACCAGAAAAGCAGGACAGGCCATGGAGACATGGGAGCCTTGCTACGCTGATGGGCGGGATGTAAATTGCCAACAGGCACTCTGGAGATGAGTACGGTGTGTCCTGAAACAAGTAATAAACACAGCGTTGAGAGCATAGGGCACTTCCACTCATGGGCGTATAAATTGGGAAAACTAAAAATCAACAAGACACAGGCACCCTAAACTTTACGGCTGCTCTGTTTCCAAGAACCTCCGCTTCGGTACACCTTCAATATCCCAGGAAAGAGAAAAATGGATAAAGAAATGGTGGTACTTGGCACAATGGAATATCACTCAGCCATGAAATCAATGTCATAAGGCTAGTTAGCAGCATGATGAGTGGATTTAGGTACGATGATTCTAAGTGAAATAAGTCACACAGAAAAAGGCACTTATCCTAAGATATCGCTTATAGAGGGAATGTCAAAATCGCTACACTTGAACTGAATTACAAAACAGAACAGAGGCACACCTTTAGAAGACACACTATGGCTGCTTAACCGGAAAGGTGAGGTGGGGTGATGCATAAAACAAGGGTTTGAAATTAGCTCAGACACCGCTCCATAAGCCAAATATGTAATAGACAAGGCTTACTCCCTGCTCAGTGAACTGGACTCAACACCCCCTAGTCACCGCACAAGAATATATCTGACTAGTATGAATCTGAAAACCTATGTATTGATATCTCTCTGCAAGTGAATCAAGAGGGTGTAAAGCGGCATAAACACAGCAGGGAATAGCAGCCAAACCCCATTCTAAACATACATTACTTTAAAAAACCCACAAAGCAAAGACAGTGAAAGAGAGAGAAATTCTTACAAAATCCGTTCAGGGTCTCTGATGCAACCTGGATTGACCATATCTAGACCAACAGCTGGATGAGACATAAGGCTGGACACTCTTGGGGCTGAGAGGATTGGTGAGGTTGGGTGAGCAAATGCAGATACTTTAAAGTAATACCGCGGGGTACCCACCCCATGGGTCTCAAATCTCCAGGTACAAGGGAATCTTCCTACATCAAAACATGCATGGGAAACCCAGAAGATGGTATGCCATGAGATCGGGAAAGGTTTCTAAAACGCAACTCATTTCTCCTCTCCTTGTGCTCGGGTTCGCCATTCCAGCTGATTGACTAACCATCTCCCTACTTGGAGAATCAGCTCCTTTAACCTCCTGTTTCGTCCAGGTTGCAATTTGTCCTGAGGATGAACGGGAAGACGAGGATCCAACGAAAGACTAGCCCTAGGTGTTGGGACAGGCACAGGTCACTCCATTTTCCCATCAGGAAGAAGAATGAACCACAGGCTCAGCCTGCCCCCCAGAACCAAAATAGGGCCTGAAGCAATCCTGCGCTTTTGCGGCCAGCTCCCAAAAAAGCGAGGAGACAAATGGAGCTCAGGGGCACTGCAATTCACAAACGTGCAGAGTTATAAATGAGAACTCTCGTCCACAAATATATTGAGGGAAGGCAATGAAGAGGATTTGAAAGCAAGGCAGATTTGCAGGAAACAGATTTCAGGAGGTAGATTCGACTCGCCTTGAAAGCACATGAAAAGCGGCAAAACGTTGACAATGATGCCCTTGGCCAAAAAGGGCGTATGCGTTTTTTCCTGAATATATTCAGGAAAAAACGCATACGCCCTTTTTGGCCAACCAAGCAAGCCGGAAGTGCAAATCAACGCTACAAAGAAGTCTCGATTGCCCTCGGTCAAAAGGGCCATGCTGAACAAAGTGTAAAAACCAGAAAAGCAGGACAGGCCATGGAGACATGGGAGCCTTACTACGCTGATGGGCGGGATGTAAATTGCCAACAGGCACTCTGGAGAAGAGTACGGTGTGTCCTGACACAAGTAATAAACACAGCGTTGAGAGCATAGGGCACTTCCACTCATGGGCGTATAAATTGGGAAAACTAAAAATCAACAAGACACAGGCACCCCAAACTTTACGGCTGCTCTGTTTCCAAGAACCTCCGCTTCGGTACACCTTCAATATCACAGGAAAGAGAAAAATGGATAAAGAAATGGTGGTACTTGGCACAATGCAATATCACTCAGCCATGAAATCAATGTCATAAGGCTAGTTAGCAGCATGATGAGTGGATTTAGGTACGATGATTCTAAGTGAAATAAGTCACACAGAAAAAGGCACTTATCCTAAGATATCGCTTATAGAGGGAATGTCAAAATCGCTACACTTGAACTGAATTACAAAACAGAACAGAGGCACACCTTTAGAAGACACACTATGGCTGCTTAACCGGAAAGGTGAGGTGGGGTGATGCATAAAACAAGGGTTTGAAATTAGCTCAGACACCGCTCCATAAGCCAAATATGTAATAGACAAGGCCTACTCCCTGCTCAGTGAACTGGACTCAACACCCCCTAGTCACCGCACAAGAATATATCTGACTAGTATGAATCTGAAAACCTATGTATTGATATCTCTCTGCAAGTGAATCAAGAGGGTGTAAAGCGGCATAAACACAGCAGGGAATAGCAGCCAAACCCCATTCTAAACATACATTACTTTAAAAAACCCACAAAGCAAAGACAGTGAAAGAGAGAGAAATTCTTACAAAATCCGTTCAGGGTCTCTGATGCAACCTGGATTGACCATATCTAGACCCACAGCTGGATGAGACATAAGGCTGGACACTCTTGGGGCTGAGAGGATTGGTGAGGTTGGGTGAGCAAATGCAGATACTTTAAAGTAATACCGCGGGGTACCCACCCCATGGGTCTCAAATCTCCAGGTACAAGGGAATCTTCCTACATCAAAACATGCATGGGAAACCCAGAAGATGGTATGCCATGAGATCGGGAAAGGTTTCTAAAACGCACCTCATTTCTCCTCTCCTTGTGCTCGGGTTCGCCATTCCAGCTGCTTGACTAACCATCTCCCTACTTGGAGAATCAGCACCTTTAACCTCCTGTTTCGTCCAGGTTGCAATTTGTCCTGAGGATGAACGGGAAGACGGGGAACCAACGAAAGACTAGCCCTAGGTGTTGGGACAGGCACAGGTCACTCCATTTTCCCATCAGGAAGAAGAATGAACCACAGGCTCAGCCTGCCCCCCAGAACCAAAATAGGGCCTGAAGCAATCCTGCGCTTTTGCAGGCAGCTCCCAAAAAAGCGAGGAGACAAATGGAGCTCAGGGGCACTGCAATTCACAAACGTGCAGAGTTATAAATGAGAACTCTCGTCCACAAATATATTGAGGGAAGGCAACGAAGAGGATTTGAAAGCAAGGCAGATTTGCAGGAAACAGATTTCAGGAGGTAGATTCGACTCGCCTTTAAAGCACATGAAAAGCGGCAAAAGGTTGACAATGATGCCCTTGGCCAAAAAGGGCGTATGCGTTTTTTCCTGAATATATTCAGGAAAAAACGCATACGCCCTTTTTGGCCAACCAAGCAAGCCGGAAGTGCAAATCAACGCTACAAAGAAGTCTCGCTTGCCCTCGGTCAAAAGGGCCATGCTGAACAAAGTGTAAAAACCAGAAAAGCAGGACAGGCCATGGAGACATGGGAGCCTTACTACGCTGATGGGCGGGATGTAAATTGCCAACAGGCGCTCTGGAGAAGAGTACGGTGTGTCCTGAAACAAGTAATAAACACAGCGTAGAGAGCATAGGGCACTTCCACTCATGGGCGTATAAATTGGGAAAACTAAAAATCAACAAGACACAGGCACCCTAAAGTTTACGGCTGCTCTGTTTCCAAGAACCTCCGCTTCGGTACACCTTCAATATCCCAGGAAAGAGAAAAATGGATAAAGAAATGGTGGTACTTGGCACAATGGAATATCACTCAGCCATGAAATCAATGTCATAAGGCTAGTTAGCAGCATGATGAGTGGATTTAGGTACGATGATTCTAAGTGAAATAAGTCACACAGAAAAAGACACTTATCCTAAGATATCGCTTATAGAGGGAATGTCAAAATCGCTACACTTGAACTGAATTACAACACAGAACAGAGGCACACCTTTAGAAGACACACTATGGCTGCTTAACGGGAAAGGTGAGGTGGGGTGATGCATAAAACAAGGGTTTCAAATTAGCTCAGAGACCGCTCCATAAGCCAAATATGTAATAGACAAGGCCTACTCCCTGCTCAGTGAACTGGACTCAACACACCCTAGTCACCACACAAAAATATATCTGACTAGTAAGAATCTGAAAACCTATGTATCGATATCTCTCTGCAAGTGAATCAAGAGGTTGTAAAGCGGCATCAACACAGCAGGGAAAAGCAGCCAAGCCCGATTCTAAACATACATTACTTTAAAAAACCCACAAAACAAAGACAGTGAAAGAGAGAGAAATTCTTACAAAATCCGTTCAGGGTCTATGATGCAACCTGGATTGACCATATCTACACCCACAGCTGAATGAGACATAAGGCGGGACACTCTTGGGGCTGAGAGGATTGGTGAGGTTGGGTGAGCAAACGCAGATACTTTAAGGTAACACTGCGGGGAACACACCCCATGGGTCTCAAATCTCCAGGTAGAAGGGCATCTTCCTACATCAAAACATGCATGGGAAACCCAGAAGATGGTATGCCATGAGATCGGGAAAGGTTTCTAAAATGCACCTCATTTCTCCTCTCCTTGTGCTCGGGTTCACCATTCCAGCTGCTTGACTAACCATCTCCCTACTTGGAGAATCAGCACCTTTAACCTCCTGATTGTACAGGTTGCAATTTGTCCTGAGGATGAACGTGAAGACGGGGAACCAACGAGAGACGAGCCCTAGGTGTTGGGACAGGCATAGGTCACTCCATTTTCCCATCAGGAAGAAGAATGAACCACAGGCTCAGCCTGCCCCCAGAACCAAAATAGGGCCTGAAGCAATCCTGCGCTTTTGCGGCCAGCTCCCAAAAAAGCGAGGAGCCAAATGGAGCTCAGGGGCACTGCAATTCACAAACGTGCAGAGTTATAAATGAGAACTCTCGTCCACAAATATATTGAGGGAAGGCAACGAAGAGGATTTGAAAGCAAGGCAGATTTGCAGGAAACAGATTTCAGGAGGTAGATTCGACTCGCCATTAAAGCACATGAAAAGCGGCAAAACGTTGACAATGATGCCCTTGGCCAAAAGGGGCGTATGCGTTTTTTCCTGAATACATTGAGGAAAAAACGCATACGCCCCTTTTGGCCAACCAAGCAAGCCGGAAGGGCAAATCAGCGCTACAAAGAAGTCTCGCTTGCCCTCGGTCAAAAGGGTCATGCTGAACAAAGTGTAAAAACCAGAAAAGCAGGACAGGCCATGGAGACATGGGAGCCTTGCTACGCTGATGGGCGGGATGTAAATTGCCAACAGGCACTCTGGAGATGAGTACGGTGTGTCCTGAAACAAGTAATAAACACAGCGTTGAGAGCATAGGGCACTTCCACTCATGGGCGTATAAATTGGGAAAACTAAAAATCAACAAGACACAGGCACCCCAAACTTTACGGCTGCTCTGTTTCCAAGAACCTCCGCTTCGGTACACCTTCAATATCCCAGGAAAGAGAAAAATGGATAAAGAAATGGTGGTACTTGGCACAATGCAATATCACTCAGCCATGAAATCAATGTCATAAGGCTAGTTAGCAGCATGATGAGTGGATTTAGGTACGATGATTCTAAGTGAAATAAGTCACACAGAAAAAGGCACTTATCCTAAGATATCGCTTATAGAGGGAATGTCAAAATCGCTACACTTGAACTGAATTACAAAACAGAACAGAGGCACACCTTTAGAAGACACACTATGGCTGCTTAACCGGAAAGGTGAGGTGGGGTGATGCATAAAACAAGGGTTTGAAATTAGCTCAGACACCGCTCCATAAGCCAAATATGTAATAGACAAGGCCTACTCCCTGCTCAGTGAACTGGACTCAACACCCCCTAGTCACCACACAAGAATATATCTGACTAGTATGAATCTGAAAACCTATGTATTGATATCTCTCTGCAAGTGAATCAAGAGGGTGTAAACCGGCATAAACACAGCAGGGAATAGCAGCCAAACCCCATTCTAAACATACATTACTTTAAAAAACCCACAAAGCAAAGACAGTGAAAGAGAGAGAAATTCTTACAAAATCCGTTCAGGGTCTATGATGCAACCTGGATTGACCATATCTAGACCCACAGCTGGATGAGACATAAGGCTGGACACTCTTGGGGCTGAGAGGATTGGTGAGGTTGGGTGAGCAAATGCAGATACTTTAAAGTAATACCGCGGGGTACCCACCCCATGGGTCTCAAATCTCCAGGTACAAGGGAATCTTCCTACATCAAAACATGCATGGGAAACCCAGAAGATGGTATGCCATGAGATCGGGAAAGGTTTCTAAAACGCACCTCATTTCTCCTCTCCTTGTGCTCGGGTTCGCCATTCCAGCTGCTTGACTAACCATCTCCCTACTTGGAGAATCAGCACCTTTAACCTCCTGTTTCGTCCAGGTTGCAATTTGTCCTGAGGATGAACAGGAAGACGGGGAACCAACGAAAGACTAGCCCTAGGTGTTGGGACAGGCACAGGTCACTCCATTTTCCCATCAGGAAGAAGAATGAACCACAGGCTCAGCCTGCACCCCAGAACCAAAATAGGGCCTGAAGCAATCCTGCGCTTTTGCGGCCAGCTCCCAAAAAAGCGAGGAGACAAATGGAGCTCAGGGGCACTGCAATTCACAAACGTGCAGAGTTATAAATGAGAACTCTCGTCCACAAATATATTGAGGGAAGGCAACGAAGAGGATTTGAAAGCAAGGCAGATTTGCAGGAAACAGATTTCAGGAGGTAGATTCGACTCGCCTTTAAAGCACATGAAAAGCGGCAAAAGGTTGACAATGATGCCCTTGGCCAAAAAGGGCGTATGCGTTTTTTCCTGAATATATTCAGGAAAAAACGCATACGCCCTTTTTGGCCAACCAAGCAAGCCGGAAGTGCAAATCAACGCTACAAAGAGGTCTCGCTTGCCCTCGGTCAAAAGGGCCATGCTGAAAAAAGTGTAAAAACCAGAAAAGCAGGACAGGCCATGGAGACATGGGAGCCTTACTACGCTGATGGGCGGGATGTAAATTGCCAACAGGCACTCTGGAGAAGAGTACGGTGTGTCCTGAAACAAGTAATAAACACAGCGTAGAGAGCATAGGGCACTTCCACTCATGGGCGTATAAATTGGGAAAACTAAAAATCAACAAGACACAGGCACCCTAAAGTTTACGGCTGCTCTGTTTCCAAGAACCTCCGCTTCGGTACACCTTCAATATCCCAGGAAAGAGAAAAATGGATAAACAAATGGTGGTACTTGGCACAATGGAATATCACTCAGCCATGAAATCAATGTCATAAGGCTAGTTAGCAGCATGATGAGTGGATTTAGCGACGATGATTCTAAGTGAAATAAGTCACACAGAAAAAGACACTTATCCTAAGATATCGCTTATAGAGGGAATGTCAAAATCGCTACACTTGAACTGAATTACAAAACAGAACAGAGTCACACCTTTAGAAGACACACTATGGCTGCTTAACGGGAAAGGTGAGGTGGGGTGATGCATAAAACAAGGGTTTGAAATTAGCTCAAAGACCGCTCAATAAGCCAAATATGTAATAGACAAGGCCTACTCCCTGCTCAGTGAACTGGACTCAACACACCCTAGTCACCACACTAGTAAGAATCTGAAAACCTATGTATCGATATCTCTCTGCAAGTGAATCAAGAGGGTGTAAAGCGGCATCAACACAGCAGGGAAAAGCAGCCAAGACCGATTCTAAACGTAAATTACTTTAAAAAACCCACAAAACAAAGACAGTGAAAGAGAGAGAAATTCTTACAAAATCCGTTCAGGGTCTATGATGCAACCTGGATTGACCATATCTAGACCCACAGCTGGATGAGACATAAGGCTGGACACTCTTGGGGCTGAGAGGATTGGTGAGGTTGGGTGAGCAAACGCAGATACTTTAAAGTAACACTGCGGGGAACACACCCCATGGGTCTCAAATCTCCAGGTACAAGGGCATCTTCCTACATCAAAACATGCATGGGAAACCCAGAAGATGGTATGCCATGAGATCGGGAAAGGTTTCTAAAACGCACCTCATTTTTCCTCTCCTTGTGCTCTGGTTTGCCATTCCAGCCGCTTGACTAACCATCTCCCTACTTGGAGAATCAGCACCTTTAACCTCCTGATTGTACAGGTTGCAATTTGTCCTGAGGATGAAAGGGAAGTTGCGGAACCAACTAGAGACAATCCCTAGGTTTTGGGACAGGCATAGGTGACTCCATTTTCCCATCAGGAAGAAGAATGAACCACAGGCTCAGCCTGCCCCCCAGAACCAAAATAGGGCTTGAAGCAATCCTGCGCTTTTGCGGCCAGCTCCCAAAAAAGCGAGGAGACAAATGGAGCTCAGGGGCAGTGCAATTCACCAACGTGCAGAGTTATAAATGAGAACTCTCGTCCACAAATATATTGAGGGAAGGCAACGAAGAGGATTTGAAAGCAAGGCAGATTTGCAGGAAACAGATTTCAGGAGGTAGATTCGACTCGCCTTTAAAGCACATGAAAAGCGGCAAAACGTTGACAATGATGCCCTTGGCCAAAAAGGGCGTATGCGTTTTTTCCTGAATATATTCAGGAAAAAACGCATACGCCCTTTTTGGCCAACCAAGCAAGCCGGAAGGGCAAATCAGCGCTACAAAGAAGTCTCGCTTGCCCTCGGTCAAAAGGGCCATGCTGAACAAAGTGTAAAAACCAGAAAAGCAGGACAGGCCATGGAGACATGGGAGCCTTGCTACGCTGATGGGCGGGATGTAAATTGCCAACAGGCACTCTGGAGAAGAGTACGGTGTGTCCTGAAACAAGTAATAAACACAGCGTAGAGAGCATAGGGCACTTCCACTCATGGGCGTATAAATTGGGAAAACTAAAAATCAACAAGACACAGGCACCCTAAAGTTTACGGCTGCTCTGTTTCCAAGAACCTCCGCTTCGGTACACCTTCAATATCCCAGGAAAGAGAAAAATGGATAAAGAAATGGTGGTACTTGGCACAATGGAATATCACTCAACCATGAAATCAATGTCATAAGGCTAGTTAGCAGCATGATGAGTGGATTTAGGTACGATGATTCTAAGTGAAATAAGTCACACAGAAAAAGACACTTATCCTAAGATATCGCTTATAGAGGGAATGTCAAAATCGCTACACTTGAACTGAATTACAAAACAGAACAGAGTCACACCTTTAGAAGACACACTATGGCTGCTTAACGGGAAAGGTGAGGTGGGGTGATGCATAAAACAAGGGTTTGAAATTAGCTCAGAGACCGCTCCATAAGCCAAATATGTAATAGACAAGGCCTACTCCCTGCTCAGTGAACTGGACTCAACACACCCTAGTCACCACACAAGAATATATCTGACTAGTAAGAATCTGAAAACCTATGTATCGATATCTCTCTGCAATGAATCAAGAGGGTGTAAAGCGGCATCAACACAGCAGGGAAAAGCAGCCAAGCATGATTCTAAACATAAATTACTTTAAAAAACCCACAAAACAAAGACAGTGAAAGAGAGAGAATTTCTTACAAAATCCGTTCAGGGTCTATGATGCAACCTGGATTGACCATATCTAGACCCACAGCTGGATGAGACATAAGGCTGGACACTCTTGGGGCTGAGAGGATTGGTGAGGTTGGGTGAGCAAACGCAGATAATTTAAAGTAACACTGCGGGGAACACACCCCATGGGTCTCAAATCTCCAGGTACAAGGGCATCTTCCTACATCAAAACATGCATGGGAAACCCAGAAGATGGTATGCCATGAGATCGGGAAAGGTTTCTAAAACGCACCTCATTTCTCCTCTCCTTGTGCTCGGGTTCGCCATTCCAGCCGCTTGACTAACCATCTCCCTACTTGGAGAATCAGCACCTTTAACCTCCTGATTGTACAGGTTGCAATTTGTCCTGAGGATGAATGGGAAGACGCAGAACCAACGACAGACGAGCCCTAGGTGTTGGGACAGGCATAGGTCACTCCATTTTCCCATCAGGAAGAAGAATGAACCACAGGCTCAGCCTGCCCCCCAGAACCAAAATAGGGCCTGAAGCAATCCTGCGCTTTTGCGGCCAGCTCCCAAAAAAGCGAGGAGACAAATGGAGCTCAGGGGCACTGCAATTCACAAACGTGCAGAGTTATAAATGAGAACTCTCGTCCACAAATATATTGAGGGAAGGCAACGAAGAGGATTTGAAAGCAAGGCAGATTTGCAGGAAACAGATTTCAGGAGGTAGATTCGACTCGCCTTTAAAGCACATGAAAAGCGGCAAAACGTTGACAATGATGCCCTTGGCCAAAAAGGGCGTATGCGTTTTTTCCTGAATATATTCAGGAAAAAACGCATACGCCCTTTTTGGCCAACCAAGCAAGCCGGAAGGGCAAATCAGCGCTACAAAGAAGTCTCGCTTGCCCTCGGTCAAAAGGGCCATGCTGAACAAAGTGTAAAAACCAGAAAAGCAGGACAGGCCATGGAGACATGGGAGCCTTGCTACGCTGATGGGCGGGATGTAAATTGCCAACAGGCGCTCTGGAGAAGAGTACGGTGTGTCCTGAAACAAGTAATAAACACAGCGTAGAGAGCATAGGGCACTTCCACTCATGGGCGTATAAATTGGGAAAACTAAAAATCAACAAGACACAGGCACCCTAAAGTTTACGGCTGCTCTGTTTCCAAGAACCTCCGCTTCGGTACACCTTCAATATCCCAGGAAAGAGAAAAATGGATAAAGAAATGGTGGTACTTGGCACAATGGAATATCACTCAGCCATGAAATCAATGTCATAAGGCTAGTTAGCAGCATGATGAGTGGATTTAGGTACGATGATTCTAAGTGAAATAAGTCACACAGAAAAAGACACTTATCCTAAGATATCGCTTATAGAGGGAATGTCAAAATCGCTACACTTGAACTGAATTACAAAACAGAACAGAGTCACACCTTTAGAAGACACACTATGGCTGCTTAACGGGAAAGGTGAGGTGGGGTGATGCATAAAACAAGGGTTTCAAATTAGCTCAGAGACCGCTCCATAAGCCAAATATGTAATAGACAAGGCCTACTCCCTGCTCAGTGAACTGGACTCAACACACCCTAGTCACCACACAAGAATATATCTGACTAGTAAGAATCTGAAAACCTATGTATCGATATCTCTCTGCAATGAATCAAGAGGGTGTAAAGCGGCATCAACACAGCAGGGAAAAGCAGCCAAGCATGATTCTAAACATAAATTACTTTAAAAAACCCACAAAACAAAGACAGTGAAAGAGAGAGAATTTCTTACAAAATCCGTTCAGGGTCTATGATGCAACCTGGATTGACCATATCTAGACCCACAGCTGGATGAGACATAAGGCTGGACACTCTTGGGGCTGAGAGGATTGGTGAGGTTGGGTGAGCAAACGCAGATAATTTAAAGTAACACTGCGGGGAACACACCCCATGGGTCTCAAATCTCCAGGTACAAGGGCATCTTCCTACATCAAAACATGCATGGGAAACCCAGAAGATGGTATGCCATGAGATCGGGAAAGGTTTCTAAAACGCACCTCATTTCTCCTCTCCTTGTGCTCGGGTTCGCCATTCCAGCCGCTTGACTAACCATCTCCCTACTTGGAGAATCAGCACCTTTAACCTCCTGATTGTACAGGTTGCAATTTGTCCTGAGGATGAATGGGAAGACGCAGAACCAACGAGAGACGAGCCCTAGGTGTTGGGACAGGCATAGGTCACTCCATTTTCCCATCAGGAAGAAGAATGAACCACAGGCTCAGCCTGCCCCCCAGAACCAAAATAGGGCCTGAAGCAATCCTGCGCTTTTGCGGCCAGCTCCCAAAAAAGCGAGGAGACAAATGGAGCTCAGGGGCACTGCAATTCACAAACGTGCAGAGTTATAAATGAGAACTCTCGTCCACAAATATATTGAGGGAAGGCAACGAAGAGGATTTGAAAGCAAGGCAGATTTGCAGGAAACAGATTTCAGGAGGTAGATTCGACTCGCCTTTAAAGCACATGAAAAGCGGCAAAACGTTGACAATGATGCCCTTGGCCAAAAAGGGCGTATGCGTTTTTTCCTGAATATATTCAGGAAAAAACGCATACGCCCTTTTTGGCCAACCAAGCAAGCCGGAAGGGCAAATCAGCGCTACAAAGAAGTCTCGCTTGCCCTCGGTCAAAAGGGCCATGCTGAACAAAGTGTAAAAACCAGAAAAGCAGGACAGGCCATGGAGACATGGGAGCCTTGCTACGCTGATGGGCGGGATGTAAATTGCCAACAGGCACTCTGGAGAAGAGTACGGTGTGTCCTGAAACAAGTAATAAACACAGCGTAGAGAGCATAGGGCACTTCCACTCATGGGCGTATAAATTGGGAAAAGTAAAAATCAACAAGACACAGGCACCCTAAAGTTTACGGCTGCTCTGTTTCCAAGAACCTCCGCTTCGGTACACCTTCAATATCCCAGGAAAGAGAAAAATGGATAAAGAAATGGTGGTACTTGGCACAATGGAATATCACTCAGCCATGAAATCAATGTCATAAGGCTAGTTAGCAGCATGATGAGTGGATTTAGGTACGATGAATCTAAGTGAAATAAGTCACACAGAAAAAGGCACTTATCCTAAGATATCGCTTATAGAGGGAATGTCAAAATCGCTACACTTGAACTGAATTACAAAACAGAACAGAGTCACACCTTTAGAAGACACACTATGGCTGCTTAACGGGAAAGGTGAGGTGGGGTGATGCATAAAACAAGGGTTTGAAATTAGCTCAGAGACCGCTCCATAAGCCAAATATGTAATAGACAAGGCCTACTCCCTGCTCAGTGAACTGGACTCAACACACCCTAGTCACCACACAAGAATATATCTGACTAGTAAGAATCTGAAAACCTATGTATCGATATCTCTCTGCAATGAATCAAGAGGGTGTAAAGCGGCATCAACACAGCAGGGAAAAGCAGCCAAGCATGATTCTAAACATAAATTACTTTAAAAAACCCACAAAACAAAGACAGTGAAAGAGAGAGAATTTCTTACAAAATCCGTTCAGGGTCTATGATGCAACCTGGATTGACCATATCTAGACCCACAGCTGGATGAGACATAAGGCTGGACACTCTTGGGGCTGAGAGGATTGGTGAGGTTGGGTGAGCAAACGCAGATAATTTAAAGTAACACTGCGGGGAACACACCCCATGGGTCTCAAATCTCCAGGTACAAGGGCATCTTCCTACATCAAAACATGCATGGGAAACCCAGAAGATGGTATGCCATGAGATCGGGAAAGGTTTCTAAAACGCACCTCATTTCTCCTCTCCTTGTGCTCGGGTTCGCCATTCCAGCCGCTTGACTAACCATCTCCCTACTTGGAGAATCAGCACCTTTAACCTCCTGATTGTACAGGTTGCAATTTGTCCTGAGGATGAATGGGAAGACGCAGAACCAACGAGATACGAGCCCTAGGTGTTGGGACAGGCATAGGTCACTCCATTTTCCCATCAGGAAGAAGAATGAACCACAGGCTCAGCCTGCCCCCCAGAACCAAAATAGGGCCTGAAGCAATCCTGCGCTTTTGCGGCCAGCTCCCAAAAAAGCGAGGAGACAAATGGAGCTCAGGGGCACTGCAATTCACAAACGTGCAGAGTTATAAATGAGAACTCTCGTCCACAAATATATTGAGGGAAGGCAACGAAGAGGATTTGAAAGCAAGGCAGATTTGCAGGAAACAGATTTCAGGAGGTAGATTCGACTCGCCTTTAAAGCACATGAAAAGCGGCAAAACGTTGACAATGATGCCCTTGGCCAAAAAGGGCGTATGCGTTTTTTCCTGAATATATTCAGGAAAAAACGCATACGCCCTTTTTGGCCCACCAAGCAAGCCGGAAGGGCAAATCAGCGCTACAAAGAAGTCTCGCTTGCCCTCGGTCAAAAGGGCCATGCTGAACAAAGTGTAAAAACCAGAAAAGCAGGACAGGCCATGGAGACATGGGAGCCTTGCTACGCTGATGGGCGGGATGTAAATTGCCAACAGGCACTCTGGAGAAGAGTACGGTGTGTCCTGAAACAAGTAATAAACACAGCGTAGAGAGCATAGGGCACTTCCACTCATGGGCGTATAAATTGGGAAAACTAAAAATCAACAAGACACAGGCACCCTAAAGTTTACGGCTGCTCTGTTTCCAAGAACCTCCGCTTCGGTACACCTTCAATATCCCAGGAAAGAGAAAAATGGATAAAGAAATGGTGGTACTTGGCACAATGGAATATCACTCAGCCATGAAATCAATGTCATAAGGCTAGTTAGCAGCATGATGAGTGGATTTAGGTACGATGATTCTAAGTGAAATAAGTCACACAGAAAAAGACACTTATCCTAAGATATCGCTTATAGAGGGAATGTCAAAATCGCTACACTTGAACTGAATTACAAAACAGAACAGAGTCACACCTTTAGAAGACACACTATGGCTGCTTAACGGGAAAGGTGAGGTGGGGTGATGCATAAAACAAGGGTTTGAAATTAGTTCAGACACTGCTCCATAAGCCAAATATGTAATAGAAAAGGCCTACTCCCTGCTCAGTGAACTGGACTCAACACACCCTAGTCACCACACTAGTAAGAATCTTAAAACCTATGTATCGATATCTCTCTGCAAGTGAATCAAGAGGGTGTAAAACGGCATCAACACAGCAGGGAAAAGCAGCCAAGACCGATTCTAAACGTAAATTACTTTAAAAAACCCACAAAACAAAGACCGTGAAAGAGAGAGAAATTCTTACAAAATCCGTTCAGGGTCTATGATGCAACCTGGATTGACCATATCTAGACCCACAGCTGGATGAGACATAAGGCTGGACACTCTTGGGGCTGAGAGGATAGGTGAGGTTGGGTGAGCAAACGCAGATACTTTAAAGTAACACTGCGGGGAACACACCCCATGGGTCTCAAATCTCCAGGTACAAGGGCATCTTCCTACATCAAAACATGCATGGGAAACCCAGAAGATGGTATGCCATGAGATCGGGAAAGGTTTCTAAAACGCACCTCATTTCTCCTCTCCTTGTGCTCCGGTTCGCCATTCCAGCCGCTTGACTAACCATCTCCCTACTTGGAGAATCAGCACCTTTAACCTCCTGATTGTACAGGTTGCAATTTGTCCTGAGGATGAATGGGAAGACGCAGAACCAACGACAGACGAGCCCTAGGTGTTGGGACAGGCATAGGTCACTCCATTTTCCCATCAGGAAGAAGAATGAACCACAGGCTCAGCCTGCCCCCCAGAACCAAAATAGGGCCTGAAGCAATCCTGCGCTTTTGCGGCCAGCTCCCAAAAAAGCGAGGAGACAAATGGAGCTCAGGGGCACTGCAATTCACAAACGTGCAGAGTTATAAGTGAGAACTCTCGTCCACAAATATATTGAGGGAAGGCAACAAAGAGGATTTGAAAGCAAGGCAGATTTGCAGGAAACAGATTTCAGGAGGTAGATTCGACTCGCCTTTAAAGCACATGAAAAGCAGCAAAACGTTGACAATGATGCCCTTGGCCAAAAAGGGCGTATGCGTTTTTTCCTGAATATATTCAGGAAAAAACGCATACGCCCTTTTTGGCCAACCAAGCAAGCCGGAAGGGCAAATCAGCGCTACAAAGAAGTCTCGCTTGCCCTTGGTCAAAAGGGCCATGCTGAACAAACTGTAAAAACCAGAAAAGCAGGACAGGCCATGGAGACATGGGAGCCTTGCTACGCTGATGGGCGGGATGTAAATTGCCAACAGGAACTCTGGAGAAGAGTACGGTGTGTCCTGAAACAAGTAATAAACACAGCGTAGAGAGCATAGGGCACTTCCACTCATGGGCGTATAAATTGGGAAAACTAAAAATCAACAAGACACAGGCACTCTAAAGTTTACGTCTGCTCTGTTTCCAAGAACCTCCGCTTCGGTACACCTTCAATATCCCAGGAAAGAGAAAAATGGATAAAGAAATGGTGGTACTTGGCACAATGGAATATCACTCAGCCATGAAATCAATGTCATAAGGCTAGTTAGCAGCATGATGAGTGGATTTAGGTACGATGATTCTAAGTGAAATAAGTCACACAGAAAAAGACACTTATCCTAAGATATCGCTTATAGAGGGAATGTCAAAATCGCTACACTTGAACTGAATTACAAAACAGAACAGAGTCACACCTTTAGAAGACACACTATGGCTGCTTAACGGGAAAGGTGAGGTGGGGTGATGCATAAAACAAGGGTTTGAAATTAGCTCAGAGACCGCTCCATAAGCCAAATATGTAATAGACAAGGCCTACTCCCTGCTCAGTGAACTGGACTCAACACACCCTAGTCACCACACAAGAATATATCTGACTAGTAAGAATCTGAAAACCTATGTATCGATATCTCTCTGCAATGAATCAAGAGGGTGTAAAGCGGCATCAACACAGCAGGGAAAAGCAGCCAAGCATGATTCTAAACATAAATTACTTTAAAAAACCCACAAAACAAAGACAGTGAAAGAGAGAGAATTTCTTACAAAATCCGTTCAGGGTCTATGATGCAACCTGGATTGACCATATCTAGACCCACAGCTGGATGAGACATAAGGCTGGACACTCTTGGGGCTGAGAGGATTGGTGAGGTTGGGTGAGCAAACGCAGATAATTTAAAGTAACACTGCGGGGAACACACCCCATGGGTCTCAAATCTCCAGGTACAAGGGCATCTTCCTACATCAAAACATGCATGGGAAACCCAGAAGATGGTATGCCATGAGATCGGGAAAGGTTTCTAAAACGCACCTCATTTCTCCTCTCCTTGTGCTCGGGTTCGCCATTCCAGCCGCTTGACTAACCATCTCCCTACTTGGAGAATCAGCACCTTTAACCTCCTGATTGTACAGGTTGCAATTTGTCCTGAGGATGAATGGGAAGACGCAGAACCAACGAGAGACGAGCCCTAGGTGTTGGGACAGGCATAGGTCACTCCATTTTCCCATCAGGAAGAAGAATGAACCACAGGCTCAGCCTGCCCCCCAGAACCAAAATAGGGCCTGAAGCAATCCTGCGCTTTTGCGGCCAGCTCCCAAAAAAGCGAGGAGACAAATGGAGCTCAGGGGCACTGCAATTCACAAACGTGCAGAGTTATAAATGAGAACTCTCGTCCACAAATATATTGAGGGAAGGCAACGAAGAGGATTTGAAAGCAAGGCAGATTTGCAGGAAACAGATTTCAGGAGGTAGATTCGACTCGCCTTTAAAGCACATGAAAAGCGGCAAAACGTTGACAATGATGCCCTTGGCCAAAAAGGGCGTATGCGTTTTTTCCTGAATATATTCAGGAAAAAACGCATACGCCCTTTTTGGCCAACCAAGCAAGCCGGAAGGGCAAATCAGCGCTACAAAGAAGTCTCGCTTGCCCTCGGTCAAAAGGGCCATGCTGAACAAAGTGTAAAAACCAGAAAAGCAGGACAGGCCATGGAGACATGGGAGCCTTGCTACGCTGATGGGCGGGATGTAAATTGCCAACAGGCACTCTGGAGAAGAGTACGGTGTGTCCTGAAACAAGTAATAAACACAGCGTAGAGAGCATAGGGCACTTCCACTCATGGGCGTATAAATTGGGAAAAGTAAAAATCAACAAGACACAGGCACCCTAAAGTTTACGGCTGCTCTGTTTCCAAGAACCTCCGCTTCGGTACACCTTCAATATCCCAGGAAAGAGAAAAATGGATAAAGAAATGGTGGTACTTGGCACAATGGAATATCACTCAGCCATGAAATCAATGTCATAAGGCTAGTTAGCAGCATGATGAGTGGATTTAGGTACGATGAATCTAAGTGAAATAAGTCACACAGAAAAAGGCACTTGTCCTAAGATATCGCTTATAGAGGGAATGTCAAAATCGCTACACTTGAACTGAATTACAAAACAGAACAGAGTCACACCTTTAGAAGACACACTATGGCTGCTTAACGGGAAAGGTGAGGTGGGGTGATGCATAAAACAAGGGTTTGAAATTAGCTCAGAGACCGCTCCATAAGCCAAATATGTAATAGACAAGGCCTACTCCCTGCTCAGTGAACTGGACTCAACACACCCTAGTCACCACACAAGAATATATCTGACTAGTAAGAATCTGAAAACCTATGTATCGATATCTCTCTGCAATGAATCAAGAGGGTGTAAAGCGGCATCAACACAGCAGGGAAAAGCAGCCAAGCATGATTCTAAACATAAATTACTTTAAAAAACCCACAAAACAAAGACAGTGAAAGAGAGAGAATTTCTTACAAAATCCGTTCAGGGTCTATGATGCAACCTGGATTGACCATATCTAGACCCACAGCTGGATGAGACATAAGGCTGGACACTCTTGGGGCTGAGAGGATTGGTGAGGTTGGGTGAGCAAACGCAGATAATTTAAAGTAACACTGCGGGGAACACACCCCATGGGTCTCAAATCTCCAGGTACAAGGGCATCTTCCTACATCAAAACATGCATGGGAAACCCAGAAGATGGTATGCCATGAGATCGGGAAAGGTTTCTAAAACGCACCTCATTTCTCCTCTCCTTGTGCTCGGGTTCGCCATTCCAGCCGCTTGACTAACCATCTCCCTACTTGGAGAATCAGCACCTTTAACCTCCTGATTGTACAGGTTGCAATTTGTCCTGAGGATGAATGGGAAGACGCAGAACCAACGAGATACGAGCCCTAGGTGTTGGGACAGGCATAGGTCACTCCATTTTCCCATCAGGAAGAAGAATGAACCACAGGCTCAGCCTGCCCCCCAGAACCAAAATAGGGCCTGAAGCAATCCTGCGCTTTTGCGGCCAGCTCCCAAAAAAGCGAGGAGACAAATGGAGCTCAGGGGCACTGCAATTCACAAACGTGCAGAGTTATAAATGAGAACTCTCGTCCACAAATATATTGAGGGAAGGCAACGAAGAGGATTTGAAAGCAAGGCAGATTTGCAGGAAACAGATTTCAGGAGGTAGATTCGACTCGCCTTTAAAGCACATGAAAAGCGGCAAAACGTTGACAATGATGCCCTTGGCCAAAAAGGGCGTATGCGTTTTTTCCTGAATATATTCAGGAAAAAACGCATACGCCCTTTTTGGCCAAGCAAGCAAGCCGGAAGGGCAAATCAGCGCTACAAAGAAGTCTCGCTTGCCCTCGGTCAAAAGGGCCATGCTGAACAAAGTGTAAAAACCAGAAAAGCAGGACAGGCCATGGAGACATGGGAGCCTTGCTACGCTGATGGGCGGGATGTAAATTGCCAACAGGCACTCTGGAGAAGAGTACGGTGTGTCCTGAAACAAGTAATAAACACAGCGTAGAGAGCATAGGGCACTTCCACTCATGGGCGTATAAATTGGGAAAACTAAAAATCAACAAGACACAGGCACCCTAAAGTTTACGGCTGCTCTGTTTCCAAGAACCTCCGCTTCGGTACACCTTCAATATCCCAGGAAAGAGAAAAATGGATAAAGAAATGGTGGTACTTGGCACAATGGAATATCACTCAGCCATGAAATCAATGTCATAAGGCTAGTTAGCAGCATGATGAGTGGATTTAGGTACGATGATTCTAAGTGAAATAAGTCACACAGAAAAAGACACTTATCCTAAGATATCGCTTATAGAGGGAATGTCAAAATCGCTACACTTGAACTGAATTACAAAACAGAACAGAGTCACACCTTTAGAAGACACACTATGGCTGCTTAACGGGAAAGGTGAGGTGGGGTGATGCATAAAACAAGGGTTTGAAATTAGTTCAGACACTGCTCCATAAGCCAAATATGTAATAGAAAAGGCCTACTCCCTGCTCAGTGAACTGGACTCAACACACCCTAGTCACCACACTAGTAAGAATCTTAAAACCTATGTATCGATATCTCTCTGCAAGTGAATCAAGAGGGTGTAAAACGGCATCAACACAGCAGGGAAAAGCAGCCAAGACCGATTCTAAACGTAAATTACTTTAAAAAACCCACAAAACAAAGACCGTGAAAGAGAGAGAAATTCTTACAAAATCCGTTCAGGGTCTATGATGCAACCTGGATTGACCATATCTAGACCCACAGCTGGATGAGACATAAGGCTGGACACTCTTGGGGCTGAGAGGATAGGTGAGGTTGGGTGAGCAAACGCAGATACTTTAAAGTAACACTGCGGGGAACACACCCCATGGGTCTCAAATCTCCAGGTACAAGGGCATCTTCCTACATCAAAACATGCATGGGAAACCCAGAAGATGGTATGCCATGAGATCGGGAAAGGTTTCTAAAACGCACCTCATTTCTCCTCTCCTTGTGCTCCGGTTCGCCATTCCAGCCGCTTGACTAACCATCTCCCTACTTGGAGAATCAGCACCTTTAACCTCCTGATTGTACAGGTTGCAATTTGTCCTGAGGATGAATGGGAAGACGCAGAACCAACGACAGACGAGCCCTAGGTGTTGGGACAGGCATAGGTCACTCCATTTTCCCATCAGGAAGAAGAATGAACCACAGGCTCAGCCTGCCCCCCAGAACCAAAATAGGGCCTGAAGCAATCCTGCGCTTTTGCGGCCAGCTCCCAAAAAAGCGAGGAGACAAATGGAGCTCAGGGGCACTGCAATTCACAAACGTGCAGAGTTATAAGTGAGAACTCTCGTCCACAAATATATTGAGGGAAGGCAACAAAGAGGATTTGAAAGCAAGGCAGATTTGCAGGAAACAGATTTCAGGAGGTAGATTCGACTCGCCTTTAAAGCACATGAAAAGCAGCAAAACGTTGACAATGATGCCCTTGGCCAAAAAGGGCGTATGCGTTTTTTCCTGAATATATTCAGGAAAAAACGCATACGCCCTTTTTGGCCAACCAAGCAAGCCGGAAGGGCAAATCAGCGCTACAAAGAAGTCTCGCTTGCCCTCGGTCAAAAGGGCCATGCTGAACAAAGTGTAAAAACCAGAAAAGCAGGACAGGCCATGGAGACATGGGAGCCTTGCTACGCTGATGGGCGGGATGTAAATTGCCAACAGGAACTCTGGAGAAGAGTACGGTGTGTCCTGAAACAAGTAATAAACACAGCGTAGAGAGCATAGGGCACTTCCACTCATGGGCGTATAAATTGGGAAAACTAAAAATCAACAAGACACAGGCACCCTAAAGTTTACGGCTGCTCTGTTTCCAAGAACCTCCGCTTCGGTACACCTTCAATATCCCAGGAAAGAGAAAAATGGATAAAGAAATGGTGGTACTTGGCACAATGGAATATCACTCAGCCATGAAATCAATGTCATAAGGCTAGTTAGCAGCATGATGAGTGGATTTAGGTACGATGATTCTAAGTGAAATAAGTCTCACAGAAAAAGACACTTATCCTAAGATATCGCTTATAGAGGGAATGTCAAAATCGCTACACTTGAACTGAATTACAAAACAGAACAGAGTCACACCTTTAGAAGACACACTATGGCTGCTTAACGGGAAAGGTGAGGTGGGGTGATGCATAAAACAAGGGTTTGAAATTAGCTCAGAGACCGCTCCATAAGCCAAATATGTAATAGACAAGGCCTACTCCCTGCTCAGTGAACTGGACTCAACACACCCTAGTCACCACACTAGTAAGAATCTGAAAACCTATGTATCGATATCTCTCTGCAAGTGAATCAAGAGGGTGTAAAGCGGCATCAACACAGCAGGGAAAAGCAGCCAAGACCGATTCTAAACGTAAATTACTTTAAAAAACCCACAAAACAAAGACCGTGAAAGAGAGAGAAATTCTTACAAAATCCGTTCATGGTCTATGATGCAACCTGGATTGACCATATCTAGACCCACAGCTGGATGAGACATAAGGCTGGACACTCTTGGGGCTGAGAGGATTGGTGAGGTTGGGTGAGCAAACGCAGATACTTTAAAGTAAAACTGCGGGGAACACACCCCATGGGTCTCAAATCTCCAGGTACAAGGGCATCTTCCTACATCAAAACATGCATGGGAAACCCAGAAGATGGTATGCCATGAGATCGGGAAAGGTTTCTAAAACGCACCTCATTTCTCCTCTCCTTGTGCTCGGGTTCGCCATTCCAGCCCCTTGACTAACCATCTCCCTACTTGGAGAATCAGCACCTTTAACCTCCTGATTGTACAGGTTGCAATTTGTCCTGAGGATGAATGGGAAGACGCAGAACCAACGAGAGACTAGCCCTAGGTGTTGGGACAGGCACAGGTCACTCCATTTTCCCATCAGGAAGAAGAATGAACCACAGGCTCAGCCTGCCCCCCAGAACCAAAATAGGGCCTGAAGCAATCCTGCGCTTTTGCGGCCAGCTCCCAAAAAAGCGAGGAGACAAATGGAGCTCAGGGGCACTGCAATTCACAAACGTGCAGAGTTATAAATGAGAACTCTCGTCCACAAATATATTGAGGGAAGGCAACAAAGAGGATTTGAAAGCAAGGCAGATTTGCAGGAAACAGATTTCAGGAGGTAGATTCGACTCGCCTTTAAAGCACATGAAAAGCGGCAAAACGTTGACAATGATGCCCTTGGCCAAAAAGGGCGTATGCGTTTTTTCCTGAATATATTCAGGAAAAAACGCATACGCCCTTTTTGGCCAACCAAGCAAGCCGGAAGGGCAAATCAGCGCTACAAAGAAGTCTCGCTTGCCCTCGGTCAAAAGGGCCATGCTGAACAAAGTGTAAAAACCAGAAAAGCAGGACAGGCCATGGAGACATGGGAGCCTTGCTACGCTGATGGGCGGGATGTAAATTGCCAACAGGCACTCTGGAGAAGAGTACGGTGTGTCCTGAAACAAGTAATAAACACAGCGTAGAGAGCATAGGGCACTTCCACTCATGGGCGTATAAATTGGGAAAACTAAAAATCAACAAGACACAGGCACCCTAAAGTTTACGGCTGCTCTGTTTCCAAGAACCTCCGCATCGGTACACCTTCAATATCCCAGGAAAGAGAAAAATGGATAAAGAAATGGTGGTACTTGGCACAATGGAATATCACTCAGCCATGAAATCAATGTCATAAGGCTAGTTAGCAGCATGATGAGTGGATTTAGGTACGATGATTCTAAGTGAAATAAGTCACACAGAAAAAGACACTTATCCTAAGATATCGCTTATAGAGGGAATGTCAAAATCGCTACACTTGAACTGAATTACAAAACAGAACAGAGTCACACCTTTAGAAGACACACTATGGCTGCTTAACGGGAAAGGTGAGGTGGGGTGATGCATAAAACAAGGGTTTGAAATTAGCTCAGAGACCGCTCCATAAGCCAAATATGTAATAGACAAGGCCTACTCCCTGCTCAGTGAACTGGACTCAACACACCCTAGTCACCACACAAGAATATATCTGACTAGTAAGAATCTGAAAACCTATGTATCGATATCTCTCTGCAAGTGAATCAAGAGGGTGTAAAGCGGCATCAACACAGCAGGGAAAAGCAGCCAAGCATGATTCTAAACATAAATTACTTTAAAAAACCCACAAAACAAAGACAGTGAAAGAGAGAGAATTTCTTACAAAATCCGTTCAGGGTCTATGATGCAACCTGGATTGACCATATCTAGACCCACAGCTGGATGAGACATAAGGCTGGACACTCTTGGGGCTGAGAGGATTGGTGAGGTTGGGTGAGCAAACGCAGATACTTTAAAGTAACACTGCGGGGAACACACCCCATGGGTCTCAAATCTCCAGGTACAAGGGCATCTTCCTACATCAAAACATGCATGGGAAACCCAGAAGATGGTATGCCATGAGATCGGGAAAGGTTTCTAAAACGCACCTCATTTCTCCTCTCCTTGTGCTCGGGTTCGCCATTCCAGCCCCTTGACTAACCATCTCCCTACTTGGAGAATCAGCACCTTTAACCTCCTGATTGTACAGGTTGCAATTTGTCCTGAGGATGAATGGGAAGACGCAGAACCAACGAGATACGAGCCCTAGGTGTTGGGACAGGCATAGGTCACTCCATTTTCCCATCAGGAAGAAGAATGAACCACAGGCTCAGCCTGCCCCCCAGAACCAAAATAGGGCCTGAAGCAATCCTGCGCTTTTGCGGCCAGCTCCCAAAAAAGCGAGGAGACAAATGGAGCTCAGGGGCACTGCAATTCACAAACGTGCAGAGTTATAAATGAGAACTCTCGTCCACAAATATATTGAGGGAAGGCAACGAAGAGGATTTGAAAGCAAGGCAGATTTGCAGGAAACAGATTTCAGGAGGTAGATTCCACTCGCCTTTAAAGCACATGAAAAGCGGCAAAACGTTGACAATGATGCCCTTGGCCAAAAAGGGCGTATGCGTTTTTTCCTGAATATATTCAGGAAAAAACGCATACGCCCATTTTGGCCAACCAAGCAAGCCGGAAGGGCAAATCAGCGCTACAAAGAAGTCTCGCTTGCCCTCGGTCAAAAGGGCCATGCTGAACAAAGTGTAAAAACCAGAAAAGCAGGACAGGCCATGGAGACATGGGAGCCTTGCTACGCTGATGGGCGGGATGTAAATTGCCAACAGGCACTCTGGAGAAGAGTACGGTGTGTCCTGAAACAAGTAATAAACACAGCGTAGAGAGCATAGGGCACTTCCACTCATGGGCGTATAAATTGGGAAAAGTAAAAATCAACAAGACACAGGCACCCTAAAGTTTACGGCTGCTCTGTTTCCAAGAACCTCCGCTTCGGTACACCTTCAATATCCCAGGAAAGAGAAAAATGGATAAAGAAATGGTGGTACTTGGCACAATGGAATATCACTCAGCCATGAAATCAATGTCATAAGGCTAGTTAGCAGCATGATGAGTGGATTTAGGTACGATGATTCTAAGTGAAATAAGTCACACAGAAAAAGACACTTATCCTAAGATATCGCTTATAGAGGGAATGTCAAAATCGCTACACTTGAACTGAATTACAAAACAGAACAGAGTCACACCTTTAGAAGACACACTATGGCTGCTTAACGGGAAAGGTGAGGTGGGGTGATGCATAAAACAAGGGTTTGAAATTAGCTCAGAGACCGCTCCATAAGCCAAATATGTAATAGACAAGGCCTACTCCCTGCTCAGTGAACTGGACTCAACACACCCTAGTCACCACACTAGTAAGAATCTGAAAACCTATGTATCGATATCTCTCTGCAAGTGAATCAAGAGGGTGTAAAGCGGCATCAACACAGCAGGGAAAAGCAGCCAAGACCGATTCTAAACGTAAATTACTTTAAAAAACCCACAAAACAAAGACCGTGAAAGAGAGAGAAATTCTTACAAAATCCGTTCAGGGTCTATGATGCAACCTGGATTGACCATATCTAGACCCACAGCTGGATGAGACATAAGGCTGGACACTCTTGGGGCTGAGAGGATTGGTGAGGTTGGGTGAGCAAACGCAGATACTTTAAAGTAACACTGCGGGGAACACACCCCATGGGTCTCAAATCTCCAGGTACAAGGGCATCTTCCTACATCAAAACATGCATGGGAAACCCAGAAGATGGTATGCCATGAGATCGGGAAAGGTTTCTAAAACGCACCTCATTTCTCCTCTCCTTGTGCTCGGGTTCGCCATTCCAGCCCCTTGACTAACCATCTCCCTACTTGGAGAATCAGCACCTTTAACCTCCTGATTGTACAGGTTGCAATTTGTCCTGAGGATGAATGGGAAGACGCAGAACCAACGAGAGACGAGCCCTAGGTGTTGGGACAGGCACAGGTCACTCCATTTTCCCATCAGGAAGAAGAATGAACCACAGGCTCAGCCTGCCCCCCAGAACCAAAATAGGGCCTGAAGCAATCCTGCGCTTTTGCGGCCAGCTCCCAAAAAAGCGAGGAGACAAATGGAGCTCAGGGGCACTGCAATTCACAAACGTGCAGAGTTATAAATGAGAACTCTCGTCCACAAATATATTGAGGGAAGGCAACGAAGAGGATTTGAAAGCAAGGCAGATTTGCAGGAAACAGATTTCAGGAGGTAGATTCGACTCGCCTTTAAAGCACATGAAAAGCGGCAAAACGTTGACAATGATGCCCTTGGCCAAAAAGGGCGTATGCGTTTTTTCCTGAATATATTCAGGAAAAAACGCATACGCCCTTTTTGGCCAACCAAGCAAGCCGGAAGGGCAAATCAGCGCTACAAAGAAGTCTCGCTTGCCCTCGGTCAAAAGGGCCATGCTGAACAAAGTGTAAAAACCAGAAAAGCAGGACAGGCCATGGAGACATGGGAGCCTTGCTACGCTGATGGGCGGGATGTAAATTGCCAACAGGCACTCTGGAGAAGAGTACGGTGTGTCCTGAAACAAGTAATAAACACAGCGTAGAGAGCATAGGGCACTTCCACTCATGGGCGTATAAATTGGGAAAACTAAAAATCAACAAGACACAGGCACCCTAAAGTTTACGGCTGCTCTGTTTCCAAGAACCTCCGCTTCGGTACACCTTCAATATCCCAGGAAAGAGAAAAATGGATAAAGAAATGGTGGTACTTGGCACAATGGAATATCACTCAGCCATGAAATCAATGTCATAAGGCTAGTTAGCAGCATGATGAGTGGATTTAGGTACGATGATTCTAAGTGAAATAAGTCACACAGAAAAAGACACATATCCTAAGATATCGCTTATAGAGGGAATGTCAAAATCGCTACACTTGAACTGAATTACAAAAGAGAACAGAGTCACACCTTTAGAAGACACACTATGGCTGCTTAACGGGAAAGGTGAGGTGGGGTGATGCATAAAACAAGGGTTTGAAATTAGCTCAGAGACCGCTCCATAAGCCAAATATGTAATAGACAAGGCCTACTCCCTGCTCAGTGAACTGGACTCAACACACCCTAGTCACCACACAAGAATATATCTGACTAGTAAGAATCTGAAAACCTATGTATCGATATCTCTCTGCAAGTGAATCAAGATGGTGTAAAACGGCATCAACACAGCAGGGAAAAGCAGCCAAAACCGATTCTAAACGTAAATTACTTTAAAAAACCCACAAAACAAAGACCGTGAAAGAGAGAGAAATTCTTACAAAATCCGTTCAGGGTCTATGATGCAACCTGGATTGACCATATCTAGACCCACAGCTGGATGAGACATAAGGCTGGACACTCTTGGGGCTGAGAGGATTGGTGAGGTTGGGTGAGCAAACGCAGATACTTTAAAGTAACACTGCGGGGAACACACCCCATGGGTCTCAAATCTCCAGGTACAAGGGCATCTTCCTACATCAAAACATGCATGGGAAACCCAGAAGATGGTATGCCATGAGATCGGGAAAGGTTTCTAAAACGCACCTCATTTCTCCTCTCGTTGTGCTCGGGTTCGCCATTCCAGCCGCTTGACTAACCATCTCCCTACTTGGAGAATCAGCACCTTTAACCTCCTGATTGTACAGGTTGCAATTTGTCCTGAGGATGAATGGGAAGACGCAGAACCAACGAGAGACGAGCCCTAGGTGTTGGGACAGGCATAGGTCACTCCATTTTCCCATCAGGAAGAAGAATGAACCACAGGCTCAGCCTGCCCCCCAGAACCAAAATAGGGCCTGAAGCAAACCAGCGCTTTTGCGGCCAGCTCCCAACAAAGCGAGGAGACAAATGGAGCTCAGGGGCACTGCAATTCACAAACGTGCAGAGTTATAAATGAGAACTCTCGTCCACAAATATATTGAGGGAAGGCAACGAAGAGGATTTGAAAGCAAGGCAGATTTGCAGGAAACAGATTTCAGGAGGTAGATTCGACTCGCCTTTAAAGCACATGAAAAGCAGCAAAACGTTGACAATGATGCCCTTGGCCAAAAAGGGCGTATGCGTTTTTTCCTGAATATATTCAGGAAAAAACGCATACGCCCTTTTTGGCCAACCAAGCAAGCCGGAAGGGCAAATCAGCGCTACAAAGAAGTCTCGCTTGCCCTCGGTCAAATGGGCCATGCTGAACAAAGTGTAAAAACCAGAAAAGCAGGACAAGCCATGGAGACATGGGAGCCTTGCTACGCTGATGGGCGGGATGTAAATTGCCAACAGGCACTCTGGAGAAGAGTACGGTGTGTCCTGAAACAAGTAATAAACACAGCGTAGAGAGCATAGGGCACTTCCACTCATGGGCGTATAAATTGGGAAAACTAAAAATCAACAAGACACAGGCACCCTAAAGTTTACGGCTGCTCTGTTTCCAAGAACCTCCGCTTCGGTACACCTTCAATATCCCAGGAAAGAGAAAAATGGATAAACAAATGGTGGTACTTGGCACAATGGAATATCACTCAGCCATGAAATCAATGTCATAAGGCTAGTTAGCAGCATGATGAGTGGATTTAGGTACGATGATTCTAAGTGAAATAAGTCACACAGAAAAAGACACTTATCCTAAGATATCGCTTATAGAGGGAATGTCAAAATCGCTACACTTGAACTGAATTACAAAACAGAACAGAGTCACACCTTTAGAAGACACACTATGGCTGCTTAACGGGAAAGGTGAGGTGGGGTGATGCATAAAACAAGGGTTTGAAATTAGCTCAGACACTGCTCCATAAGCCAAATATGTAATAGACAAGGCCTACTCCCTGCTCAGTGAACTGGACTCAACACACCCTAGTCACCACACTAGTAAGAATCTGAAAACCTATGTATCGATATCTCTCTGCAAGTGAATCAAGAGGGTGTAAAACGGCATCAACACAGCAGGGAAAAGCAGCCAAGACCGATTCTAAACGTAAATTACTTTAAAAAACCCACAAAACAAAGACCGTGAAAGAGAGAGAAATTCTTACAAAATCCGTTCAGGGTCTATGATGCAACCTGGATTGACCATATCTAGACCCACAGCTGGATGAGACATAAGGCTGGACACTCTTGGGGCTGAGAGGATTGGTGAGGTTGGGTGAGCAAACGCAGATAATTTAAAGTAACACTGCGGGGAACACACCCCATGGGTCTCAAATCTCCAGGTACAAGGGCATCTTCCTACATCAAAACATGCATGGGAAACCCAGAAGATGGTATGCCATGAGATCGGGAAAGGTTTCTAAAACGCACCTCATTTCTCCTCCCCTTGTGCTCGGGTTCGCCATTCCAGCCCCTTGACTAACCATCTCCCTACTTGGAGAATCAGCACCTTTAACCTCCTGATTGTACAGGTTGCAATTTGTCCTGAGGATGAATGGGAAGACGCAGAACCAACGAGATACGAGCCCTAGGTGTTGGGACAGGCATAGGTCACTCCATTTTCCCATCAGGAAGAAGAATGAACCACAGGCTCAGCCTGCCCCCCAGAACCAAAATAGGGCCTGAAGCAATCCTGCGCTTTTGCGGCCAGCTCCCAAAAAAGCGAGGAGACAAATGGAGCTCAGGGGCACTGCAATTCACAAACGTGCAGAGTTATAAATGAGAACTCTCGTCCACAAATATATTGAGGGAAGGCAACGAAGAGGATTTGAAAGCAAGGCAGATTTGCAGGAAACAGATTTCAGGAGGTAGATTCGACTCGCCTTTAAAGCACATGAAAAGCGGCAAAACGTTGACAATGATGCCCTTGGCCAAAAAGGGCGTATGCGTTTTTTCCTGAATATATTCAGGAAAAAACGCATACGCCCTTTTTGGCCAACCAAGCAAGCCGGAAGGGCAAATCAGCGCTACAAAGAAGTCTCGCTTGCCCTCGGTCAAAAGGGCCATGCTGAACAAAGTGTAAAAACCAGAAAAGCAGGACAGGCCATGGAGACATGGGAGCCTTGCTACGCTGATGGGCGGGATGTAAATTGCCAACAGGCACTCTGGAGAAGAGTACGGTGTGTCCTGAAACAAGTAATAAACACAGCGTAGAGAGCATAGGGCACTTCCACTCATGGGCGTATAAATTGGGAAAAGTAAAAATCAACAAGACACAGGCACCCTAAAGTTTACGGCTGCTCTGTTTCCAAGAACCTCCGCTTCGGTACACCTTCAATATCCCAGGAAAGAGAAAAATGGATAAAGAAATGGTGGTACTTGGCACAATGGAATATCACTCAGCCATGAAATCAATGTCATAAGGCTAGTTAGCAGCATGATGAGTGGATTTAGGTACGATGATTCTAAGTGAAATAAGTCACACAGAAAAAGACACTTATCCTAAGATATCGCTTATAGAGGGAATGTCAAAATCGCTACACTTGAACTGAATTACAAAACAGAACAGAGTCACACCTTTAGAAGACACACTATGGCTGCTTAACGGGAAAGGTGAGGTGGGGTGATGCATAAAACAAGGGTTTGAAATTAGCTCAGACACTGCTCCATAAGCCAAATATGTAATAGACAAGGCCTACTCCCTGCTCAGTGAACTGGACTCAACACACCCTAGTCACCACACTAGTAAGAATCTGAAAACCTATGTATCGATATCTCTCTGCAAGTGAATCAAGAGGGTGTAAAACGGCATCAACACAGCAGGGAAAAGCAGCCAAAACCGATTCTAAACGTAAATTACTTTAAAAAACCCACAAAACAAAGACCGTGAAAGAGAGAGAAATTCTTACAAAATCCGTTCAGGGTCTATGATGCAACCTGGATTGACCATATCTAGACCCACAGCTGGATGAGACATAAGGCTGGACACTCTTGGGGCTGAGAGGATTGGTGAGGTTGGGTGAGCAAACGCAGATACTTTAAAGTAACACTGCGGGGAACACACCCCATGGGTCTCAAATCTCCAGGTACAAGGGCATCTTCCTACATCAAAACATGCATGGGAAACCCAGAAGATGGTATGCCATGAGATCGGGAAAGGTTTCTAAAACGCACCTCATTTCTCCTCTCGTTGTGCTCGGGTTCGCCATTCCAGCCGCTTGACTAACCATCTCCCTACTTGGAGAATCAGCACCTTTAACCTCCTGATTGTACAGGTTGCAATTTGTCCTGAGGATGAATGGGAAGACGCAGAACCAACGAGAGACGAGCCCTAGGTGTTGGGACAGGCATAAGTCACTCCATTTTCCCATCAGGAAGAAGAATGAACCACAGGCTCAGCCTGCCCCCCAGAACCAAAATAGGGCCTGAAGCAAACCAGCGCTTTTGCGGCCAGCTCCCAACAAAGCGAGGAGACAAATGGAGCTCAGGGGCACTGCAATTCACAAACGTGCAGAGTTATAAATGAGAACTCTCGTCCACAAATATATTGAGGGAAGGCAACGAAGAGGATTTGAAAGCAAGGCAGATTTGCAGGAAACAGATTTCAGGAGGTAGATTCGACTCGCCTTTAAAGCACATGAAAAGCAGCAAAACGTTGACAATGATGCCCTTGGCCATAAAGGGCGTATGCGTTTTTTCCTGAATATATTCAGGAAAAAACGCATACGCCCTTTTTGGCCAACCAAGCAAGCCGGAAGGGCAAATCAGCGCTACAAAGAAGTCTCGCTTGCCCTCGGTCAAATGGGCCATGCTGAACAAAGTGTAAAAACCAGAAAAGCAGGACAAGCCATGGAGACATGGGAGCCTTGCTACGCTGATGGGCGGGATGTAAATTGCCAACAGGCACTCTGGAGAAGAGTACGGTGTGTCCTGAAACAAGTAATAAACACAGCGTAGAGAGCATAGGGCACTTCCACTCATGGGCGTATAAATTGGGAAAACTAAAAATCAACAAGACACAGGCACCCTAAAGTTTACGGCTGCTCTGTTTCCAAGAACCTCCGCTTCGGTACACCTTCAATATCCCAGGAAAGAGAAAAATGGATAAAGAAATGGTGGTACTTGGCACAATGGAATATCACTCAGCCATGAAATCAATGTCATAAGGCTAGTTAGCAGCATGATGAGTGGATTTAGGTACGATGATTCTAAGTGAAATAAGTCACACAGAAAAAGACACTTATCCTAAGATATCGCTTATAGAGGGAATGTCAAAATCGCTACACTTGAACTGAATTACAAAACAGAACAGAGTCACACCTTTAGAAGACACACTATGGCTGCTTAACGGGAAAGGTGAGGTGGGGTGATGCATAAAACAAGGGTTTGAAATTAGCTCAGACACTGCTCCATAAGCCAAATATGTAATAGACAAGGCCTACTCCCTGCTCAGTGAACTGGACTCAACACACCCTAGTCACCACACTAGTAAGAATCTGAAAACCTATGTATCGATATCTCTCTGCAAGTGAATCAAGAGGGTGTAAAACGGCATCAACACAGCAGGGAAAAGCAGCCAAGACCGATTCTAAACGTAAATTACTTTAAAAAACCCACAAAACAAAGACCGTGAAAGAGAGAGAAATTCTTACAAAATCCGTTCAGGGTCTATGATGCAACCTGGATTGACCATATCTAGACCCACAGCTGGATGAGACATAAGGCTGGACACTCTTGGGGCTGAGAGGATTGGTGAGGTTTGGTGAGCAAACGCAGATACTTTAAAGTAACACTGCGGGGAACACACCCCATGGGTCTCAAATCTCCAGGTACAAGGGCATCTTCCTACATCAAAACATGCATGGGAAACCCAGAAGATGGTATGCCATGAGATTGGGAAAGGTTTCTAAAACGCACCTCATTTCTCCTCTCCTTGTGCTCGGGTTCGCCATTCCAGCCGCTTGACTAACCATCTCCCTACTTGGAGAATCAGCACCTTTAACCTCCTGATTGTACAGGTTGCAATTTGTCCTGAGGATGAATGGGAAGACGCAGAACCAACGAGAGACGAGCCCTAGGTGTTGGGACAGGCACAGGTCACTCCATTTTCCCATCAGGAAGAAGAATGAACCACAGGCTCAGCCTGCCCCCCAGAACCAAAATAGGGCCTGAAGCAATCCTGCGCTTTTGCGGCCAGCTCCCAAAAAAGCGAGGAGACAAATGGAGCTCAGGGGCACTGCAATTCACAAACGTGCAGAGTTATAAATGAGAACTCTCGTCCACAAATATATTGAGGGAAGGCAACGAAGAGGATTTGAAAGCAAGGCAGATTTGCAGGAAACAGATTTCAGGAGGTAGATTCGACTCGCCTTTAAAGCACATGAAAAGCGGCAAAACGTTGACAATGATGCCCTTGGCCAAAAAGGGCGTATGCGTTTTTTCCTGAATATATTCAGGAAAAAACGCATACGCCCTTTTTGGCCAACCAAGCAAGCCGGAAGGGCAAATCAGCGCTACAAAGAAGTCTCGCTTGCCCTCGGTCAAAAGGGCCATGCTGAACAAAGTGTAAAAACCAGAAAAGCAGGACAGGCCATGGAGACATGGGAGCCTTGCTACGCTGATGGGCGGGATGTAAATTGCCAACAGGCACTCTGGAGATGAGTACAGTGTGTCCTGAAACAAGTAATAAACACAGCGTTGAGAGCATAGGGCACTTCCACTCATGGGCGTATAAATTGGGAAAATTAAAAATCAACAAGACACAGGCACCCCAAACTTTACGGCTGCTCTGTTTACAAGAACCTCCGCTTCGGTACACCTTCAATATCCCAGGAAAGAGAAAAATGGATAAAGAAATGGTGGTACTTGGCACAATGGAATATCACTCAGCCATGAAATCAATGTCATAAGGCTAGTTAGCAGCATGATGAGTGGATTTAGGTACGATGATTCTAAGTGAAATAATTCACACAGAAAAAGACACTTATCCTAAGATATCGCTTATAGAGGGAATGTCAAAATCGCTACACTTGAACAGAATTACAAAACAAAACAGAGTCACACCTTTAGAAGACACACTATGGCTGCTTAACGGGAAAGGTGAGGTGGGGTGATGCATAAAACAAGGGTTTGAAATTAGCTCAGACACTGCTCCATAAGCCAAATATGTAATAGACAAGGCCTACTCCCTGCTCAGTGAACTGGACTCAACACACCCTAGTCACCACACAAGAATATATCTGACTAGTAAGAATCTGAAAACCTATGTATCGATATCTCTCTGCAAGTGAATCAAGAGGGTGTAAAGCGGTATCAACACAGCAGGGAAAAGCAGCCAAGCCCGATTCTAAACATAAATTACTTTAAAAAACCCACAAAACAAAGACAGTGAAAGAGAGAGAAATTCTTACAAAATCCGTTCAGGGTCTATGATGCAACCTGGATTGACCATATGTACACCCACAGCTGGATGAGACATAAGGCTGGACACTCTTGGGGCTGAGAGGATTGGTGAGGTTGGGTGAGCAAACCCAGATACTTTAAAGTAACACTGCTGGGAACACACCCCATGGGTCTCAAATCTCCAGGTACAAGGGCATCTTCCTACATCAAAACATGCATGGGAAACCCAGAAGATGGTATGCCATGAGATCGGGAAAGGTTTCTAAAACGCACCTCATTTCTCCTCTCCTTGTTCTCGGGTTCGCCATTCCAGCCGCTTGACTAACCATCTCCCTACGTGGAGAATCAGCACCTTTAACCTCCTGATTGTACAGGTTGCAATTTGTCCTGAGGACGAACGGGAAGACGCGGAACCAACGAGAGACGAGCCCTAGGTGTTGGGACAGGCATAGGTCACTCCATTTTCCCATCAGGAAGAAGAATGAACCACAGGCTCAGCCTGCCCCCCAGAACCAAAATAGGGCCTGAAGCAATCTTGCGCTTTTGCGGCCAGCTCCCAAAAAAGCGAGGAGACAAATGGAGCTCAGGGGCACTGCAATTCACAAACGTGCAGAGTTATAAATGAGAACTCTCGTCCACAAATATATTGAGGGAAGGCAACGAAGAGGATTTGAAAGCAAGGCAGATTTGCAGGAAACAGATTTCAGGAGGTAGATTCGACTCGCCTTTAAAGCACATGAAAAGCGGCAAAACGTTGACAATGATGCCCTTGGCCAAAAAGGGCGTATGCGTTTTTTCCTGAATATATTCAGGAAAAAACGCATACGCCCTTTTTGGCCAACCAAGCAAGCCGGAAGGGCAAATCAGCGCTACAAAGAAGTCTCGCTTGCCCTTGGTCAAAAGGGCCATGCTGAACAAACAGTAAAAACCAGAAAAGCAGGACAGGCCATGGAGACATGGGAGCCTTGCTACGCTGATGGGCGGGATGTAAATTGCCAACAGGCACTCTGGAGAAGAGTACGGTGTGTCCTGAAACAAGTAATAAACACAGCGTAGAGAGCATAGGGCACTTCCACTCATGGGCGTATAAATTGGGAAAACTAAAAATCAACAAGACACAGGCACCCTAAAGTTTACGGCTGCTCTGTTTCCAAGAATCTCCGCTTCGGTACACCTTCAATATCCCAGGAAAGAGAAAAATGGATAAAGAAATGGTGGTACTTGGCACAATGGAATATCACTCAGCCATGAAATCAATCTCATAAGGCTACTTAGCAGCATGATGAGTGGATTTAGGTACGATGATTCTAAGTGAAATAAGTGACACAGAAAAAGGCACTTATCCTAAGATATCGCTTATAGAGGGAATGTCAAAATCGCTACACTTGAACTGAATTACAAAACAGAACAGAGTCACACCTTTAGAAGACACACTATGGCTGCTTAACGGGAAAGGTGAGGTGGGGTGATGCATAAAACAAGGGTTTGAAATTAGCTCAGACACTGCTCCATAAGCCAAATATGTAATAGACAAGGCCTACTCCCTGCTTAGTGAACTGGACTCAACACACCCTAGTCACCACACTAGTAAGAATCTGAAAACCTATGTATCGATATCTCTCTGCAAGTGAATCAAGAGGGTGTAAAACGGCATCAACACAGCAGGGAAAAGCAGCCAAGACCGATTCTAAACGTAAATTACTTTAAAAAACCCACAAAACAAAGACCGTGAAAGAGAGAGAAATTCTTACAAAATCCGTTCAGGGTCTATGATGCAACCTGGATTGACCATATCTAGACCCACAGCTGGATGAGACATAAGGCTGGACACTCTTGGGGCTGAGAGGATTGGTGAGGTTGGGTGAGCAAACGCAGATACTTTAAAGTAACACTGCGGGGAACACACCCCATGGGTCTCAAATCTCCAGGTACAAGGGCATCTTCCTACATCAAAACATGCATGGGAAACCCAGAAGATGGTATGCCATGAGATCGGGAAAGGTTTCTAAAACGCACCTCATTTCTCCTCTCCTTGTGCTCGGGTTCGCCATTCCAGCCACTTGACTAACCATCTCCCTACTTGGAGAATCAGCACCTTTAACCTCCTGATTTTACAGGTTGCAATTTGTCCTAAGGATGAATGGGAAGACGCAGAACCAACGAGAGACGAGCCCTAGGTGTTGGGACAGGCACAGGTCACTCCATTTTCCCAACAGGAAGAAGAATGAACCACAGGCTCAGCCTGCCCCCCAGAACCAAAATAGGGCCTGAAGCAATCCTGCGCTTTTGCGGCCAGCTCCCAAAAAAGCGAGGAGACAAATGGAGCTCAGGGGCACTGCAATTCACAAACGTGCAGAGTTATAAATGAGAACTCTCGTCCACAAATATATTGAGGGAAGGCAATGAAGAGGATTTGAAAGCAAGGCAGATTTGCAGGAAACAGATTTCAGGAGGTAGATTCGACTCGCCTTTAAAGCACATGAAAAGCGGCAAAACGTTGACAATGATGCCCTTGGCCAAAAAGGGCGTATGCGTTTTTTCCTGAATATATTCAGGAAAAAACGCATACGCCCTTTTTGGCCAACCAAGCAAGCCGGAAGGGCAAATCAGCGCTACAAAGAAGTCTCGCTTGCCCTCGGTCAAAAGGGCCATGCTGAACAAAGTGTAAAAACCAGAAAAGCAGGACAGGCCATGGAGACATGGGAGCCTTGCTACGCTGATGGGCGGGATGTAAATTGCCAACAGGCACTCTGGAGAAGAGTACGGTGTGTCCTGAAACAAGTAATAAACACAGCGTAGAGAGCATAGGGCACTTCCACTCATGGGCGTATAAATTGGGAAAACTAAAAATCAACAAGACACAGGCACCCTAAAGTTTACGGCTGCTCTGTTTCCAAGAACCTCCGCTTCGGTACACCTTCAATATCCCAGGAAAGAGAAAAATGGATAAAGAAATGGTGGTACTTGGCACAATGGAACATCACTCAGCCATGAAATCAATGTCATAAGGCTAGTTAGAAGCATGATGAGTGGATTTAGGTACGATGATTCTAAGTGAAATAAGTCACACAGAAAAAGGCACTTATCCTAAGATATCGCTTATAGAGGGAATGTCAAAATCGCTACACTTGAACTGAGTTACAAAACAGAACAGAGGCACACCTTTAGAAGACACACTATGGCTGCTTAACCGGAAAGGTGAGGTGGGGTGATGCATAAAACAAGGGTTTGAAATTAGCTCAGACACCGCTCCATAAGCCAAATATGTACTAGACAAGGCCTACTCCCTGCTCAGTGAACTGGACTCAACACCCCCTAGTCACCGCACAAGAATATATCTGACTAGTATGAATCTGAAAACCTATGTATCGATATCTCTCTGCAAGTGAATCAAGAGGGTGTAAAGCGGCATAAACACAGCAGGGAAAAGCAGCCAAACCCCATTCTAAACATACATTACTTTAAAAAACCCACAAAGCAAAGACAGTGAAAGAGAGAGAAATTCTTACAAAATCCGTTCAGGGTCTCTGATGCAAACTGGATTGACCATATCTAGACCCACAGCTGGATGAGACATAAGGCTGGACACTCTTGGGGCTGAGAGGATTGGTGAGGTTGGGTGAGCAAATGCAGATACTTTAAAGTAATACCACGGGGTACCCACCCCATGGGTCTCAAATCTCCAGGTACAAGGGAATCTTCCTACATCAAAACATGCATGGGAAACCCAGAAGATGGTATGCCGTGAGATCGGGAAAGGTTTCTAAAACGCACCTCATTTCTCCTCTCCTTGTTCTCGGGTTCGCCATTCCAGCCGCTTGACTAACCATCTCCCTACTTGGAGAATCAGCACCTTTAACCTCCTGATTGTACAGGTTGCAATTTGTCCTGAGGATGAATGGGAAGACGCAGAACCAACGAGAGACGAGCCCTAGGTGTTGGGACAGGCACAGGTCACTCCATTTTCCCATCAGGAAGAAGAATGAACCACAGGCTCAGCCTGCCCCCCAGAACCAAAATAGGGCCTGAAGCAATCCTGCGCTTTTGCGGCCAGCTCCCAAAAAAGCGAGGAGACAAATGGAGCTCAGGGGCACTGCAATTCACAAACGTGCAGAGTTATAAATGAGAACTCTCGTCCACAAATATATTGAGGGAAGGCAACAAAGAGGATTTGAAAGCAAGGCAGATTTGCAGGAAACAGATTTCAGGAGGTAGATTCGACTCGCCTTTAAAGCACATGAAAAGCAGCAAAACGTTGACAATGATGCCCTTGGCCAAAAAGGGCGTATGCGTTTTTTCCTGAATATATTCAGGAAAAAACGCATACGCCCTTTTTGGCCAACCAAGCAAGCCGGAAGGGCAAATCAGCGCTACAAAGAAGTCTCGCTTGCCCTCGGTCAAAAGGGCCATGCTGAACAAAGTGTAAAAACCAGAAAAGCAGGACAGGCCATGGAGACATGGGAGCCTTGCTACGCTGATGGGCGGGATGTAAATTGCCAACAGGCACTCTGGAGAAGAGTACGGTGTGTCCTGAAACAAGTAATAAACACAGCGTAGAGAGCATAGGGCACTTCCACTCATGGGCGTATAAATTGGGAAAACTAAAAATCAACAAGACACAGGCACCCTAAAGTTTACGGCTGCTCTGTTTCCAAGAACCTCCGCTTCGGTACACCTTCAATATCCCAGGAAAGAGAAAAATGGATAAAGAAATGGTGGTACTTGGCACAATGGAATATCACTCAGCCATGAAATCAATGTCATAAGGCTAGTTAGCAGCATGATGAGTGGATTTAGGTACGATGATTCTAAGTGAAATAAGTCACACAGAAAAAGACACATATCCTAAGATATCGCTTATAGAGGGAATGTCAAAATCGCTACACTTGAACTGAATTACAAAAGAGAACAGAGTCACACCTTTAGAAGACACACTATGGCTGCTTAACGGGAAAGGTGAGGTGGGGTGATGCATAAAACAAGGGTTTGAAATTAGCTCAGAGACCGCTCCATAAGCCAAATATGTAATAGACAAGGCCTACTCCCTGCTCAGTGAACTGGACTCAACACACCCTAGTCACCACACAAGAATATATCTGACTAGTAAGAATCTGAAAACCTATGTATCGATATCTCTCTGCAAGTGAATCAAGATGGTGTAAAACGGCATCAACACAGCAGGGAAAAGCAGCCAAAACCGATTCTAAACGTAAATTACTTTAAAAAACCCACAAAACAAAGACCGTGAAAGAGAGAGAAATTCTTACAAAATCCGTTCAGGGTCTATGATGCAACCTGGATTGACCATATCTAGACCCACAGCTGGATGAGACATAAGGCTGGACACTCTTGGGGCTGAGAGGATTGGTGAGGTTGGGTGAGCAAACGCAGATACTTTAAAGTAACACTGCGGGGAACACACCCCATGGGTCTCAAATCTCCAGGTACAAGGGCATCTTCCTACATCAAAACATGCATGGGAAACCCAGAAGATGGTATGCCATGAGATCGGGAAAGGTTTCTAAAACGCACCTCATTTCTCCTCTCGTTGTGCTCGGGTTCGCCATTCCAGCCGCTTGACTAACCATCTCCCTACTTGGAGAATCAGCACCTTTAACCTCCTGATTGTACAGGTTGCAATTTGTCCTGAGGATGAATGGGAAGACGCAGAACCAACGAGAGACGAGCCCTAGGTGTTGGGACAGGCATAGGTCACTCCATTTTCCCATCAGGAAGAAGAATGAACCACAGGCTCAGCCTGCCCCCCAGAACCAAAATAGGGCCTGAAGCAAACCAGCGCTTTTGCGGCCAGCTCCCAACAAAGCGAGGAGACAAATGGAGCTCAGGGGCACTGCAATTCACAAACGTGCAGAGTTATAAATGAGAACTCTCGTCCACAAATATATTGAGGGAAGGCAACGAAGAGGATTTGAAAGCAAGGCAGATTTGCAGGAAACAGATTTCAGGAGGTAGATTCGACTCGCCTTTAAAGCACATGAAAAGCAGCAAAACGTTGACAATGATGCCCTTGGCCAAAAAGGGCGTATGCGTTTTTTCCTGAATATATTCAGGAAAAAACGCATACGCCCTTTTTGGCCAACCAAGCAAGCCGGAAGGGCAAATCAGCGCTACAAAGAAGTCTCGCTTGCCCTCGGTCAAATGGGCCATGCTGAACAAAGTGTAAAAACCAGAAAAGCAGGACAAGCCATGGAGACATGGGAGCCTTGCTACGCTGATGGGCGGGATGTAAATTGCCAACAGGCACTCTGGAGAAGAGTACGGTGTGTCCTGAAACAAGTAATAAACACAGCGTAGAGAGCATAGGGCACTTCCACTCATGGGCGTATAAATTGGGAAAACTAAAAATCAACAAGACACAGGCACCCTAAAGTTTACGGCTGCTCTGTTTCCAAGAACCTCCGCTTCGGTACACCTTCAATATCCCAGGAAAGAGAAAAATGGATAAACAAATGGTGGTACTTGGCACAATGGAATATCACTCAGCCATGAAATCAATGTCATAAGGCTAGTTAGCAGCATGATGAGTGGATTTAGGTACGATGATTCTAAGTGAAATAAGTCACACAGAAAAAGACACTTATCCTAAGATATCGCTTATAGAGGGAATGTCAAAATCGCTACACTTGAACTGAATTACAAAACAGAACAGAGTCACACCTTTAGAAGACACACTATGGCTGCTTAACGGGAAAGGTGAGGTGGGGTGATGCATAAAACAAGGGTTTGAAATTAGCTCAGACACTGCTCCATAAGCCAAATATGTAATAGACAAGGCCTACTCCCTGCTCAGTGAACTGGACTCAACACACCCTAGTCACCACACTAGTAAGAATCTGAAAACCTATGTATCGATATCTCTCTGCAAGTGAATCAAGAGGGTGTAAAACGGCATCAACACAGCAGGGAAAAGCAGCCAAGACCGATTCTAAACGTAAATTACTTTAAAAAACCCACAAAACAAAGACCGTGAAAGAGAGAGAAATTCTTACAAAATCCGTTCAGGGTCTATGATGCAACCTGGATTGACCATATCTAGACCCACAGCTGGATGAGACATAAGGCTGGACACTCTTGGGGCTGAGAGGATTGGTGAGGTTGGGTGAGCAAACGCAGATAATTTAAAGTAACACTGCGGGGAACACACCCCATGGGTCTCAAATCTCCAGGTACAAGGGCATCTTCCTACATCAAAACATGCATGGGAAACCCAGAAGACGGTATGCCATGAGATCGGGAAAGGTTTCTAAAACGCACCTCATTTCTCCTCCCCTTGTGCTCGGGTTCGCCATTCCAGCCCCTTGACTAACCATCTCCCTACTTGGAGAATCAGCACCTTTAACCTCCTGATTGTACAGGTTGCAATTTGTCCTGAGGATGAATGGGAAGACGCAGAACCAACGAGATACGAGCCCTAGGTGTTAGGACAGGCATAGGTCACTCCATTTTCCCATCAGGAAGAAGAATGAACCACAGGCTCAGCCTGCCCCCCAGAACCAAAATAGGGCCTGAAGCAATCCTGCGCTTTTGCGGCCAGCTCCCAAAAAAGCGAGGAGACAAATGGAGCTCAGGGGCACTGCAATTCACAAACGTGCAGAGTTATAAATGAGAACTCTCGTCCACAAATATATTGAGGGAAGGCAACGAAGAGGATTTGAAAGCAAGGCAGATTTGCAGGAAACAGATTTCAGGAGGTAGATTCGACTCGCCTTTAAAGCACATGAAAAGCGGCAAAACGTTGACAATGATGCCCTTGGCCAAAAAGGGCGTATGCGTTTTTTCCTGAATATATTCAGGAAAAAACGCATACGCCCTTTTTGGCCAACCAAGCAAGCCGGAAGGGCAAATCAGCGCTACAAAGAAGTCTCGCTTGCCCTCGGTCAAAAGGGCCATGCTGAACAAAGTGTAAAAACCAGAAAAGCAGGACAGGCCATGGAGACATGGGAGCCTTGCTACGCTGATGGGCGGGATGTAAATTGCCAACAGGCACTCTGGAGAAGAGTACGGTGTGTCCTGAAACAAGTAATAAACACAGCGTAGAGAGCATAGGGCACTTCCACTCATGGGCGTATAAATTGGGAAAAGTAAAAATCAACAAGACACAGGCACCCTAAAGTTTACGGCTGCTCTGTTTCCAAGAACCTCCGCTTCGGTACACCTTCAATATCCCAGGAAAGAGAAAAATGGATAAAGAAATGGTGGTACTTGGCACAATGGAATATCACTCAGCCATGAAATCAATGTCATAAGGCTAGTTAGCAGCATGATGAGTGGATTTAGGTACGATGATTCTAAGTGAAATAAGTCACACAGAAAAAGACACTTATCCTAAGATATCGCTTATAGAGGGAATGTCAAAATCGCTACACTTGAACTGAATTACAAAACAGAACAGAGTCACACCTTTAGAAGACACACTATGGCTGCTTAACGGGAAAGGTGAGGTGGGGTGATGCATAAAACAAGGGTTTGAAATTAGCTCAGACACTGCTCCATAAGCCAAATATGTAATAGACAAGGCCTACTCCCTGCTCAGTGAACTGGACTCAACACACCCTAGTCACCACACTAGTAAGAATCTGAAAACCTATGTATCGATATCTCTCTGCAAGTGAATCAAGAGGGTGTAAAACGGCATCAACACAGCAGGGAAAAGCAGCCAAAACCGATTCTAAACGTAAATTACTTTAAAAAACCCACAAAACAAAGACCGTGAAAGAGAGAGAAATTCTTACAAAATCCGTTCAGGGTCTATGATGCAACCTGGATTGACCATATCTAGACCCACAGCTGGATGAGACATAAGGCTGGACACTCTTGGGGCTGAGAGGATTGGTGAGGTTGGGTGAGCAAACGCAGATACTTTAAAGTAACACTGCGGGGAACACACCCCATGGGTCTCAAATCTCCAGGTACAAGGGCATCTTCCTACATCAAAACATGCATGGGAAACCCAGAAGATGGTATGCCATGAGATCGGGAAAGGTTTCTAAAACGCACCTCATTTCTCCTCTCGTTGTGCTCGGGTTCGCCATTCCAGCCGCTTGACTAACCATCTCCCTACTTGGAGAATCAGCACCTTTAACCTCCTGATTGTACAGGTTGCAATTTGTCCTGAGGATGAATGGGAAGACGCAGAACCAACGAGAGACGAGCCCTAGGTGTTGGGACAGGCATAAGTCACTCCATTTTCCCATCAGGAAGAAGAATGAACCACAGGCTCAGCCTGCCCCCCAGAACCAAAATAGGGCCTGAAGCAAACCAGCGCTTTTGCGGCCAGCTCCCAACAAAGCGAGGAGACAAATGGAGCTCAGGGGCACTGCAATTCACAAACGTGCAGAGTTATAAATGAGAACTCTCGTCCACAAATATATTGAGGGAAGGCAACGAAGAGGATTTGAAAGCAAGGCAGATTTGCAGGAAACAGATTTCAGGAGGTAGATTCGACTCGCCTTTAAAGCACATGAAAAGCAGCAAAACGTTGACAATGATGCCCTTGGCCATAAAGGGCGTATGCGTTTTTTCCTGAATATATTCAGGAAAAAACGCATACGCCCTTTTTGGCCAAGCAAGCAAGCCGGAAGGGCAAATCAGCGCTACAAAGAAGTCTCGCTTGCCCTCGGTCAAATGGGCCATGCTGAACAAAGTGTAAAAACCAGAAAAGCAGGACAAGCCATGGAGACATGGGAGCCTTGCTACGCTGATGGGCGGGATGTAAATTGCCAACAGGCACTCTGGAGAAGAGTACGGTGTGTCCTGAAACAAGTAATAAACACAGCGTAGAGAGCATAGGGCACTTCCACTCATGGGCGTATAAATTGGGAAAACTAAAAATCAACAAGACACAGGCACCCTAAAGTTTACGGCTGCTCTGTTTCCAAGAACCTCCGCTTCGGTACACCTTCAATATCCCAGGAAAGAGAAAAATGGATAAAGAAATGGTGGTATTTGGCACAATGGAATATCACTCAGCCATGAAATCAATGTCATAAGGCTAGTTAGCAGCATGATGAGTGGATTTAGGTACGATGATTCTAAGTGAAATAAGTCACACAGAAAAAGACACTTATCCTAAGATATCGCTTATAGAGGGAATGTCAAAATCGCTACACTTGAACTGAATTACAAAACAGAACAGAGTCACACCTTTAGAAGACACACTATGGCTGCTTAACGGGAAAGGTGAGGTGGGGTGATGCATAAAACAAGGGTTTGAAATTAGCTCAGACACTGCTCCATAAGCCAAATATGTAATAGACAAGGCCTACTCCCTGCTCAGTGAACTGGACTCAACACACCCTAGTCACCACACTAGTAAGAATCTGAAAACCTATGTATCGATATCTCTCTGCAAGTGAATCAAGAGGGTGTAAAACGGCATCAACACAGCAGGGAAAAGCAGCCAAAACCGATTCTAAACGTAAATTACTTTAAAAAACCCACAAAACAAAGACCGTGAAAGAGAGAGAAATTCTTACAAAATCCGTTCAGGGTCTATGATGCAACCTGGATTGACCATATCTAGACCCACAGCTGGATGAGACATAAGGCTGGACACTCTTGGGGCTGAGAGGATTGGTGAGGTTGGGTGAGCAAACGCAGATACTTTAAAGTAACACTGCGGGGAACACACCCCATGGGTCTCAAATCTCCAGGTACAAGGGCATCTTCCTACATCAAAACATGCATGGGAAACCCAGAAGATGGTATGCCATGAGATCGGGAAAGGTTTCTAAAACGCACCTCATTTCTCCTCTCCTTGTGCTCGGGTTCGCCATTCCAGCCCCTTGACTAACCATCTCCCTACTTGGAGAATCAGCACCTTTAACCTCCTGATTGTACAGGTTGCAATTTGTCCTGAGGATGAATGGGAAGACGCAGAACCAACGAGAGACGAGCCCTAGGTGTTGGGACAGGCACAGGTCACTCCATTTTCCCATCAGGAAGAAGAATGAACCACAGGCTCAGCCTGCCCCCCAGAACCAAAATAGGGCCTGAAGCAATCCTGCGCTTTTGCGGCCAGCTCCCAAAAAAGCGAGGAGACAAATGGAGCTCAGGGGCACTGCAATTCACAAACGTGCAGAGTTATAAATGAGAACTCTCGTCCACAAATATATTGAGGGAAGGCAACGAAGAGGATTTGAAAGCAAGGCAGATTTGCAGGAAACAGATTTCAGGAGGTAGATTCGACTCGCCTTTAAAGCACATGAAAAGCGGCAAAACGTTGACAATGATGCCCTTGGCCAAAAAGGGCGTATGCGTTTTTTCCTGAATATATTCAGGAAAAAACGCATACGCCCTTTTTGGCCAACCAAGCAAGCCGGAAGGGCAAATCAGCGCTACAAAGAAGTCTCGCTTGCCCTCGGTCAAAAGGGCCATGCTGAACAAAGTGTAAAAACCAGAAAAGCAGGACAGGCCATGGAGACATGGGAGCCTTGCTACGCTGATGGGCGGGATGTAAATTGCCAACAGGCACTCTGGAGAAGAGTACGGTGTGTCCTGAAACAAGTAATAAACACAGCGTAGAGAGCATAGGGCACTTCCACTCATGGGCGTATAAATTGGGAAAAGTAAAAATCAACAAGACACAGGCACCCTAAAGTTTACGGCTGCTCTGTTTCCAAGAACCTCCGCTTCGGTACACCTTCAATATCCCAGGAAAGAGAAAAATGGATAAAGAAATGGTGGTACTTGGCACAATGGAATATCACTCAGCCATGAAATCAATGTCATAAGGCTAGTTAGCAGCATGATGAGTGGATTTAGGTACGATGATTCTAAGTGAAATAAGTCACACAGAAAAAGACACATATCCTAAGATATCGCTTATAGAGGGAATGTCAAAATCGCTACACTTGAACTGAATTACAAAAGAGAACAGAGTCACACCTTTAGAAGACACACTATGGCTGCTTAACGGGAAAGGTGAGGTGGGGTGATGCATAAAACAAGGGTTTGAAATTAGCTCAGAGACCGCTCCATAAGCCAAATATGTAATAGACAAGGCCTACTCCCTGCTCAGTGAACTGGACTCAACACACCCTAGTCACCACACAAGAATATATCTGACTAGTAAGAATCTGAAAACCTATGTATCGATATCTCTCTGCAAGTGAATCAAGATGGTGTAAAACGGCATCAACACAGCAGGGAAAAGCAGCCAAAACCGATTCTAAACGTAAATTACTTTAAAAAACCCACAAAACAAAGACCGTGAAAGAGAGAGAAATTCTTACAAAATCCGTTCAGGGTCTATGATGCAACCTGGATTGACCATATCTAGACCCACAGCTGGATGAGACATAAGGCTGGACACTCTTGGGGCTGAGAGGATTGGTGAGGTTGGGTGAGCAAACGCAGATACTTTAAAGTAACACTGCGGGGAACACACCCCATGGGTCTCAAATCTCCAGGTACAAGGGCATCTTCCTACATCAAAACATGCATGGGAAACCCAGAAGATGGTATGCCATGAGATCGGGAAAGGTTTCTAAAACGCACCTCATTTCTCCTCTCGTTGTGCTCGGGTTCGCCATTCCAGCCGCTTGACTAACCATCTCCCTACTTGGAGAATCAGCACCTTTAACCTCCTGATTGTACAGGTTGCAATTTGTCCTGAGGATGAATGGGAAGACGCAGAACCAACGAGAGACGAGCCCTAGGTGTTGGGACAGGCATAGGTCACTCCATTTTCCCATCAGGAAGAAGAATGAACCACAGGCTCAGCCTGCCCCCCAGAACCAAAATAGGGCCTGAAGCAAACCAGCGCTTTTGCGGCCAGCTCCCAACAAAGCGAGGAGACAAATGGAGCTCAGGGGCACTGCAATTCACAAACGTGCAGAGTTATAAATGAGAACTCTCGTCCACAAATATATTGAGGGAAGGCAACGAAGAGGATTTGAAAGCAAGGCAGATTTGCAGGAAACAGATTTCAGGAGGTAGATTCGACTCGCCTTTAAAGCACATGAAAAGCAGCAAAACGTTGACAATGATGCCCTTGGCCAAAAAGGGCGTATGCGTTTTTTCCTGAATATATTCAGGAAAAAACGCATACGCCCTTTTTGGCCAACCAAGCAAGCCGGAAGGGCAAATCAGCGCTACAAAGAAGTCTCGCTTGCCCTCGGTCAAATGGGCCATGCTGAACAAAGTGTAAAAACCAGAAAAGCAGGACAAGCCATGGAGACATGGGAGCCTTGCTACGCTGATGGGCGGGATGTAAATTGCCAACAGGCACTCTGGAGAAGAGTACGGTGTGTCCTGAAACAAGTAATAAACACAGCGTAGAGAGCATAGGGCACTTCCACTCATGGGCGTATAAATTGGGAAAACTAAAAATCAACAAGACACAGGCACCCTAAAGTTTACGGCTGCTCTGTTTCCAAGAACCTCCGCTTCGGTACACCTTCAATATCCCAGGAAAGAGAAAAATGGATAAAGAAATGGTGGTACTTGGCACAATGGAATATCACTCAGCCATGAAATCAATGTCATAAGGCTAGTTAGCAGCATGATGAGTGGATTTAGGTACGATGATTCTAAGTGAAATAAGTCACACAGAAAAAGACACTTATCCTAAGATATCGCTTATAGAGGGAATGTCAAAATCGCTACACTTGAACTGAATTACAAAACAGAACAGAGTCACACCTTTAGAAGACACACTATGGCTGCTTAACGGGAAAGGTGAGGTGGGGTGATGCATAAAACAAGGGTTTGAAATTAGCTCAGACACTGCTCCATAAGCCAAATATGTAATAGACAAGGCCTACTCCCTGCTCAGTGAACTGGACTCAACACACCCTAGTCACCACACTAGTAAGAATCTGAAAACCTATGTATCGATATCTCTCTGCAAGTGAATCAAGAGGGTGTAAAACGGCATCAACACAGCAGGGAAAAGCAGCCAAGACCGATTCTAAACGTAAATTACTTTAAAAAACCCACAAAACAAAGACCGTGAAAGAGAGAGAAATTCTTACAAAATCCGTTCAGGGTCTATGATGCAACCTGGATTGACCATATCTAGACCCACAGCTGGATGAGACATAAGGCTGGACACTCTTGGGGCTGAGAGGATTGGTGAGGTTGGGTGAGCAAACGCAGATAATTTAAAGTAACACTGCGGGGAACACACCCCATGGGTCTCAAATCTCCAGGTACAAGGGCATCTTCCTACATCAAAACATGCATGGGAAACCCAGAAGATGGTATGCCATGAGATCGGGAAAGGTTTCTAAAACGCACCTCATTTCTCCTCCCCTTGTGCTCGGGTTCGCCATTCCAGCCCCTTGACTAACCATCTCCCTACTTGGAGAATCAGCACCTTTAACCTCCTGATTGTACAGGTTGCAATTTGTCCTGAGGATGAATGGGAAGACGCAGAACCAACGAGATACGAGCCCTAGGTGTTGGGACAGGCATAGGTCACTCCATTTTCCCATCAGGAAGAAGAATGAACCACAGGCTCAGCCTGCCCCCCAGAACCAAAATAGGGCCTGAAGCAATCCTGCGCTTTTGCGGCCAGCTCCCAAAAAAGCGAGGAGACAAATGGAGCTCAGGGGCACTGCAATTCACAAACGTGCAGAGTTATAAATGAGAACTCTCGTCCACAAATATATTGAGGGAAGGCAACGAAGAGGATTTGAAAGCAAGGCAGATTTGCAGGAAACAGATTTCAGGAGGTAGATTCGACTCGCCTTTAAAGCACATGAAAAGCGGCAAAACGTTGACAATGATGCCCTTGGCCAAAAAGGGCGTATGCGTTTTTTCCTGAATATATTCAGGAAAAAACGCATACGCCCTTTTTGGCCAACCAAGCAAGCCGGAAGGGCAAATCAGCGCTACAAAGAAGTCTCGCTTGCCCTCGGTCAAAAGGGCCATGCTGAACAAAGTGTAAAAACCAGAAAAGCAGGACAGGCCATGGAGACATGGGAGCCTTGCTACGCTGATGGGCGGGATGTAAATTGCCAACAGGCACTCTGGAGAAGAGTACGGTGTGTCCTGAAACAAGTAATAAACACAGCGTAGAGAGCATAGGGCACTTCCACTCATGGGCGTATAAATTGGGAAAAGTAAAAATCAACAAGACACAGGCACCCTAAAGTTTACGGCTGCTCTGTTTCCAAGAACCTCCGCTTCGGTACACCTTCAATATCCCAGGAAAGAGAAAAATGGATAAAGAAATGGTGGTACTTGGCACAATGGAATATCACTCAGCCATGAAATCAATGTCATAAGGCTAGTTAGCAGCATGATGAGTGGATTTAGGTACGATGATTCTAAGTGAAATAAGTCACACAGAAAAAGACACTTATCCTAAGATATCGCTTATAGAGGGAATGTCAAAATCGCTACACTTGAACTGAATTACAAAACAGAACAGAGTCACACCTTTAGAAGACACACTATGGCTGCTTAACGGGAAAGGTGAGGTGGGGTGATGCATAAAACAAGGGTTTGAAATTAGCTCAGACACTGCTCCATAAGCCAAATATGTAATAGACAAGGCCTACTCCCTGCTCAGTGAACTGGACTCAACACACCCTAGTCACCACACTAGTAAGAATCTGAAAACCTATGTATCGATATCTCTCTGCAAGTGAATCAAGAGGGTGTAAAACGGCATCAACACAGCAGGGAAAAGCAGCCAAAACCGATTCTAAACGTAAATTACTTTAAAAAACCCACAAAACAAAGACCGTGAAAGAGAGAGAAATTCTTACAAAATCCGTTCAGGGTCTATGATGCAACCTGGATTGACCATATCTAGACCCACAGCTGGATGAGACATAAGGCTGGACACTCTTGGGGCTGAGAGGATTGGTGAGGTTGGGTGAGCAAACGCAGATACTTTAAAGTAACACTGCGGGGAACACACCCCATGGGTCTCAAATCTCCAGGTACAAGGGCATCTTCCTACATCAAAACATGCATGGGAAACCCAGAAGATGGTATGCCATGAGATCGGGAAAGGTTTCTAAAACGCACCTCATTTCTCCTCTCGTTGTGCTCGGGTTCGCCATTCCAGCCGCTTGACTAACCATCTCCCTACTTGGAGAATCAGCACCTTTAACCTCCTGATTGTACAGGTTGCAATTTGTCCTGAGGATGAATGGGAAGACGCAGAACCAACGAGAGACGAGCCCTAGGTGTTGGGACAGGCATAAGTCACTCCATTTTCCCATCAGGAAGAAGAATGAACCACAGGCTCAGCCTGCCCCCCAGAACCAAAATAGGGCCTGAAGCAAACCAGCGCTTTTGCGGCCAGCTCCCAACAAAGCGAGGAGACAAATGGAGCTCAGGGGCACTGCAATTCACAAACGTGCAGAGTTATAAATGAGAACTCTCGTCCACAAATATATTGAGGGAAGGCAACGAAGAGGATTTGAAAGCAAGGCAGATTTGCAGGAAACAGATTTCAGGAGGTAGATTCGACTCGCCTTTAAAGCACATGAAAAGCAGCAAAACGTTGACAATGATGCCCTTGGCCATAAAGGGCGTATGCGTTTTTTCCTGAATATATTCAGGAAAAAACGCATACGCCCTTTTTGGCCAACCAAGCAAGCCGGAAGGGCAAATCAGCGCTACAAAGAAGTCTCGCTTGCCCTCGGTCAAATGGGCCATGCTGAACAAAGTGTAAAAACCAGAAAAGCAGGACAAGCCATGGAGACATGGGAGCCTTGCTACGCTGATGGGCGGGATGTAAATTGCCAACAGGCACTCTGGAGAAGAGTACGGTGTGTCCTGAAACAAGTAATAAACACAGCGTAGAGAGCATAGGGCACTTCCACTCATGGGCGTATAAATTGGGAAAACTAAAAATCAACAAGACACAGGCACCCTAAAGTTTACGGCTGCTCTGTTTCCAAGAACCTCCGCTTCGGTACACCTTCAATATCCCAGGAAAGAGAAAAATGGATAAAGAAATGGTGGTACTTGGCACAATGGAATATCACTCAGCCATGAAATCAATGTCATAAGGCTAGTTAGCAGCATGATGAGTGGATTTAGGTACGATGATTCTAAGTGAAATAAGTCACACAGAAAAAGACACTTATCCTAAGATATCGCTTATAGAGGGAATGTCAAAATCGCTACACTTGAACTGAATTACAAAACAGAACAGAGTCACACCTTTAGAAGACACACTATGGCTGCTTAACGGGAAAGGTGAGGTGGGGTGATGCATAAAACAAGGGTTTGAAATTAGCTCAGACACTGCTCCATAAGCCAAATATGTAATAGACAAGGCCTACTCCCTGCTCAGTGAACTGGACTCAACACACCCTAGTCACCACACTAGTAAGAATCTGAAAACCTATGTATCGATATCTCTCTGCAAGTGAATCAAGAGGGTGTAAAACGGCATCAACACAGCAGGGAAAAGCAGCCAAGACCGATTCTAAACGTAAATTACTTTAAAAAACCCACAAAACAAAGACCGTGAAAGAGAGAGAAATTCTTACAAAATCCGTTCAGGGTCTATGATGCAACCTGGATTGACCATATCTAGACCCACAGCTGGATGAGACATAAGGCTGGACACTCTTGGGGCTGAGAGGATTGGTGAGGTTTGGTGAGCAAACGCAGATACTTTAAAGTAACACTGCGGGGAACACACCCCATGGGTCTCAAATCTCCAGGTACAAGGGCATCTTCCTACATCAAAACATGCATGGGAAACCCAGAAGATGGTATGCCATGAGATTGGGAAAGGTTTCTAAAACGCACCTCATTTCTCCTCTCCTTGTGCTCGGGTTCGCCATTCCAGCCGCTTGACTAACCATCTCCCTACTTGGAGAATCAGCACCTTTAACCTCCTGATTGTACAGGTTGCAATTTGTCCTGAGGATGAATGGGAAGACGCAGAACCAACGAGAGACGAGCCCTAGGTGTTGGGACAGGCACAGGTCACTCCATTTTCCCATCAGGAAGAAGAATGAACCACAGGCTCAGCCTGCCCCCCAGAACCAAAATAGGGCCTGAAGCAATCCTGCGCTTTTGCGGCCAGCTCCCAAAAAAGCGAGGAGACAAATGGAGCTCAGGGGCACTGCAATTCACAAACGTGCAGAGTTATAAATGAGAACTCTCGTCCACAAATATATTGAGGGAAGGCAACGAAGAGGATTTGAAAGCAAGGCAGATTTGCAGGAAACAGATTTCAGGAGGTAGATTCGACTCGCCTTTAAAGCACATGAAAAGCGGCAAAACGTTGACAATGATGCCCTTGGCCAAAAAGGGCGTATGCGTTTTTTCCTGAATATATTCAGGAAAAAACGCATACGCCCTTTTTGGCCAACCAAGCAAGCCGGAAGGGCAAATCAGCGCTACAAAGAAGTCTCGCTTGCCCTCGGTCAAAAGGGCCATGCTGAACAAAGTGTAAAAACCAGAAAAGCAGGACAGGCCATGGAGACATGGGAGCCTTGCTACGCTGATGGGCGGGATGTAAATTGCCAACAGGCACTCTGGAGATGAGTACAGTGTGTCCTGAAACAAGTAATAAACACAGCGTTGAGAGCATAGGGCACTTCCACTCATGGGCGTATAAATTGGGAAAATTAAAAATCAACAAGACACAGGCACCCCAAACTTTACGGCTGCTCTGTTTACAAGAACCTCCGCTTCGGTACACCTTCAATATCCCAGGAAAGAGAAAAATGGATAAAGAAATGGTGGTACTTGGCACAATGGAATATCACTCAGCCATGAAATCAATGTCATAAGGCTAGTTAGCAGCATGATGAGTGGATTTAGGTACGATGATTCTAAGTGAAATAATTCACACAGAAAAAGACACTTATCCTAAGATATCGCTTATAGAGGGAATGTCAAAATCGCTACACTTGAACAGAATTACAAAACAAAACAGAGTCACACCTTTAGAAGACACACTATGGCTGCTTAACGGGAAAGGTGAGGTGGGGTGATGCATAAAACAAGGGTTTGAAATTAGCTCAGACACTGCTCCATAAGCCAAATATGTAATAGACAAGGCCTACTCCCTGCTCAGTGAACTGGACTCAACACACCCTAGTCACCACACAAGAATATATCTGACTAGTAAGAATCTGAAAACCTATGTATCGATATCTCTCTGCAAGTGAATCAAGAGGGTGTAAAGCGGTATCAACACAGCAGGGAAAAGCAGCCAAGCCCGATTCTAAACATAAATTACTTTAAAAAACCCACAAAACAAAGACAGTGAAAGAGAGAGAAATTCTTACAAAATCCGTTCAGGGTCTATGATGCAACCTGGATTGACCATATGTACACCCACAGCTGGATGAGACATAAGGCTGGACACTCTTGGGGCTGAGAGGATTGGTGAGGTTGGGTGAGCAAACCCAGATACTTTAAAGTAACACTGCTGGGAACACACCCCATGGGTCTCAAATCTCCAGGTACAAGGGCATCTTCCTACATCAAAACATGCATGGGAAACCCAGAAGATGGTATGCCATGAGATCGGGAAAGGTTTCTAAAACGCACCTCATTTCTCCTCTCCTTGTGCTCGGGTTCGCCATTCCAGCCGCTTGACTAACCATCTCCCTACGTGGAGAATCAGCACCTTTAACCTCCTGATTGTACAGGTTGCAATTTGTCCTGAGGACGAACGGGAAGACGCGGAACCAACGAGAGACGAGCCCTAGGTGTTGGGACAGGCATAGGTCACTCCATTTTCCCATCAGGAAGAAGAATGAACCACAGGCTCAGCCTGCCCCCCAGAACCAAAATAGGGCCTGAAGCAATCTTGCGCTTTTGCGGCCAGCTCCCAAAAAAGCGAGGAGACAAATGGAGCTCAGGGGCACTGCAATTCACAAACGTGCAGAGTTATAAATGAGAACTCTCGTCCACAAATATATTGAGGGAAGGCAACGAAGAGGATTTGAAAGCAAGGCAGATTTGCAGGAAACAGATTTCAGGAGGTAGATTCGACTCGCCTTTAAAGCACATGAAAAGCGGCAAAACGTTGACAATGATGCCCTTGGCCAAAAAGGGCGTATGCGTTTTTTCCTGAATATATTCAGGAAAAAACGCATACGCCCTTTTTGGCCAACCAAGCAAGCCGGAAGGGCAAATCAGCGCTACAAAGAAGTCTCGCTTGCCCTTGGTCAAAAGGGCCATGCTGAACAAACAGTAAAAACCAGAAAAGCAGGACAGGCCATGGAGACATGGGAGCCTTGCTACGCTGATGGGCGGGATGTAAATTGCCAACAGGCACTCTGGAGAAGAGTACGGTGTGTCCTGAAACAAGTAATAAACACAGCGTAGAGAGCATAGGGCACTTCCACTCATGGGCGTATAAATTGGGAAAACTAAAAATCAACAAGACACAGGCACCCTAAAGTTTACGGCTGCTCTGTTTCCAAGAATCTCCGCTTCGGTACACCTTCAATATCCCAGGAAAGAGAAAAATGGATAAAGAAATGGTGGTACTTGGCACAATGGAATATCACTCAGCCATGAAATCAATCTCATAAGGCTACTTAGCAGCATGATGAGTGGATTTAGGTACGATGATTCTAAGTGAAATAAGTGACACAGAAAAAGGCACTTATCCTAAGATATCGCTTATAGAGGGAATGTCAAAATCGCTACACTTGAACTGAATTACAAAACAGAACAGAGTCACACCTTTAGAAGACACACTATGGCTGCTTAACGGGAAAGGTGAGGTGGGGTGATGCATAAAACAAGGGTTTGAAATTAGCTCAGACACTGCTCCATAAGCCAAATATGTAATAGACAAGGCCTACTCCCTGCTTAGTGAACTGGACTCAACACACCCTAGTCACCACACTAGTAAGAATCTGAAAACCTATGTATCGATATCTCTCTGCAAGTGAATCAAGAGGGTGTAAAACGGCATCAACACAGCAGGGAAAAGCAGCCAAGACCGATTCTAAACGTAAATTACTTTAAAAAACCCACAAAACAAAGACCGTGAAAGAGAGAGAAATTCTTACAAAATCCGTTCAGGGTCTATGATGCAACCTGGATTGACCATATCTAGACCCACAGCTGGATGAGACATAAGGCTGGACACTCTTGGGGCTGAGAGGATTGGTGAGGTTGGGTGAGCAAACGCAGATACTTTAAAGTAACACTGCGGGGAACACACCCCATGGGTCTCAAATCTCCAGGTACAAGGGCATCTTCCTACATCAAAACATGCATGGGAAACCCAGAAGATGGTATGCCATGAGATCGGGAAAGGTTTCTAAAACGCACCTCATTTCTCCTCTCCTTGTGCTCGGGTTCGCCATTCCAGCCACTTGACTAACCATCTCCCTACTTGGAGAATCAGCACCTTTAACCTCCTGATTTTACAGGTTGCAATTTGTCCTAAGGATGAATGGGAAGACGCAGAACCAACGAGAGACGAGCCCTAGGTGTTGGGACAGGCACAGGTCACTCCATTTTCCCAACAGGAAGAAGAATGAACCACAGGCTCAGCCTGCCCCCCAGAACCAAAATAGGGCCTGAAGCAATCCTGCGCTTTTGCGGCCAGCTCCCAAAAAAGCGAGGAGACAAATGGAGCTCAGGGGCACTGCAATTCACAAACGTGCAGAGTTATAAATGAGAACTCTCGTCCACAAATATATTGAGGGAAGGCAATGAAGAGGATTTGAAAGCAAGGCAGATTTGCAGGAAACAGATTTCAGGAGGTAGATTCGACTCGCCTTTAAAGCACATGAAAAGCGGCAAAACGTTGACAATGATGCCCTTGGCCAAAAAGGGCGTATGCGTTTTTTCCTGAATATATTCAGGAAAAAACGCATACGCCCTTTTTGGCCAACCAAGCAAGCCGGAAGGGCAAATCAGCGCTACAAAGAAGTCTCGCTTGCCCTCGGTCAAAAGGGCCATGCTGAACAAAGTGTAAAAACCAGAAAAGCAGGACAGGCCATGGAGACATGGGAGCCTTGCTACGCTGATGGGCGGGATGTAAATTGCCAACAGGCACTCTGGAGAAGAGTACGGTGTGTCCTGAAACAAGTAATAAACACAGCGTAGAGAGCATAGGGCACTTCCACTCATGGGCGTATAAATTGGGAAAACTAAAAATCAACAAGACACAGGCACCCTAAAGTTTACGGCTGCTCTGTTTCCAAGAACCTCCGCTTCGGTACACCTTCAATATCCCAGGAAAGAGAAAAATGGATAAAGAAATGGTGGTACTTGGCACAATGGAACATCACTCAGCCATGAAATCAATGTCATAAGGCTAGTTAGAAGCATGATGAGTGGATTTAGGTACGATGATTCTAAGTGAAATAAGTCACACAGAAAAAGGCACTTATCCTAAGATATCGCTTATAGAGGGAATGTCAAAATCGCTACACTTGAACTGAGTTACAAAACAGAACAGAGGCACACCTTTAGAAGACACACTATGGCTGCTTAACCGGAAAGGTGAGGTGGGGTGATGCATAAAACAAGGGTTTGAAATTAGCTCAGACACCGCTCCATAAGCCAAATATGTACTAGACAAGGCCTACTCCCTGCTCAGTGAACTGGACTCAACACCCCCTAGTCACCGCACAAGAATATATCTGACTAGTATGAATCTGAAAACCTATGTATCGATATCTCTCTGCAAGTGAATCAAGAGGGTGTAAAGCGGCATAAACACAGCAGGGAAAAGCAGCCAAACCCCATTCTAAACATACATTACTTTAAAAAACCCACAAAGCAAAGACAGTGAAAGAGAGAGAAATTCTTACAAAATCCGTTCAGGGTCTCTGATGCAAACTGGATTGACCATATCTAGACCCACAGCTGGATGAGACATAAGGCTGGACACTCTTGGGGCTGAGAGGATTGGTGAGGTTGGGTGAGCAAATGCAGATACTTTAAAGTAATACCACGGGGTACCCACCCCATGGGTCTCAAATCTCCAGGTACAAGGGAATCTTCCTACATCAAAACATGCATGGGAAACCCAGAAGATGGTATGCCGTGAGATCGGGAAAGGTTTCTAAAACGCACCTCATTTCTCCTCTCCTTGTTCTCGGGTTCGCCATTCCAGCCGCTTGACTAACCATCTCCCTACTTGGAGAATCAGCACCTTTAACCTCCTGATTGTACAGGTTGCAATTTGTCCTGAGGATGAATGGGAAGACGCAGAACCAACGAGAGACGAGCCCTAGGTGTTGGGACAGGCACAGGTCACTCCATTTTCCCATCAGGAAGAAGAATGAACCACAGGCTCAGCCTGCCCCCCAGAACCAAAATAGGGCCTGAAGCAATCCTGCGCTTTTGCGGCCAGCTCCCAAAAAAGCGAGGAGACAAATGGAGCTCAGGGGCACTGCAATTCACAAACGTGCAGAGTTATAAATGAGAACTCTCGTCCACAAATATATTGAGGGAAGGCAACAAAGAGGATTTGAAAGCAAGGCAGATTTGCAGGAAACAGATTTCAGGAGGTAGATTCGACTCGCCTTTAAAGCACATGAAAAGCAGCAAAACGTTGACAATGATGCCCTTGGCCAAAAAGGGCGTATGCGTTTTTTCCTGAATATATTCAGGAAAAAACGCATACGCCCTTTTTGGCCAACCAAGCAAGCCGGAAGGGCAAATCAGCGCTACAAAGAAGTCTCGCTTGCCCTCGGTCAAAAGGGCCATGCTGAACAAAGTGTAAAAACCAGAAAAGCAGGACAGGCCATGGAGACATGGGAGCCTTGCTACGCTGATGGGCGGGATGTAAATTGCCAACAGGCACTCTGGAGAAGAGTACGGTGTGTCCTGAAACAAGTAATAAACACAGCGTAGAGAGCATAGGGCACTTCCACTCATGGGCGTATAAATTGGGAAAACTAAAAATCAACAAGACACAGGCACCCTAAAGTTTACGGCTGCTCTGTTTCCAAGAACCTCCGCTTCGGTACACCTTCAATATCCCAGGAAAGAGAAAAATGGATAAAGAAATGGTGGTACTTGGCACAATGGAATATCACTCAGCCATGAAATCAATGTCATAAGGCTAGTTAGCAGCATGATGAGTGGATTTAGGTACGATGATTCTAAGTGAAATAAGTCACACAGAAAAAGACACATATCCTAAGATATCGCTTATAGAGGGAATGTCAAAATCGCTACACTTGAACTGAATTACAAAAGAGAACAGAGTCACACCTTTAGAAGACACACTATGGCTGCTTAACGGGAAAGGTGAGGTGGGGTGATGCATAAAACAAGGGTTTGAAATTAGCTCAGAGACCGCTCCATAAGCCAAATATGTAATAGACAAGGCCTACTCCCTGCTCAGTGAACTGGACTCAACACACCCTAGTCACCACACAAGAATATATCTGACTAGTAAGAATCTGAAAACCTATGTATCGATATCTCTCTGCAAGTGAATCAAGATGGTGTAAAACGGCATCAACACAGCAGGGAAAAGCAGCCAAAACCGATTCTAAACGTAAATTACTTTAAAAAACCCACAAAACAAAGACCGTGAAAGAGAGAGAAATTCTTACAAAATCCGTTCAGGGTCTATGATGCAACCTGGATTGACCATATCTAGACCCACAGCTGGATGAGACATAAGGCTGGACACTCTTGGGGCTGAGAGGATTGGTGAGGTTGGGTGAGCAAACGCAGATACTTTAAAGTAACACTGCGGGGAACACACCCCATGGGTCTCAAATCTCCAGGTACAAGGGCATCTTCCTACATCAAAACATGCATGGGAAACCCAGAAGATGGTATGCCATGAGATCGGGAAAGGTTTCTAAAACGCACCTCATTTCTCCTCTCGTTGTGCTCGGGTTCGCCATTCCAGCCGCTTGACTAACCATCTCCCTACTTGGAGAATCAGCACCTTTAACCTCCTGATTGTACAGGTTGCAATTTGTCCTGAGGATGAATGGGAAGACGCAGAACCAACGAGAGACGAGCCCTAGGTGTTGGGACAGGCATAGGTCACTCCATTTTCCCATCAGGAAGAAGAATGAACCACAGGCTCAGCCTGCCCCCCAGAACCAAAATAGGGCCTGAAGCAAACCAGCGCTTTTGCGGCCAGCTCCCAACAAAGCGAGGAGACAAATGGAGCTCAGGGGCACTGCAATTCACAAACGTGCAGAGTTATAAATGAGAACTCTCGTCCACAAATATATTGAGGGAAGGCAACGAAGAGGATTTGAAAGCAAGGCAGATTTGCAGGAAACAGATTTCAGGAGGTAGATTCGACTCGCCTTTAAAGCACATGAAAAGCAGCAAAACGTTGACAATGATGCCCTTGGCCAAAAAGGGCGTATGCGTTTTTTCCTGAATATATTCAGGAAAAAACGCATACGCCCTTTTTGGCCAACCAAGCAAGCCGGAAGGGCAAATCAGCGCTACAAAGAAGTCTCGCTTGCCCTCGGTCAAATGGGCCATGCTGAACAAAGTGTAAAAACCAGAAAAGCAGGACAAGCCATGGAGACATGGGAGCCTTGCTACGCTGATGGGCGGGATGTAAATTGCCAACAGGCACTCTGGAGAAGAGTACGGTGTGTCCTGAAACAAGTAATAAACACAGCGTAGAGAGCATAGGGCACTTCCACTCATGGGCGTATAAATTGGGAAAACTAAAAATCAACAAGACACAGGCACCCTAAAGTTTACGGCTGCTCTGTTTCCAAGAACCTCCGCTTCGGTACACCTTCAATATCCCAGGAAAGAGAAAAATGGATAAACAAATGGTGGTACTTGGCACAATGGAATATCACTCAGCCATGAAATCAATGTCATAAGGCTAGTTAGCAGCATGATGAGTGGATTTAGGTACGATGATTCTAAGTGAAATAAGTCACACAGAAAAAGACACTTATCCTAAGATATCGCTTATAGAGGGAATGTCAAAATCGCTACACTTGAACTGAATTACAAAACAGAACAGAGTCACACCTTTAGAAGACACACTATGGCTGCTTAACGGGAAAGGTGAGGTGGGGTGATGCATAAAACAAGGGTTTGAAATTAGCTCAGACACTGCTCCATAAGCCAAATATGTAATAGACAAGGCCTACTCCCTGCTCAGTGAACTGGACTCAACACACCCTAGTCACCACACTAGTAAGAATCTGAAAACCTATGTATCGATATCTCTCTGCAAGTGAATCAAGAGGGTGTAAAACGGCATCAACACAGCAGGGAAAAGCAGCCAAGACCGATTCTAAACGTAAATTACTTTAAAAAACCCACAAAACAAAGACCGTGAAAGAGAGAGAAATTCTTACAAAATCCGTTCAGGGTCTATGATGCAACCTGGATTGACCATATCTAGACCCACAGCTGGATGAGACATAAGGCTGGACACTCTTGGGGCTGAGAGGATTGGTGAGGTTGGGTGAGCAAACGCAGATAATTTAAAGTAACACTGCGGGGAACACACCCCATGGGTCTCAAATCTCCAGGTACAAGGGCATCTTCCTACATCAAAACATGCATGGGAAACCCAGAAGACGGTATGCCATGAGATCGGGAAAGGTTTCTAAAACGCACCTCATTTCTCCTCCCCTTGTGCTCGGGTTCGCCATTCCAGCCCCTTGACTAACCATCTCCCTACTTGGAGAATCAGCACCTTTAACCTCCTGATTGTACAGGTTGCAATTTGTCCTGAGGATGAATGGGAAGACGCAGAACCAACGAGATACGAGCCCTAGGTGTTAGGACAGGCATAGGTCACTCCATTTTCCCATCAGGAAGAAGAATGAACCACAGGCTCAGCCTGCCCCCCAGAACCAAAATAGGGCCTGAAGCAATCCTGCGCTTTTGCGGCCAGCTCCCAAAAAAGCGAGGAGACAAATGGAGCTCAGGGGCACTGCAATTCACAAACGTGCAGAGTTATAAATGAGAACTCTCGTCCACAAATATATTGAGGGAAGGCAACGAAGAGGATTTGAAAGCAAGGCAGATTTGCAGGAAACAGATTTCAGGAGGTAGATTCGACTCGCCTTTAAAGCACATGAAAAGCGGCAAAACGTTGACAATGATGCCCTTGGCCAAAAAGGGCTTATGCGTTTTTTCCTGAATATATTCAGGAAAAAACGCATACGCCCTTTTTGGCCAACCAAGCAAGCCGGAAGGGCAAATCAGCGCTACAAAGAAGTCTCGCTTGCCCTCGGTCAAAAGGGCCATGCTGAACAAAGTGTAAAAACCAGAAAAGCAGGACAGGCCATGGAGACATGGGAGCCTTGCTACGCTGATGGGCGGGATGTAAATTGCCAACAGGCACTCTGGAGAAGAGTACGGTGTGTCCTGAAACAAGTAATAAACACAGCGTAGAGAGCATAGGGCACTTCCACTCATGGGCGTATAAATTGGGAAAAGTAAAAATCAACAAGACACAGGCACCCTAAAGTTTACGGCTGCTCTGTTTCCAAGAACCTCCGCTTCGGTACACCTTCAATATCCCAGGAAAGAGAAAAATGGATAAAGAAATGGTGGTACTTGGCACAATGGAATATCACTCAGCCATGAAATCAATGTCATAAGGCTAGTTAGCAGCATGATGAGTGGATTTAGGTACGATGATTCTAAGTGAAATAAGTCACACAGAAAAAGACACTTATCCTAAGATATCGCTTATAGAGGGAATGTCAAAATCGCTACACTTGAACTGAATTACAAAACAGAACAGAGTCACACCTTTAGAAGACACACTATGGCTGCTTAACGGGAAAGGTGAGGTGGGGTGATGCATAAAACAAGGGTTTGAAATTAGCTCAGACACTGCTCCATAAGCCAAATATGTAATAGACAAGGCCTACTCCCTGCTCAGTGAACTGGACTCAACACACCCTAGTCACCACACTAGTAAGAATCTGAAAACCTATGTATCGATATCTCTCTGCAAGTGAATCAAGAGGGTGTAAAACGGCATCAACACAGCAGGGAAAAGCAGCCAAAACCGATTCTAAACGTAAATTACTTTAAAAAACCCACAAAACAAAGACCGTGAAAGAGAGAGAAATTCTTACAAAATCCGTTCAGGGTCTATGATGCAACCTGGATTGACCATATCTAGACCCACAGCTGGATGAGACATAAGGCTGGACACTCTTGGGGCTGAGAGGATTGGTGAGGTTGGGTGAGCAAACGCAGATACTTTAAAGTAACACTGCGGGGAACACACCCCATGGGTCTCAAATCTCCAGGTACAAGGGCATCTTCCTACATCAAAACATGCATGGGAAACCCAGAAGATGGTATGCCATGAGATCGGGAAAGGTTTCTAAAACGCACCTCATTTCTCCTCTCGTTGTGCTCGGG